>NC_060119.1:1135627276-1135933651 GCF_021461395.2 Schistocerca americana
TGATCAGGACTGATTTCTGAGCGTTTAGATTTAACGAGCTCTTGTTCCGCAGCGAATCTGGATGTTTACAGTGCTTACCTTTAAGCCTGTACTGCAGTGATAATGTAGTTGCCCACCGGTGCAAGTCCAAAGTGTGTGGATCGTCTTTCCAAACATATTCTTTCCGAATTTCGTAAAGTTCGCTGCTGGCCTTCTCCTGCAAGCATTAAATCTGACAACGGTAGAACGCTATCGTGCATCACGCTAACGGAAATTTAGAAAAGGGAGTGTGATGTTGCAAACAATTGCGATACGGTACGGCACGGAACGGAACAATGTGAAGGTTAGTGGTAGTCAATAATCACTCCGACGAACTAAGTTACGTAATTAATTGTTTGTTTCTTCCCGGGTAAGTGTCGGTAAACACTGAAATCCCAGCGCCGCAATAGGAGCATAAATGAAATGACCACTTATGAAGTGGATTATCGTGCCGTAATCCGTATTCTACGTTTGAAATCGAACAACGCGGCAGCAGTCCATGTTGGATCAATCTTCTCATTTTGAGAGTACTGAACGGCGATCTGTTTTAATTGTAAAATACCATTCAATAGTCAAGATCGCATAAAAATCCACTTTTATCCACTTATGACACCTTGCGCGTGAAATTCAGTGTAAAATGAACATATATTATAAAAAAAATATTTCAAGACCTGAGGATGACACCAAAGTCTGTTGAAATCGGTTGTCTTAAATAAAGAATCATTTTATGCGACCTGACAGACCGGCGCAGCAGCGGAAACGTTGCAGTCGATGACATCACCATGGGTGATTGCTGGGTGTATCAATGCGAATCCGAGAATAAAGAAGCAAAGCAAGCAGTGGAAACGCCTGGGTCCACCACTCCAACCATTACAACCGCCACGAAACGCATGTACCGTATCGTAGGCATAGGAAAAGATGACTGGTTAAAACTGGTTCGGTATTTTAGTTTTGAATAACCGGTATATTTCGGTATTTATTTGGTGTCGGTTATAACAGGTTTTTTTTCATTTTTTACTAATAACTCCCTAAAAAGTCTAGCATATCCGTTTGCCATAGCAGCGGTGCTAAAGTTGTGGGGTTTTAAATTAAACTTTTTTTTTTTTAACGAGTGATGCTTATTCATAAAATTTCCATTGCTTTGAAATATTGGGAGAAACAATTATTACTATTTTAATAACAACGACGAGAGTTAGGAATAGAGAAAAACACCTGGCGTAACAATTGGTACAGTATTGTAGTGCCAATAAGGTACCTGTTGCGGCGTGGCGTGGCCTGTTAGGCATTACACGAGTATGTGCAATGTGCTGGACTTGACCCACCTGGTGCCGCCCAGGTGGACGAGCGGCTCTAGGCGCTACAGTCTGGAACCGCGCGATCGCTACGGTCGCAGGTTCGAATCCTGCCTCGAGCATGGATGTGTGTGATGTCCTTAGGTTAGTTAGGTTTAAGTATCTCTAAGTCTATGGGACTGATGACTTCAGAAGTTAAGTCCCATAGTGCTCAGAACCATTTGAACCATTTTTGACCCACCTGGCCTATACGGCAGTTTCTCACGGTCGTCATCAAACATCGGTTGTTTTGCAGACTGACACCATGCCTAGCTGTTAGCAATGAAGAACAATGTTTTTTTTTTTTTTTGCTTTAAAAAAAATAGGAGGAGGTACCACAGGATCGCGACATAATATGAGGAGAAAACGTCCACAATGTTCCTTGGAAGAGAAAGTAAGTTTGTTGGACATGCCCATAGTTTTATTATCATGCCATAAACTTGAGAGAATAGCTTGAACCTTAATTTTGTGGTTGCTTCCGGCCGAAAAATTGATACCACACGAAAGTGACGGCTCAGGGAAGACATCAACTAACCTTTTGTTCTCGTTGTCGATCCGTCGTCTCTTTCATCTTCGCTACCTTTGTGTGAGATGAGACCGATTTCTGCACCACTCTGAACAAGACATCGATCGACATCTCCTACTCCTTCAGCTTCATCAGAATTTTTCAGTCTTTGTTCGAAGTCTACGCCTATTACTTCGAAACAAAAATAAAAGAAAACCTGAAATCTGTTATTTCAGAAATCGGTTATTTCCAGCTGTTTTAACAGTCACGTTGAACTAGAGCCGGTATAACGGAAAACCGATTGTTCCAGCTAAAACCGTCATCTGTAAAGTATTACGGAGACGCTTCAGGAACTCAAATGGGAATCCATGGATGCGAGGCGACGTTCTTTTCTAGGAAAACTATTGAAAAAATTTAGCGAACCAACATTTGAAGTTGACTGCAGAACGATTCTCCTGTCGCTAACGCACATTTCTCTTAGGGACCACGAAGATAAGGTACGAGAAATTAGGGACCTTACGGAGGTATATAGAAATTCGTCTTTCCCTCGCTCTGTTTGCGAGTGGAACACGGAATGAGTAGCAGTGGAACAAGGTATTCTCCGCCAGGCACCGTACGATGGCTTGCGGAACCTGAATGTAGATGTATATGAATCTCATCGGATGAGATGAAACTGACTATTTTTGAGATAGCTGTTGTCTGCTGCTGATAGATTATGGTCGTAATTGGGAAACTGTCGCAGGACCATACTACGGGAGGCTGTCAAAACGAATCTATCAAAGAGGGTGTTTTTGGTCCATGACAACGCCTCACCACATACTGCAAACGGCGCAATCACGCACGCTGCTTGTTTGGGCAACAAGTTCTTCCTCTTTTTTCGAGGACGTACTACATCACGATCAAGGGTTGCTGAAGCCTAAACAGCTCTAGCGACTGTCAGAAACTGTTGTAGGACTACCCGTTGAAAACCGATGATCTGGCTTTCGAGAGACTAGACTGCTCATCAGGAGAGGTCGCAGACATAGCAGACATCGGCGTTTCATTAGTTGTTTCAGAAGTGGTCCTCAAAATTTTTCCTAGCCTGTGTAAAGGTTCCTGAGCTACCGTTTGGTAGGTAGACTGTAGGTCCTGCATTTTTTAAGGCGATCTCGTAAACGAGTAGCCACTGCATTGTGATATATGGTTTCGCAGTACCAACACGTGGCATCTGTTTTCTGTTGCACAGTTCCTACATTTCCGAAAAATGACGCATATTGAAGAAAGCTGGTCGCGTACTAACGTCCAGTACTTTATGTGGCCCTTTATACATCTGCTGTCAGTGTCTAGACGGTTCAACGCATCCGTTGGTTAGCGCAATCTAGTAAGAAACTGAGCGCATACGGAAATGACGTAACGCCCGATACGTATGCAACACACCTAACTTACAAATACTGCGGGTAGGAGCTTGACTGAGCAAGTCTACTGGGAAAACTATCGTAATCTACGCTTACTTGATATCCTACGGTAGCCTAGTGTAGTTTTGCAACTCTACTAGGTCCACATCGATAGCATAGAGACGTTACGTCAAAGTGCGCTGTGAGATGGGCTTCGGATTGGCACTTCAGACCGACCACGCGTTTCGCCGCCGCGCCAGACTGCTCGGTGTGTTTGCCCTGCGGGCCTGATTACACGGCCGCGGCAGGCTAGTTACTCTGCTGTGGTGGTGGGAGGGGAAAGGGGGGGGGGGGGGCGCAGGCAGCAGCTGGTCCGGCGCCAGGCGCTCGCGTTTCTCCCGCCTGCACAAACAGCCCGCTGTGCGGTCCCACGGCTGCGATCCCCGTGGTTTCCACGTGCCGTTTGCTCCGTCTAATATAATTTCGTAGTCACGTTGCTCATTTGTAAAACTCTAATTCCTCTCTCTCCATCCCCGCCCTATGGGTAGAGACGGAGAGTTTTAGTTTTAGCGAATCAAAATTTACGAAGTAAATAAGTATTTTTTATTTATCCGTAACCATTTTCCACGCAACATGAGAACATGGATTTTCTTGAATTATAGCGCCAACCTCCAAGAATCAAAACAAATGCTTAAGACAAAATGTTAGCTTTTTATGTAGAATCTGATTCTGCGATAAAAAATGGGGGTTCCCATTTGAAATTTTAAAGTTGCCTCCCGCCCCACTGGGGCTGGGATTTTAGCACCAGCAGATGTCCCCCTCGAAAATAGGATTCTATACATTTTTTCGTGTGAAGTTTACTTTTCGAGTTATTCTGGTTTGTCAACTTAAAATTTGTACCCTGTATATGCTTAATTTTTTTATTTTTAGTCACTCAGAAACACCCTGAACCATACTGTATGTCATCCTCTTGGTTTTTTCGAAGTTTTTTCTTCTTCTTTCTGGACTACTTAGTGGCCAGCTGTGCTGCAAACTCTGCTTTATCAATGCGAACCTTGTCCATCTGTTCAAGTTCTCTGGTGCAGTTTGCTCCAGGATTAATTCCCATATGCTGCAGCACTTTCACCCTACCAGTGTTGCCATAATTAAAAGCAATAACAGCATCATTGACTCCATCCCCCCTTTAGCGTCTTCATTCCAACAAAAACATTTTTTGGTAAGCGAGCCCATATAAGATTACTGAACGACTCACTGGGATTTTGAGTCTGGCCATGTGGACACGTCTTCAGTAATTCAGGATTTTTCAGGCCTCCGTAAATAGGTTTTATGATATCCATTACTGCTGCTGGCATGCAATGTTTATGGCTGCATCAACTGTCTGAGTACTGGACATTGCGGTAATTGGACTATGAATCAGGTCCAAGAGGGCAAAAGTGGTGTACTGGTTTTTCATCATTTGACAGTCTGTGGAAGAAGGTAGCCCATACTGCCTGCTTCATTTTCAACAACTCCTCAGTATTATTTCTAATGGCCATCCCACAATACTGCTATAGTGCAGCCACGTAATCAGTTTGTCTGTCAGCCTGCCTCTTATGGTTTTACCATCAGAAAATTTCTTGTCTCCCAAACTTTGCTTCAACTTCCTCAACCTGGTGCCCATTCTCTCCTGCACATGACCAACACATTCCAGTTTATAACACAGCAATTCACTGCCTTCTATATAAAAAATTACCGATTTTATTAGATCTTGAAGTAACGCACGTAAATATTTTAACATTTTCAACCGGTATAGATTGTGTTTAAAAATAAAATAAAATACTTCCCATGTGAGTTTATAAGTGGTATATATATATATATATATATATATATATATATATATATATATATATATACACTCCTGGAAATGGAAAAAAGAACACATTGACACCGGTGTGTCAGACCCACCATACTTGCTCTGGACACTGCGAGAGGGCTGTACAAGCAATGATCACACGCACGGCACAGCGGACACACCAGGAACCGCGGTGTTGGCCGTCGAATGGCGCTAGCTGCGCAGCATTTGTGCACCGCCGCCGTCAGTGTCAGCCAGTTTGCCGTGGCATACGGAGCTCTATCGCAGTCTTTAACACTGGTAGCATACCGCGACAGCGTGGACGTGAACTGTATGTGCAGTTGACGGACTTTGAGCGAGGGCGTATAGTGGGCATGCGGGAGGCCGGGTGGACGTACCGCCGAATTGCTCAACACGTGGGGCGTGAGGTCTCCACAGTACATCGATGTTGTCGCCAGTGGTCGGCGGAAGGTGCACGTGCCCGTCGACCTGGGACCGGACCGCAGCGACGCACGGATGCACGCCAAGACCGTAGGATCCTATGCAGTGCCGTAGGGGACCGCACCGCCACTTCCCAGCAAATTAGGGACACTGTTGCTCCTGGGGTATCGGCGAGGACCATTCGCAACCGTCTCCATGAAGCTGGGCTACGGTCCCGCACACCGTTAGGCCGTCTTCCGCTCACGCCCCAACATCGTGCAGCCCGCCTCCAGTGGTGTCGCGACAGGCGTGAATGGAGGGACGAATGGAGACGTGTCGTCTTCAGCGATGAGAGTCGCTTCTGCCTTGGTGCCAATGATGGTCGTATGCGTGTTTGGCACCGTGCAGGTGAGCGCCACAATCAGGACTGCATACGACCGTGGCACACAGGGCCAACACCCGGCATCATGGTGTGGGGAGCCATCTCCTACACTGGCCGTACACCACTGGTGATCGTCGAGGGGACACTGAATAGTGCACGGTACATCCAAACCGTCATCGAACCCATCGTTCTACCATTCCTAGACCGGCAAGGGAACTTGCTGTTCCAACAGGACAATGCACGTCCGCATGTATCCCGTGCCACCCAACGTGCTCTAGAAGGTGTAAGTCAACTACCCTGGCCAGCAAGATCTCCGGATCTGTCCCCCATTGAGCATGTTTGGCACTGGATGAAGCGTCGTCTCAAGCGGTCTGCACATCCAGCACGAACGCTGGTCCAACTGAGGCGTCAGGTGGAAATGGCATGGCAAGCCGTTCCACAGGACTACATCCAGCATCTCTACGATCGTCTCCATGAGAGAATAGCAGCCTGCATTGCTGCGAAAGGTGGATATACACTGTACTAGTGCCGAGATTGTGCATGCTCTGTTGCCTGTGTCTATGTGCCTGTGGTTCTGTCAGTGTGATCATGTGATGTATCTGACCCCAGGAATGTGTCAATAAAGTTTCCCCTTCCTGGGACAATGAATTCACGGTGTTCTTATTTCAATTTCCAGGAGTGTATATATATATAATTTTATTTGAAAAATTGTTAATTTTATAATGAGATAAAAATCCTAAAATGCGAAACTTTTTTCTGTTCTAACTCCCCTTAAGTTTTCCGTAATTATCCTGATTATTTCAAGCAAAACTAGACCTCACGCGATGGGACACACAATCTCCGAGCTAGCGATGAAGTGGGGATTTTCCTGTACGACCACTTCACGAGTGTACGTGGATATCAGGAATCTGAGAAAACATCAAATCTACATAAACGCTGCCACCGGGAAAAGATACGGCAGGAACGGGACCAACGACGACTGAAGAGAATCGTTCATCGCGAGAGAAGTGCAAATCTTCCGCAAATTGCTGCAGATTTCAATGCTGGGCCATCAACAAGTGTCAACGTGGTGCGAAACATTCAACGTAACATAATCGATATGGGCTTTTGGAACGGAAGACCCACTCGTGTACCCTTGTTGACTGCACGACACAAAGCATTACACCTCACCTGGGCCCGTTAACAGCGATGTTGGACTGTTGATGACTGGAGATATGTTGCCTGATCGGATGAGTCTCATTTCAAATTGTATCGACCAGATGGACGTGTACGGGTATGGAGTCAACCTCATGAATCCATGGACCCTGCATATCAGCAGGGGATTGTTCAAACTGGTGGAGGCTCTGTAATGGCGTGGGGTGAGTGCAGCTGGAGTGATATGGGACCCCTGACAGGTCTAGAAACGAGACTCTGACAGCTGACACATACTTAAGCATTCTCTCTGATCACCTGCATCCATTCATGTCCATTGTGCATTCCGACGGTCTTGGGCAATTCCAGCAGGACAATGCGACACTTCACACGTCCAGACTTGCTATAGAGCGACTCCGGGAACACTCTTCTGAGTTTCAACACTTCCGCTGGCCAGAAACCTCCCTAGACATGAACACTATTGAGCGTATCTGGATGCCTTGCAACGTGCTGTTCAGAAGAGATCTCCACTCCCTCGTTCTCTTACAATTTATGGAGAGGCCTGCAGATACATAGTGTCAGTTCCCTCCAGCACTACTTCAGACATTAATCGAGTCCATGCCACGTCCTGTTGCGGCACTTCGGCGTGCTCGCAGGGCTCCTACGCGATATTAGGCAGCTGTACCAGTTTCTTTGGCTCTTCAGTATACGTGCTCCTTCCAAATACTCCCTCTCTTTATTGGGCTCCTACCCTCGCTCTTTGTCTACAGTTACTTCACTTTTGCTGTCACAGCTTACAGTGTTACCTCCATACACTAGTGTCGCCACACTGGTGCTCTGGTCAAGGTTTTCCCCGATGTACTTAGGAGCTCCCTCCAAATTCTGGCTGTTATCGCGCCTAGGTGACCAGAATCTCTCGTTTGTTATGTTTCGAACTTAAAAGACTTGGCCGTTTCCGTCTGTGCTACACTGGACACGGAGGCAAACTCAGCTCGAATGGCATATACAAGTGCGTCATTCCGTGCAACTTCAGTTGTAAGCCGGAGTTTTATCAGTCGCCACGACTGACAAGGGGTGGTGTCTCTGTGGCACAGCAACCCAACACCAAAGGCGTTCAGCGGGCGTGAGAGTTGGAGAACGCGCTGACCAGGACACCGTGCGTATCGACAGCGGTCAGAATAGTGAGAACTACACCCAGTCTTGCGTTATCTTGTTGAAAGATAGCGTCACAGACGCCTACCGGCCGTAATAAGTAGTAAATGTAAAGACTGCTGTGCAGATGACAGGCTGTCAGAACGAGAGGTGGTCGTGTGAGGACCCAAGGCACTGCTTAACATCGTGCCAGGTGCTGGGCTCATATGACGACGACGACGAATGCTATCCGGCAACGCCAGTCGTCCTTGGTGACTCTACAGATGGATCTTTCCCTCATGGTGGCTTACGTAGAGCTGAGACTCATCTGAAACAGCGATGTGGTGCCATCCTTGTCACGAGCGTTGTCGTTGGTTCAAAAATGGCTCTGAGCACTATGGGACTTAACTTCTGTGGTCATCAGTCCCCTAGAACTTAGAACTACTTAAACCTAACTAACCTAAGGACATCACACACATCCATGCCCGAGGCAGGATTCGAACCTGCGACCGTAGCAGTCGCGCGGTTCCGGACTGAAGCGCCTAGAACCGCTAGACCACCGCGGCCGGCGTTGTCGTTGGGCTCTCGACTGTCGGACGGTCACCTCTGCTGCAACAACAACCGCCGTGAGGACAGTCAGTGCTGCTCCACACGACTTTCGCACAATACCTGCGTGGACTATTGTTGTGCTCCAAAAAGGCTCACTTCCTGATGCGCCGTACATGATCCGACTATACGGTTCTGTACGGCCGAGCGAGCAGTACGCCCGTCCTCTAGAATGACAGTTGCACATTGCGTTGAAGAGACGATTCCATAATCGCATGACATTTCCGGAGTACGAAAATAACCTCTATAAAAACCAACATGGATTCTAGAAATAGAGATCTTGCTAAACTCACTTCGCTTTGATCCTCTATGGGGTCCATAGCGCTGTAGGCAACGGCGCTCTAATTGACACCGTGTTCCTCAACTTCAGGAAGGCATTTCACACCGTGCCGCACTGTAGTTTAGCGGGAAAAAAAACGAGGGTACCCAGTATTGGCCCAGATTCTCGACCGGATTCAAGACTTCCTTGCAGACAGAACTCAGGACGTCGCCCTTAACGGAACAAAATCGACAGATGTAATTTTCTGGTTACCCCAAGGACGATGGGTGCCGCCTGGTGGCGTTGCAGCCACGTGACGCGGTAGCAAAAGTAGCCTATGTAAGCGGAGCAGAAACGGGCGGCGGTTCACCCTAGAGAAAGTACGGGCTGCGAATGGGGAAACCTATTGAGATAAGCGACTTTGACAAAAGGGGATTGTTACTACACTACTGGCCATAAAAATTGCTACACCAAGAAAAAATGCAATTGATAAACGGGTATTCATTAGACAAATATATTATACTAGAACTGACATGTGATTACATTTTCACGCAATCTGGGTGCATAGATCCTGAGAAATCAGTACCCAGAACAACCACCTCTGGCCGTAATAACGGCCTTGATAGGCCTGGGCATTGAGTCAAACAGAGCTTGGATGGAGTTTACAGGTACACCTGCCCAACAGGTTCAACACGATAGCACAGTTCATCAAGAGTAGTGACTGACGTATTGTGACGAGGCAGTTGCTCGGCCACCATCGACCAGACGTGTTTTCATTTCGTGAGAGATCTGGAGAATGTGCTGGCCAGGGCAGCAGTCGAACATTTTCTGTGTCCAGAAAGGCCCGTACAGGACCTACAACATGCGGTTGTGCATTATCCTGCTGAAATGTAGGGTTTCGCAGCGATCGAATGAAGGGTAGAGCCACGGGTCGTAACACATCTGACATGTAGCGTCCGCTGTTCAAAGTGCCGTCAATGCGAACAAGAGGTGACCGAGACGTGTAACCAGTGACACCCCATACCATCACGCTGGGTCATACGCCAGTATGACTATGACGAATACACGCTTACAATGTGCGTTCACCGCGATGTCGCCAAACACGGATGCGACCATCATGATGCTGTAAACAGAACCTCGATTCATCCGAAAAACTGACGTTTTGCCATTCGTGCACCCAGGTTCGTCGTTGAGTATACCGCAGCCATCATCTCCGAGCTGATACTCCATGCTACTGCAAACGTCGTCGAACTGCTCGTGCAGATGGTTGTTGTCTTGCAAACGTCCCCATCTGTTGACTCAGGGATCGAGATGTGGCTGCACGATCCGTTACAGCCATGCGGATAAGATGCCTGTCATCTCGACTGCTAGAGATACGAGGCCGTTGAGATCCAGCTCGGCGTTCCGTATTACCCTCCTGAACCCACCAATTCCATATTCCGCTAACAGTCATTGGATCTCTACCAACGAGAGCAGCATTGTCGCGATACGGTAAACCTTAATCGCGATAGGCTACAATCCAACCTTTATCGCCGGCCGCGGTGGTCTCGTGGTTCTAGGCGCTCAGTCCGGAACCGCGGGACTGCTACGGTCGCAGGTTCGAATCCTGCCTCGGGCATCGATGTGCCTGATGTCCTTAGGTTAGTTAGGTTTAAGTAGTTCTAAGTTCTAGGGGACTGATGACCACGGATGTTGAGTCCCATAGTGCTCAGAGCCATTTGAACCATTTTCCAACCTTTATCAAAGTCGGAAACGTGATGGTACGCATATCCCCTCCTTAGACGAGGCATCACAACAACGTTTCACCAGGCAACGCCGGTCAACTGCTGTTTGTGTATGAGAAATCGGTTGGAAACTTTCCTCATGCCAGCACGTTGTAGGTGTCGCCCCCGGCGCCAAACTTGTGTGAATGCTCTGAAAAGCTAATAATTTGCATATCCCAGCATCTTCTTCCTGTCAGTTATATTTCGCGTCTGTAGCACGTCATCTTCGTGGTGTAGCAATTTTAATGGCCAGTAGTGTATGTAGAGCCTGTGAACGAGTATCTCGAAAACGGCG
This sequence comes from Schistocerca americana, assembly GCF_021461395.2. NCBI lineage: Eukaryota > Metazoa > Arthropoda > Insecta > Orthoptera > Acrididae > Schistocerca > Schistocerca americana. The sequence goes on from NC_060119.1 coordinate 1,135,638,322, forward strand.
AAGGCGGTGGAATGTTCACGTGCCGGTGTCGTGACCACCTAGAGGTGGAAGGATAGTGAAACTACCACTAGGCGCTAAATGGTTGGACGTCCACGACTCTTCACAGAGCGTGGGGTTCGGAGGCTTGTCTGCTCTGTAAAGTAGAGTAGATGTAGATCTGTGTCATCTCTGCCGAAAGAGCACAATGCTGGTGCACGCACAGGTGTTTCGCAGCACACCGTTCATCGTACGTTGTTGAAGATGGAGCTCCGTAGCAAATCACCTCTACGTGTTTACATGTCGCCCCAACGACATCATCAATTATGATTGTAGTGGCCACCGGACCATTTGGATTCGACTGTTGATCAATGGGAACGTGTAGGCTCCTCGGGTGAACCACATTTTTGCTGCACTAGGTCGCCGGTCGTCTCCACAAACGACGTCATCGAGGCGAACGCCGACTCGAACCGTGCAGCCTCGTGGGAGCAGTATTATGCAATGGGAGACATTCTTTTGCGCTTACATGGGACGTGAGGCAGTAATCGAAGACACGCTGACAGCTGCGAACCACCTGCATCCCCTCATGCTTGATATCTTCCCCGGCGACGATGTCGTCTTTCAGCAGTATAATTGTGCGTGTCCGGGAGCCAGAACCGTGCTGCAGTCGTTTGAGGAGTATTACAGTGAACTCACGTTGATGTCTCGGCGATAAAATTCGCCTGATGAAAATCCTGTGCAACCCATATGCGTCGCAGATCAGCGGCGCACTATTTACGCGAATTACATGACCTGTGCGTAGACAGCTAATGCCACGTTCCTCCACAAACCTACCAATGAACTGTCGGATCTCTGATACGCAGAATCAGTGACGTATTTCGTTCCAAAGACGGACAAACAAGCTGTTAAGCACGTGGTCGTAATATTTTGGCTCATCAGTATATAAGTGATCCAGCAGAAAGCGCCGGAAGCTCTTTAAGACTGCCGATAATGCGGTCGATTGCAACACAGTAGCAACGCCAGAAGACAGTACCGATTTGCAGAACGACGTGTAGAGAACTTATGAGAGCTTTACAGAGATGCTCAACAGACCTCAGTGGCAGACGCTACAAAAGAGGCGTTGTGCAGCATGGAGAGGTTTGCTGCTGAAATTTAGAGAGAGCACTGTCCCGGGAAGAGTCGGGCAACGTATTAATTTCTGCCACATACGTCTTGCGAGATGATCACGACGACAAAATTCACGAAATTTGAGCCAATACAGAGGCTTAGTGACAATCCCACGCGCCATTAGCTTGTGGAACAGGGGAGGGGTGTATCAGTCAGTAGTACCAGAACTAACCTGTTGATGCAGATTTAGATGCAGATGACAGTCAGTAGTTCCCTAAGAACACGAGCTGCAATATCGCGGAATCAAAAGCGGCAATTTCGACAGCCGACGATTCTGCCCCTGAGGTATTCCGACGTGCTGGTAGAGGGTTCGAATGGCTCTAAGCACTATGGGACTTAACATCTGAAGTCATCAGTCCCCAAGACTTAGAACTACTTAAACCTAACTAACCTAAGGACATCAGGCACATCCGTGCCCGAGGCAGGATTCGAACCTTCGACCGTGCTGGTAGACGAGCTGGTAAAAGTTACTCCTACTTACACGACGCACGACTAGATCTTCTCACAGGCAACACTCAAACGCCATTTCTCAATGAGAAAGCCGCTGCGTAATCTTTCCAAATATAGTCTGCACCATGTAAATGTCGTTACTCCTACGTAATTCCTGCTGTTGGGTTGAAATGCTTATCATTTTCGTGTCCAAGTATGTAATAAACTGGACGTCAATATGAAGTTTGTTGCAAGCAGCTATATAGTGGTGCATCTCTAATGAGCAGCAGTGTACTTGGGACGGTGGATGAGTAACAGAAGGAAACCTCTACCTCATTTTCCGTGCCAAGTCCCACGCTGCCACCAACTCCAGAAAATATAGATGACGCTACAGACGAGCAGCAATATAAGTTGTACCAGGAGCACCTGTGGTAAAACTGGCATTATTACTAATCCGTGTTAAAACGTTATCGCACTTCTTAAAGACATAGTAAGCTATTAATGTACCGTTTATAAATTTTCTTAGCATCATAGCTAGCACTTAACAAATATTTCACGAATGCCATCATCTTTATAAACAGCGTATAGTACTTACGAAGCTCTGAACATAAGAATGTCAATTTTCGAAGTCGTCGTCGATTATGTTAAGAGATGTGAGCGCTGTAATTAGTCACCGGCCGCTGTAGCCAAGCGGTTCTAGGCGCTTCAGTCCGGAACCGCGCTGCTGCTACGGTAGCAGGTTCGACTCCTGCCTTGGGCATGGATGTGTGTGATGTCCTTAGGTTAGTTAGGTTTAAGTAGTTCTAAGCTCTAGGGGACTGATGACCTCAGATGTTAAATCCCACAGTGCTTGCAGATGATGCCCTCGTTTATCGACTAGTAAAGTCATCAGAAGATCAAAACGATTTGGAAAAGAAATGTGTGTGGTGCGAAAAATTGACCCTAAATAACGAAAAGTGTGAGGTCATCGACATGAGTGCTAAAAGGAATCCGCTAAACTTCCGTAACACGATAAATCAGTCAAATCTAAAGGCAGTAAATTCAACTAATTAAGCAGGAATTACAATAACGAACAACTTAAATTGGAAGGAACACATAGAAAGTATTGTGGGGAAGGCTGACCAAGAATTGCTTTTCATTAGCAGGGCACTTAGAAAACGTAACAGATCTACTAAGCAGACTGCCTACGCTACGCTTGTCCGTGCTCTTTTAGAATACTGCTGTGCGGTTTGGGATCCTTAGCAGATAGCATTGTCGGAATACATCGAAAAAGTTCAAAGAAGAACAGTACATTTTGTATCATCGCGATATATGGGAGAGAGTGACTGAAATGATACAGGATTTAGGATGGTCATAATTAAAAATGGTTCAAATGGCTCTGAGTACTATGGGAGTTAACATTTGATGTCATCAGTCCACTAGAACTTAGAAGTACTTAAACCTAACTAACCAAAGGACATCACACACACCCATGCCCGAGGCAGGATTCGAACATGCGACCGTAGCAGCCGCGCGGTTCCAGACTGAAGCGCCTACAACCGCTCGGCCACACCGGCTGGCTCATATTTAAAACAAAGTGTTTTTGCGGAGGAATGTTCTCACGAAATTCCTATCACCAACTTCCTCCTCCGAATGAGAAAATATTTTGTTGACGCCGACGTACACAGGGAGAAACGATCACCATGATGAAATAAGGGAAATCAGAGCTCGTACGGAAAGTTGTAGGTGTTCGTTCTTTCCGTGTCCTGTACGAGATTGGAATAATAGAGAATTGTGAAGCTGGTTCGATGAACAATCTGCCAGGCACTTAAATGTGACTCGCAGAATATACATGTAGATGTAGATGTGAAGAATCTGTTTGCACGCGCTCCAACACTGTCTCGTCAACTTCTTCTGAGCGAACAGTTCTTTGTCGAGGCCCTTGGCAGCAGTCTGTGCCTTGAACGATCCAGTTTCCCGCAAGTTTATATCCTTAGCGTTAAATTTGTTTCTATTAGGGTGACGTCTATGGTGAAAATTTGTCTGTACGTTCGTATGCTTATCCTGGCAGTATGTATGTATCGTTGCACCATACATTACAAGCTCGTCTGCAGGTTCCTGCAGCAAGTATATAATCCGTATTCCAGAGACAAACATAAAATGTTAACAGGGATTGTACGATGGGCATGTCATTATCGATACTGTGCTGATTTTCAAGGTAGCTCGACCAACATTGACGCAGCATGCACTTGTTCTTTGTGAACCAGAAGCAGTGTAGAAAGGGTACATCGCTCGCGCTTGTCAGTCCAGATGTCGTATGGCCTGAAATATTCGTTCAAATGGCTCTGTATGGGACTTAACATCTATGGTCATTAGTCCCTTAGAACTTAGAACTACTTAAAGCTAACTAACCTAAGGACATCACACAACACCCAGTCATCACGAGGTAGAGAAAATCCATGACCCCGCCGGGAATCGAACCCGGGAACCCGGGCGCGGGAAGCGAGAACGCTACCGCACGACCACGAGCTGCGGACTGAAATATTCGTTTTCAACCATAGGTTCCATGTCTCAAACCTTTCACCGGTTTCATAATTGCCAGCCTAGTTAGAGTCCTTGTTATTGCCAGAAATTTCAGCTCTCTGTACTATGTTTGCCGGCCGGTGTGGCCGAGCGGTTCTAGGCGCTTCAGTCTGGAACTGCGCGACCGCTACGATCGCAGGTTCGAATCTTGCCTCGGGAAGTTTGTTAGATTTAAGTAGTTCTAAGTTCTAGGGGACTGATGATCTCAGAAGTTAAGTCCCATCGTGCTCAGAGCCATTTGAACCATTTTTGTACTATGTTTCGCTCCCTGCACACCCCCAAATCACTTACAAATTAAGTCACGTACTCTTCCTATTGTACTAGTACATTCAAAATATGTAAAATTTCGTAATTCGCTATCCTTTCCTGGTGTTGCAGTTCTATTGGCCAGCAGTGTAATATGAAAATCGAATGCAGAGTGTGGGTTGGGACTGCAAGAGAACGGTGAGCTCAAAACTTTACGTCCTGCAACAGACAGACAGGTGGGGCTGAATAAGAGATGCGACGCGTGAGTAGTATTCGGTGTACGTACGACTCCGCGCTGGTCCCGGGTGTGAGGTGCGTCGCGACGCCGCTACGGAGTTATCGACCAGCAGCCAGGTCGGCCAGGGCAATCCAGAGCTGACCAGATGGGAGCCCACTCCTCTCTGGGGGTACACACAGGCATGGCACGCGCTCATGTACCGTCAGCTGTAACCAGGGCGGTCGGCAGCTACCTGTCTCCCCATATGCTGAGCATGTACTCAGTAAAGGTCACAACTACCTTACACGGTCCCATTTCCTTCACTTGGCAAACGAAAAACGTTAAATAAGTCTATTGGAAGTCTTGGACATCAATAAACATCTGGCACACAGTTCTCATTTAATTTAAAATGGCCAGACTCAGCCTAGTACGCCCCCTCACCTAACTTCACTTACGCCTCGCATTTTTGCGATTATTCATACGCTGCCTTTCCGTTCCATTACTCATTTCACCAGATTTTTTTTTTAGTTACTGCCCGCCATCCATGTGGTGCACGTGTTGGTGTCACTGCTGACTTCTAGCACTCAGCCACACACAACTGATATCATCAAAGTGTACGGGCCTGAAGATGACGTTGACGCAACGTGAAAACTAGTAGCCAAATAAATATGAAATCTTAAATACAGCTGGAGGAGTTTCATTTTCAATAAAAAAGATCGAATTTATTTATTTTATTGTGGCTGTCACTGTATTCCAATTTGTTATATATTCTGTTGTTTATCACATATACATCTTCCGTGCAGTAAATGTAATTCTTAATACTTACTGATAAAAAGTTTACGTAATAAAATGGAACAGATACAACCGTCCTTACGGTGTTGTTTATTGCATGGTTCAAAAAATGGCTCTGAGCACTATGGGACTTAACAGCTATGGGCATCAGTCCCCTGGAACTTAGAACTACTTAAACCTAACTAACCTAAGGACATCACACAACACCCAGTCATCACGAGGCAGAGAAAATCCCTGACCCCGCCGGGAAGCGAACCCGGGAACACGGGCGTGGGAAGCGAGAACGCTACCGCACGACCACGAGCTGCGGACGTTTATTGCATGGCTACCAGTTTCGGTGCATCAGTGCGCCATCTTACGGCCTTCACTGATGTTGAGGGGGTTTACTCCAATCGTGTACACGATCCATCAGTGGCCAACGTCTAAGAACTGGTTATCGCAGACTACCTGTAACGACGATCTCGTGTGTGCAACCAACGTAAGAACGGCTGTAGACGTTCCACGTAATCACACAAGTGAACGGCCGAAGTCCCTCCAATAAGAAGGATGGACATACAAGAACTTGATATAAAGTTTGGCTTAGCTATTTCCAGCTATAGCACAACTACACTCCTGGAAATGGAAAAAAGAACACATTGACACCGGTGTGTCAGACCCACCATACTTGCTCCTGACACTGCGAGAGGGCTGTACAAGCAATGATCACACGCACGGCACAGCGGACACACCAGGAACCGCGGTGTTGGCCGTCGAATAGCGCTAGCTGCGCAGCATTTGTGCACCGCTGCCGTCAGTGTCAGCCAGTTTGCCGTGGCATACGGAGCTCCATCGCAGTCTTTAACACTGGTAGCATGCCGCGACAGCGTGGACGTGAACCGTATGTGCAGTTGACGGACTTTGAGCGAGGGCGTATAGTGGGCATGCGGGAGGCCGGGTGGACGTACCGCCGAATTGCTCAACACGTGGGGCGTGAGGTCTCCACAGTACATCGATGTTGTCGCCAGTGGTCGGCGGAAGGTGCACGTGCCTGTCGACCTGGGACCGGACCGCAGCGACGCACGGATGCACGCCAAGACCGTAGGATCCTACGCAGTGCCGTAGGGGACCGCACCGCCACTTCCCAGCAAATTAGGGACACTGTTGCTCCTGGGGTATCGGCGAGGACCATTCGCAACCGTCTCCATGAAGCTGGGCTACGGTCCCGCACACCGCTAGGCCGTCTTCCGCTCACGCCCCAACATCGTGCAGCCCGCCTCCAGTGGTGTCGCGACAGGCGTGAATGGAGGGACGAATGGAGACGTGTCGTCTTCAGCGATGAGAGTCGCTTCTGCCTTGGTGCCAATGATGGTCGTATGCGTGTTTGGCGCCGTGCAGGTGAGCGCCACAATCAGGACTGCATACGACCGAGGCACACAGGGCCAACACCCGGCATCATGGTGTGGGGAGCGATCTCCTACACTGGCCGTAAACCACTGGTGATCGTCGGGGGGACACTGAATAGTGCACGGTACATCCAAACCGTCATCGAACCCATCGTTCTACCATTCCTAGACCGGCAAGGGAACTTGCTGTTCCAACAGGACAATGCACGTCCGCATGTATCCCGTGCCACCCAACGTGCTCTAGAAGGTGTAAGTCAACTACCCTGGCCAGCAAGATCTCCGGATCTGTCCCCCATTGAGCATGTTTGGGACTGGATGAAGCGTCGTCTCACGCTGTCTGCACATCCAGCACGAACGCTGGTCCAACTGAGGCGCCAGGTGGAAATGGCATGGCAAGCCGTTCCACAGGACTACATCCAGCATCTCTACGATCGTCTCCATGGGAGAATAGCAGCCTGCATTGCTGCGAAAGGTGGATATACACTGTACTAGTGCCGACATTGTGCATGCTCTGTTGCCTGTGTCTATGTGCCTGTGGTTCTGTCAGTGTGATCATGTGATGTATCTGACCCCAGGAATGTGTCAATAAAGTTTCCCCTTCCTGGGACAATGAATTCACGGTGTTCTTATTTCAATTTCCAGCGACTGTGTAAGGGAACGACGACAATGAAAAATTGTGCCGGAGCGGGACTCGAACCTGGATTTTCCACTTTAAGTGAACGGTCACCTTAACCACGCCCCCCCCCCCTTACTTTTTTTTTTTTTTAGTGCGCGTTAGTTATAAGGAGATTTTTGTCCACCTACGCCAGGAAAAGTGAAGATTTCGAGGCTTCTGCAGATGGAATACGAACTGTGTTTTGTCGCACGTGTGCACTGGGAAAAAATGTAGAGCCCAATGCAATGCTAGTTGAAGAGAGAGAAAGTGATGGTCGGGGCAAAGTGGATGTGGTTCGCCCCAACCTGAGGCCTGGCTATACTGTCTCGTTCTCCCTCTCAGAACTAAGAAGGGTGGAGGGCATAGGATCCAAGAGGGCCAAAATGCATCAAGCAAAAGAACAAAAGAATTTCTTTTCTTTTTCTTTTACCATCACCCCTGTTTTGCAAAAGCTCTTGCTATGACATGTCTCATAATACCGAACGGAAGGTAAGTGAAATCCGGTCCTCGTCGGCTTCTAAACGGAACAAAAACAAAAGAGGTCGTCTCGTTATGACGCGAGGGAGCTCCGTTATGCTATTCGGTGCGATGTTAACAATGCATGTCTTCTCGCAGCAATGTGGCCGCCATTGGAGTCCAGTCCTAACAGAAAGGGCATGAGGTTTGTGAGGTAACGGGCGAGTTGTGGACCCTGAAAATATTCTAAGTTCAGAGTTGGCGGCCACCGCTGGGGCCGCTCGGCAAGCCGCGGGTCGTTGGTACCACGTGATGCTGCCCAACAGCCGGAACACGCGGTCCACCGGCCGCGTGGCTGGGAATTCCATGGTGACGCTGTGTCGATGACGGAGACATGCAGGGCAGACATTTCACAGTTCCTATAGAAATTAATAGTAGCCAGATGAATCATGATACCTTAAAAGGAAACATGTACACTACCATTATTTCCACAGCGATTCTGATGGTGTAATCAGATTTTCGATATCTTTATTAGTTTAAAGATTGGTATCTAAAAAAATGGCTCTGAGCACTATGGGACTTAACATCTGACGTCATCAGTCCCCTAGAACTAAGAACTACTTAAACCTAACTAACCTAAGGACATCACAACATCCATGGCCGAAGCAGGATTCGAACCTGCGACCATAGCGGTCACGCGGTTCCAGACTCAAACGCCTAGAATGGTATCTGACTGTTAATATACAAATAACACCAAGCAACGAACTTCCAAAATCTAAACGGTCCATCCGATTTTGTCGATTGACATATCCTCAGAAAGCTATTAGTGTAAACCTAAATTGGTACAAATTACAGGCATCTAACTTGAATAGTACATAAGTTATTGGAGGTCAAAGTGGCTGATTACTATCGATTGCGTCAGGCCATAAGTACTCCACAGTTACACGGAAAAAAAAATCGGTAGCAACGTGCTTATAAATATATTTATTCATCTATGTCTTTTGTTTATATCCCATATATACTATTCATGAAAAAATTGGTCAATTATTTACTGTGTTTTAGAATGCACAGAGACGTTAGGGTGCTGGCTTACTGCTGTTCTATTCCTTTGATATACGTTTATTTAATTTGTTTATGTATTTAATAATGTGTGTTAGAACGTGTTTATGGTCCAGCTGTAGGAATATTTATTTAATTTCAATTTATTTAAATGTAAATCCAGTATTTCGAATGTGTTTCATTACGTTTGTAAGTGTGCGTTGGCTTGGAGACGAGGCGGGAGCACTCTAGCCAATCACAGCGATCGTTTCCTTCAAAAACCGGGGAGAGTCCATTTGCAGAGGACCACTTCATTATTCTTAGGAAAATATCAAATTAAAGCAATGTATATATTGTAATACATGAACTTCTTTGGCACTGCTTTACACCAAAATATAGCTACCTGCTTAGTCACACTTTATTGATTGCATCTACACTTGAGTCAAAATTTCAGTGCGCCATATGATGTTAATATAATTGTTACTGTCATAGTATTCATTTTATCTCTATGTTGCTCCCTGTATATAGCACAGTATTTACATAATACCATATAAGTAGCATTCACACAAGCTGGTTACTACATCTGTCAACTTCATCTGCAGTATTATATGCTTATAATGTAAGGTTTATCTTTGTGTTTTAATTTTCATTACGTTATGTCTATTCTTTAAAAACAGCCATACTATGAAATCAAAACAATCTGTATATTGTAATGTCTCTGTGAGAGAACATCTCTGGCACTGTTGTATTTGTAAAACTGCAATCTTTCACACGTGGCAAATACTTTTTGGTGTGTGTGTGTGTGTGTGTGTGTGTGTGTGTGTGTGTGTGTGTGTGTGTGGTGCTCTGCACAGTATGGTGATGTGCAAATCATATAAATGCTGCATATATTTTGGAATATTTGAAAAATACAATCCTGCAACTTCGCAACAAAATTGCGCGGAATTTTCGATGTAAGTACCATAACCACTTAACCTCACACATTTGTTTACTCTGTATTTCATTGTTCGGAGGTTAGTTATGTTCACATAGGGCGCTTCTAACACTGTTTTCTACCGTAGGGCACCAACGCACCAAGCATATTTCGCCACAGTGGAAGAATAAAAATCGAAAACTGACGACTGTGTAAAGTGCATCTCGTAAATCTTGTGAACAGCCGTCTGATGATGAACTTGTCAGTTCGAAACCGTTTACGGCGCTATTTACTTAAATAAATTGCAGTATTAATAGTGGCTGGTTGCTTTCTTCTTCTTTGTAAGAATCAACCTACATTAAAATATCATTTACCAATTCTTCCGTTGTTTCTCACATTTGGGATTCATGGTAACACTAGCGGCGTCTGCCAAAACCACCAACTTTGCTTGTTGAATGTGAAGTGGAATGTCATTCACATATGTAAGGAAAGGAGTGGGCCCAAAATTGAACCCTGTAGGATTGCATTTGAGAATTTTTTTCCCAGTCACTAAAATTTTGTGCCTTTTCAGTATGGTCTGAACTATTCAGCACGACATTTCGCATTCCGTTTGTTAAGTATGATTCAAACCAGCTGTGTGTAAAGCCATAATTTCCATAAAACTTGAGTGTTTCTAAGAGAGTAACATGGTCTACACAATCAAACGCCTTGGAAAGAGCGCAAAAAACTAACAACTGGCGATATATTATAATTTAGGGGTTGTAACAATCGATGAATGAATGTATAAACAGCATTCTCAGTCAAGCAATCCTTCTCCAATCCAAAATGTGATATACTAAGTAAGTTGTTTCTCTTAAGTATGCGACTACTGTTGAGTACATTACTTTTTCTAATATTCTGGAAAAAGATGTGAGTAAGGAAACTGAAGGGTAACTGTCTAAGATCGTCGAAAGGTTGCGGTGTTTTAATACTGCCTTCCGGTTTGAAACCCGACAGTTTTTCTCCAGAAGCAGCCATTGACAAGAATTTAAAGTTCGCCTAGTTTTGACTCTTTGTCCGACACCAGTGCCTTCAGCTATTCTAATTACTAACTGCGTTCTTTAGCATAACGACTGTCAGCTGGTGCAAGTTAGTTCAGATGAACTTGCCCCTGGGAGCTCGTCGCTGGCTGTCGTTTTATGGCCCAGACCTCCACAACGTTGCACCTATGGCCATCTGTAAGATTATTTTTCGAGTCGATGTCCACTATCCTGCTCTGACCTCATTATCAGCTGGGTTCTGTCCCTCCTGTAGTAAGCCAGGAAAACATTTTGACTATAATGGCGGGAGAGGACTGATCAAATATTCTATCGTGTGCTTCATGATGTTCTTCCCAGGTTGTTTAAGTAGACAATAACGTTTAAGTGAAATTTGTACTCGCAGAGAGCCGGCCGCGGTGGTTTAGAGGTTCTAGGCGCTCAGTCAGGTTTAATTAGTTCTAAGTTCTAGGGGACTTATGACCACAGATGTTGAGTCCCATAGTGCTCAGAGCCATTTGAACCATTTTTTTACTCCCAGAGACATTTGTAGATAATGACAGTAGACAATATATTTCCTTGTATTTCCTAAGTTCGTGTGAATAATATCCTACAGCACTTAGGTCTAAAAATGTTACCGTATCTGGTACAACTAGGATATACATAATAATTTTTATGATTACTTCCAAGATTTGGAGTGTCTTTCAGTTTGTGTCAGAATAAATGAAACATCGTCACAAATTGCAGCATTTACATAATACTTTGACTGATGGCAGACGATTAATTAATTATAAGCTATATTGGTGATGTGTGAACATTGCTACTTTGCTGAGTTATGGTGGTTAAATAGCACTCTTCCCCACACACGAAACGTCTTTGAGTTTCCACTACTGGTGGCTGCAGGGTGGGAAACGAAGGAGGACACCTCTCAGGTTATCAGAGCAGGCGAGCCGACGTGTAGACGGTGAATTACGCCACCCCCAGTACGTCGCGTGGCTGACGCGTCTTCCGTTCCGGGGAGTGCTTTAATCGACTCTAATCCCTCAGGCGCCGTTCTGGGTCGGCAAAGTAGGCCAATTGCTTCCTATATTCTGCAGAGGTCGAAGCATTTTTTAGGGCGTGGCTAATGCCGAGCAAGACGGCAAGTAACGCAAAGGTTTCGCTTGGAGACGGGCTGACTTTGTTCTGAAGTTAAAAGTGTTCCCGAGGAATCAATTACCACCAAGTATTTTAAGCACCTGTTTGCTCGATAGCAAAAACATTGATTTTTTTAAAAATAATTACTTCAAGCTTGGGTCTACAGCTGATACAAAGTTAACAAATGATACTGTTTTGCCTTTATTGGCTGTAATTATTAGACAAAATTCTACATTTCATAAAATCAACCTCTGCGGTCAGTGTAAAGCGATCAGCACTTACAGATAACTCAGAAAAATGCAAATCTAATTTGGACTTGCATTTTTCTTGTTGTCAGTAGTTTCGTCAGTGCTTGCTAGAACAACTTCAGATTTATAAATAAAAGCTACAGAAACTATGGATTTTCTATAGTATTAATTTATTATTCTTGGAGATGTTGTCTGTCACTGTATCTAAATGAAGGACTGCTTCTTTTTTACCATAGGCGTTTAGCATCTTTTTATCCTCAGTAGCCTGTAATATGTTTTTCTTTTATGTATACAACTACACTACACAATGTTTCCAGACTTATTATCAAGAAGGCTATTTGTTTTTCACCCTAGGATCTAGAGCGAAATGGAAACCACAATGAAAATCAGAAACATTGTATCTGCAACATTTAGCTACACCTTCCTGCAACTTCACTACATAGTCGCCGATCCCACTCAGACATTTGTCGTGGCGTGATGTCAACTTTCCAATACCTCATCGTCGAAGGCAGCCGCCTGTGATTTCTTTCCAATCCCCTGAGCTGATCTGCAGCTCGTTGTCTGTGCCAAAATTCTGTCGTCATTGCCAGCGGTTCATGTGAGCTAAGAGATGAAAATCAGAGGGAGTCAAGTCCGGGCTGTACTGTGGGTGATCAAACACTTGCCGTCGAAAACGCTGCAGGAGCGTCTTTGTTGTCCCTGCGGTGTGCGACTGGGAACCAGAAGAAGCAAACACATGACAGTTGCGTTATGTGGGTTGCATAAAATCAGGCGGAACCTCTGAGAAGGCACGCCACACTTGGAGGGAGACACGGTGCAGTCAAGTCATAAGAAAAGTTATTAAAACTTCGCACAAAATACACTTATGTTCAGAAAAGCAGGACACCTTGAACCACTAGAGATAGGACGTTCATATTCACAGAACATGTACATTAGTGTGTTCTGCAGAAGTGGTTTGCATTCCAGTCACTTCGGTCCAGCTTGTGTCCTGTTGTCTAGTAGGCACAAGGTCGACCATGGGGCCTGATAGCTTGCTCCATGCGTGATGGCATCGACGCGTATAAGGCGCGAATGGCGTCCTGTGGTGTAGCCATCCATGCTGCATTCACCTGGTTCCAAAGTTCATCCTGTAGAGGTTCGCATTTGGTCATAGCGCTGCACCCGTCTTTCACCGTATCCCACACAATTTCGACTGGCGACAAGTCTCGTGATCTAGCGGGGCAGACACCAAGAAGGCACATGTTCGTGCAGCAAAATGTGGTCGTGCATTGTCTTGCTGAAAAATGGCGTCTGGAGTGTTGTGCAGAAAGAGTGTCGCCTCGGATCGCAGAATATCATTCACCTAGGCCGCATTGGTCACCGTGCCCTGGACAAGCAACAGCTGTGATTTGTGGTTGTGCCCAATAGCAACCCCCACCATAATGCGTCGAGTTGGCGCTGTACGTGTTATGCAAATGCAGTCACTGTGATGCCGCTCCCCCGGATTGCGGCGAACCAAAATGCGGCCATCATTTTCAAACAGAACCTGGATTCGTACGAAAACACTATATGATGCCATTCCTGTCCCCAGTGACGTCGTTCCACACACCATTGCCGTCTGGCATGTTTCTGTACGTTCGTCAAAGGTAGGCTGAGAAGTGGACGACGCGCAAATAACCCGTGCCGTAATAAACGGAGACAGACTGGTGACCCCTTATAGTGTGCGATGTGTTACACTGGTCCACTGTTGCGCCAGAGCCGAGGGGGACGCAGTTCTGTCCTGCAATGCCATTCGGATGAGGTGTTGATCTCCTCAGGGTGTGTTCTGGGTGGTGCGACATGATCCCCTCTCGTCGTGTTCTACGGACTTTGTAGTGGGACGCGAAATTGAAGCGTGACCCATCCACCAGTGTCAGCCCAGTTTGCAGGTGAATATAAGTTTAAGTTAGTGTTTTGTTTATGTATTTTGTAATATTTGTAATGTTTGTGAATTATCTAAAGTTTTGTATTTATTTTTATGTTTCATGTACGGAGAGAGCGGCGCAACGAACGGAGACAGCATCTTCACTGCCGGGACCAGAGAGAAAATTGCTGGCTACTATACGCCGCGGGTCGACAGCCAAAGAGCAACAGAAGATCCTGAAACCGAGTTGTTGCGTCGTGCTTCCAAAAACTGAAAAAATAAGAATTTGTAATGTTTCTACAACAATGACGTCTTAGAAAGTTTAATCATGTTGTAAATGTTCAGTCCTCTCTTGTCAAGGCTCATGTTCACGTCTATATGTAGTATATATGAAGATAATAAACTAGTGTATACTACAAAAGTTTAAAAACGTGTTCCGAGAATTTATTTATGAAGAATTATATTAAGGAAGAAGTATTACTGATTTATTTGACAAGATTATTAATTTTTGACAACGTTCATCGCGAGTTTGAGTCTTAAAAGTTTATTCAATGTGGTTTTAATACTTATTAAAGCAGATAACTTGCATTAATATACGAGTAATTTCTGAGAAGAAACAAACGACATCTAAATTGAAAAAAAGTTTGCGCAAACCAATTGGTTCACACATGGCTCTGAGCACTATGAGACTTAACGTCTGAGGTCATCAGTCCCCCAGAACTTAGAACTACTCAAACCTAACTAACCTAAGGACATCACACACATCCATGCCCGAGGCAGGATTCGAGCCTGCGACCGTAGCGGTCGCGCGGTTCCAGACTGTAGCGCCTAGAACTGCTTGGCCACTCCGGCCGGCAAACCAATTGGACTGAGTGACGTAATTCTGCGCATACGACTCAAATGATGATGTATTAATTACAGTTTCGTTCAAGAACCATTCAGAGACAACTTTAAAAAGAATTTAAATAATTTTGAAGTGTTTTGTAACTGACGTAGGTGACGAAGTCTGCACATGGTCATATGTCAAAAGAAAATCGTTTATACAAAACTTATGTCGTTACACTACAACTTCTGTGAACCATTCTGCACACATCCGTTGCACTACCGAAACACCTCGTCCCACATGAGCAACAATGTCCCGGATGGATGCATCACATTTTCTCATGCCAGTAATGCGCCACCTTTCAAACTCGCAAATTCGACAATATGGTTCGCGCATACGTCTGCGAGCCATCCTGTACGCCTGCTCAAGTCCCATTGATCCGTTACCTTCGGTTCATAGCAACAACGAGAGCTGCAGGCACATTTTACAGGTAGGTGGTGTTGCGCTGCGATATCGATGTTGACCTCGAACCGGTGGGCCGACATGGTTAAAATGATAATTATTATTGCAGAGCATACTAATGTACATGTCTGTGACTATGAACGTCCTATCTCTAGTGGTTCGAGGTGAGTTACGTTGTCAGTTTCTGCTAGCAAACAGTGCCATAGGCTGGTGAAAGATCGTAGCCTACATACAGATCATCTACGGTAAGATAATTTAACTGAATCCTCCTGATGATAGAGATATAATACTCCGAAAAGTGTATTGAACAGATAAATAAAAGCGTCATCTTACGTGATGTGTGTAAATCGGTTGACGAGTTTTAACACCTGTTTTTGACGTATTTTGCATTGTAATATTTCTGGCTTATTCAGCCATCATATTAGGCTCCAGGAAGCTATTCCCAGGGCAGTGGAGATGCAAGAAGCATAGAGATGGCGCAATGTGGGATGAGGTACCGTTGACAGATGTTAGATTCGGTACCATTCCCGTGAGAAAGACCGCCTGCATGATTCTGCTGCTCTGTGATTGGCTGCTGTATTAATTAAATCTGCCATCCAAATTACTTCATTTTTTAAATAAACATCTCTCAACAGCCAGCTATCAATCAGTCATTTCAAAATTATTAAAATCAAAGTATTACTAAAACAAAAGACTGACGATATTACTGCCGATGCACTTCGGTGGCGTTCGGGTCACGCCTTGCTGGATTGGCGCGCGAAGTGTCTCGGGCAGTCCGGCTCTCCAGTTCTGACCGTTCCAGTAGACAGACATGGGAATTTTATTTACTACAGTTCCGACCGTCGCTAGGTACAGACATGTTTTCTGTAGTAGTAGTATTTGATTCATATAATTTTATTCTCCAGTTCTGACGGTTCCAGTAGACAGACATGTTGTCTGTGGCAGAATGTATTTCAGGTTATTTTAGTCAGATATAATGACTGTGGAAAGATATGTTCAGTACGTTGTGATCGAGAATAATTTATCGTGTCTATACCAATAAAAACGCGAGTGGCATCCCAAATGAGTTATAGTTTATTCGTAGCAGCAGTTCCTTGCGAAGTTAATTTCAGCCTCAAGAAAAAGAATGCACTACCTGCGTGCTGTTTTCTGCGCTGGAGACATCATCATCACGAAGACAGAAGATTAGTGAAGTGTACAAGAACTTACGTATTCCACACAGGGCAGTGGAAACAACTAGGCACCTCACGTGTACTGCATGCACAGTACAAATGTGCTCAGTGACACGTCATCTGCAGTAATGCAGAGGAGGTAAAGAAGAATGAAAGTATTAACACTATCTCACTTTTATTCCTTTTTCTTGCCGTAGTATCTGTATCGATATTTCTATGTCAATTTGTAGTACTGCTTAACAATAATGTTGTATCTGTCGTGGGAAATCTTTGACTATGTATACATGTTTCAGTTATGTAAAACTTTTGAACGATGTTGTTTAAATTATGGTTGTGAACTTAAATAACTACTAAAATGATTGTTATATAATGTACTCTAAATGACTTGGTCCATAGTTAGGGAACGTAGTGTTGAATGTAAAAGATGTGCGAAAGCACCGCAGCTACGGAAGTAGCCTGGCGGAGTGGAAAAGGTGTGGTTGGCGCGGAAGTGGCAACTCGTCCTTTATGTCGGGTAAGGAGTCTGGGCTGAGCAGTGCTGTGGTTAACACCTCACCAGCAGTAGCGGATCTCTGTGGCTCATATTCCTGGAGTTTTAAAGCCAGGACTTAAGGGCAGAGTAACTATGGGCCTCGGATGCTGCACTTGGTGGTACCGGTATCATGAGATGGTTTTTGGCTCTATAAAAGTATAATTCCGACACCAAGAAGATATGTAACAGGGCGCGGCCAACAGCACCGCCGTGACTGCACCGCCGCCAGGTTAACAGCCACTGCAAATTGCGCTACAAGTGCCACCAGCCTTCCACTAAATTGCTTATATTTGGTGCTCTGTAAATGGACCAGGTATTTCTGAAACTTTGTTGATTTTATTATAATAATTGTGGTATTCCTAAAAACTCTACCTTACACTCGTGACTATCCCAAGTCACAAACCTGCACAGGAATCCTATCCCAGTGAATTTAATTCCGAGTGTCCTAATTTATTATGAGAAAGTGGTTGCGCTTGAATTTAATTTTGTGTTGTCATTTGTATAGCCAATTATACTTTTGAGTAGGTCAAAAGATTGCTTATCAAAGCACATTTGTTATTTAAAGGTTATAGTTTGTTGTGCTTTACTTAATTAATAATTAAACATAAGAATACTTACCATTTCTCGTACAAACTGGTGTAGTTTTGTTCAAAATGGTTCAAATGGCTATAATCACTATTGGCCTTAACATCTGAGGTCATCAGTCCTCTAGACTTTAGAACATCTCGGTTCTTCAAACCATGAAAGTTTAGCGGTGCTCATGTATTAGGCTAGCTAGTTAATCAAGCAACGCAAAGGCTCCTTCAGAGCCAGTGTAGTTACATCTGCATTTTGTTTAGTTGCTTCAAACCGAGTTTAAGAAAGAACTATTTACTGTGTTATCTATTCTAATGCACGTTGGTTAATGCACAAGCATAGAGACCCTGTACTATGCAAAGAAGTTATAGATTACGATCATTAGCAGACTCCCTGGTTTAAATTCAGAATCATTTCAAGCTTTTCCCTGTTCAGTATTGCTACTAGTTTCATGTGTGTCGGTAATTGGTTTTATAAGCTGTTATACCTAGTTCATTTAAGGTACGTGTTGTTGAGGGGCATATGTTACTATTTGCTATCTCACTGATCATTTGTTTGTTAGTAGAACATTTACTTGCAAGGTTAGCTTACTTGTTGTGGTATGAGCAGTTGTAAGGAAAGAGTTTAGCGTGCGTATGTGTGTGTGTGTGTGTGTGTGTGTGTGTGTGTGTGTGTGTGTGTGTGTGCGTGTGTCAAGAAAGCTTAGGTTAGCATTATCACTGTCTTCTGCTTTATCCTTTTGCTTGACACAAGAAGGCCTAATTAGGCTGGCGACCTGTTTTAATATGTAATGTTACAACTTGGTTTTATGGTGGGAGAACGTCTGTTCTTGACCCACCGTTTAATATTGGTTATACTCTGCTGGAGTGTTTCGGAAACGAATCCCAGTTTGATTACTCTGTTTCCATTAGGTTATCTCACGGCCACAACTTTCAAAAATTTCTCGCAGAGGTATAACGCTAACATCGATTGCCTTTTTAAGGTGGTCGGTGGTGCCGTTACAGAGTGTTTTACATACAGCAGTCTGACACAGAGCATGTAACTTAGGACACTATTCACAGCCACAGGAAGGCGGAATAAGAGCCCAGAATGGGAGATTCAGAGCACTTCGTGGAGGTACAGGACGATCAGATGACTGAGTGAACAGTTCCACACCGAGGGGGAGTAGAGTGGCTTTCCATGCCCGGCTAGGCCCTCATTAGGGGTGCGTCGTTTGTGATAAATGACCGGCGCAGTCTGATGCGGGGTATAGAGCATCCAACGACATCAAAGTCTGCACTGAAGTAGTGTGCAGTATTGATTACGACAGCGTGACAATTTGGAAAATGGATGGTCATCGGATTTAGTGGCGTGCGTAGCGAAATTTCGAGACAGTAGATTTGTAAAATCGCTCTTTTCCTCGGCTCTTGATACTCTATATGCTAAACTTGCGAGGAAGAGGTGTTAGAACAACTTACTTGCTACCTCTACACGAATATAAAGGCTATGAATTCGACTTAACACTTAGCCGTCCTCACGTCTCGTACACATTTATTCGCTTGGCACTGGCAGCGATAATTCGGATTACTTGGCTTGACTTTTGCACGCTTTAATTCTCCGGAAACCCTCTATTTTGCCGTATCGTTCCACAAATTCGAATTTTCTTTTCAAGTAACTTCTCTGCAAGTTCTACACTGTTATAATAATTATCCATGCAGAGGTGATGCCACTTTCCATCAGAAGATGTCAATAGTTCCATCAATGTTTTTGCTAAAGGCTGCCCAGCGCCGGAATATATCTTGAAAGAGGAAATGTATCTCGTACTCGAATCACACAGCATCAGAATGAGTATGCCTATTTCGTAATTTTCGACAGATTGTAAATTTTAAAATTTAACCGTCCATGCCACGGTATCATTCCTTCATCAATTGAGATGTTTTGTCTTAGATTAAACGTTTCTTAAACTTTTTGGAAAAGTAATCAATTACGAATTGCACTTTGACAAGCCGGTGGGCATTATTCGGTTTATTGTTGCTGTCGGAAAATTGTAAAAATTATAATATTTGTCTGAATCGGTTGCGGGACATCGTTATGCGAAATATCGGTGTGTCTATCAACGGATTCGTTGACCAATAATCATCGATCCTTGCTTTTTTTACTGTTCCCATAAGGATAGCAAGCCCAAACCATTTTTAAGTTCGGGTCCCGTAACGTCGACAAATGTGGCATTTTTTAAATCCAGTTGTGTCACGCGTTGAAGACATTCACCACAGCACTCCTCGAACACCCGACAAGTCGTGCATTTTCGAAATGCTCGTGCGGAGCCTCCGGGGCATCACGATCTGCCCTCGGTCAAACCCAGATATATCGGTCGCCTTATCATTCCACACACGTACAGCACGCTCACTGATACTGCATGCTCAGTGCGTGTGTCTGACCAGCAATCGTTCCTCACCAGGTGACGCTGCTGTTGGCTGGACGGGTTTATATCGATACCAGGTCGGTGGTCATAGTGTTCTGGCCGATTAGTGCATGTGAACAAATCCACACCCACAACCAGATTATGCGTATCAACGTAATACAGACGCACAAAGCCGACGTAACGTGGGAGCAGCAGTGGCCAACCGAACGTCAGCCAGCGAAGAAATGTGAGCACATGTTGCACCTACTGTGTCACCAGGGACAATTGGGAACCGTCTGCTTGCAGCAGGACTAAGATGATGTGTGCCCTGGCCAGGATATCACTGACAACAAGGCACCGCCAATCACGGCTACTCTGGCGTTGTAAAAGAGTCGCACTTTGTTGCGAGTGATGGACGTACACGTGTAGATCTGGTGAGCGACCTATTCCAGAGTACCTATGCCCAAAGTGCACGGGTCCCATCCCAGGTGCATGGTGTGAGGATCGTCAGTTACATCCCGGGGTTATATCTGGTGTTTCTGCAGGGTAAAGTAACCAGTGGCCGCTACATTGCATCGGTTTTTGTCCACGTGCTACTGCCATTTCTTCGATAGGAAGGTGGTGTAATTTTTCAGCGGACAATGTACGACCACATACGGATTCTGCGACGCATCACGTTCATGGAGTACGACAAATGCCCTGACAAGCAAGATCACCAAATCTCTCCCCAATTGGAACACGTATGGGATGTGATGAAGCGGGAATTGACTTGTTCACCAGGAGCTGCAGGAACCACTGCCGAATAGCAACAAAAGGCCCAATGTGCTTGGGATAATCTATTGCAGGATTCCATTCGGCAACGTAATACGATCGTCTGCATGCCAGAATACACGCCCCATTGCCACCAGAGAGGGGTACACAGTGTACTGATGCAACTATATGGGCACCCTTTACTGTGTGCTTCATTTGGTCTAAATTTATCATATACTCCTAGAAAGATTAACTACCTGTCACCTCACTTGCCAATGAAATAATGACGTCGTCTTTGAGAATGTTTTTTTTTTGCACCGATTCATTGCCCAGCCGGACAAGAGGTGCTGTTGCTGTTGAGGCAACTCTGTGTACTAACTTTTGAGCGTTGTATAATCCTAAGTCACCAACGGTTTTAATCACGAATCTTTCTCACTGTAGTGGTTACGCGCAATAAGTAAAACTTCGCTATTTGCTATGCTTCCTGGTGTTGCAATTTTGATGCTAAGGAATGTAATATGGAGCTGGATGCATAATGCCAATAAAATTAAATAAAAACTGATTACATCTCAAAGCCCAATTCTACAGCTGTGAGATTCAACCTTCAGGCAGTCGTAGAGTATTTTCTTGTACTGTATTGTATGTCAACTGGAGACATAGAAACGACGGAGAGGCTTCGTTCCCGCCGCAGCCGCAGTGGTCCACAACCCCACGACAACTATCGCAGTCCACTGCACCCCGCCGCCGCCCCACACCGAACCTACGGTTATTGTGCGGTTCGGCCCCCGGTGAACCCCCCAGGAAACGTCTCACACCAGACGAGTCTAACCCCTATATTTGCGTGGTAGAGTAATGGTAGTGTACGACGGCCAGAGTGGCCGAGCGGTTCTAGGCGCTACAGTCTGGAACCGCGCGACCGCTACGGTCGCAGGTTCGAAAGTGTGTGATGTCCTTAGGTTAGTTAGGTTTAAGTAGTTCTGTTCTAGGGGACTGATGACCTCAGCAGTTAAGTCCCATAGTGCTCAGAACCATTTGAACCATTTTTTGGTGGTGTACGCGTACGTGGAGAACTTGTTTGTGCAGAAATCAAATGGTTCAAATGGCTCTGAGCACTATGGGACTTAACATCTGAGGTCATCAGTCCCCTAGAACTTAGAACCACTTAAACCTGACTAACCTAAGGAAATCACATACATCCATGCCCGAGGCAGGATTCGAACCTGCGACCGTAGCAGTCGCACGGTTCCGATCTTAAGCGCCTAGAACCGCTCGGCCACCACGACCGGATTCCACAGCAATCGCCGACATAGTGTAACAGGCTTGGTTCAAATGGCTCTGAGCACTATGGGACTTAACATCTTAGGTCATCAGTCCCCTAGAACTTAGAACTACTTAAACCTAACTAACCTAAGGACGTCACACACATCCATGCCCGAGGCAGGATTCGAACCTGCGACCGTAGCAGTCCCGTGGTTCCGGACTGCAGCGCCTAGAACAGCACTGCCACCGCGGCCGGCCATAGTGTAACTGAGGCAGAATAAGGGGAACCAGCCCGCATGCGCCGAGGCAGATGGAAATCCACCTGAAAACCATCCACAGACTGGCCGGTTCACCGGACTTCGACACAAATCCGCCGGGCGGATTCGTGCCGGGGACCAGGCGCTCCTTCCCGCCCGGAAAGCCGTGCGTTACACCGCACGGTCAACTGGGTGGGCGTATTTTCTGTTACTTATCGGTTCTTGGCTCTGAGCACTATGGGACTTCACATCTGTGGTCATCAGTCCCCTAGAACTTAGAACCACTTAAATCTAACTAACCTAAAGACATCACACACATCCATGCGCGAGGCATGATTCGAAGCTGCGACCGTAGTAGTCGCGCGGTTCCGAACTGAGCGCCTAGAACCGCGAGACCACCGCGGCCGGCACTTATTGGTTCTTTCACCTCTGGCAAAAGCGTGCTAATGCCAAGATAAGAAAAAGGCAAAGATGCATCGCAGTTCCCCCTAAAACTGGCTGCCTAAGTCAGTTCCGATGTAGGAGGAATGGGACCATGCGTAGCGAAGTTCTGTCGTATTCGAGCCAACTTTTGGACTGATGACAGCCTTATATCACCTCAGACATTTTGGCCCATTTCCTAAGAAAAATTAGAAGTAACTTCTAATCTACAGGTATCAAGCTGAATCTAAATACTAACTACCGCCTTTATAGCCAAGGTCGCCAACGCCCACCAGTGTGGTTGTGTTCGACACGGAGGGAGATTGGTTCGAATCCTGCACTGCTGTTATTTAGCCGGCAAGGGAATGAGAGGTGGTGGTGTAAGGTTCCTTATTACCAATCTTTCGCCAGTGTCCTGAACTGAATCCCAAATCTCTCCACAGTGTCTCATGACATGTAGGCAGGTGACATAGTTGATGGTGATTCGTTTGTTGGATAAGGACTTTAAGCTCGATGGCCGCCTTGGTGCTCTTCGAGAGAAGAGGAGTAGGCCATGTGTGCCAATAACGGGTTTCACCCTTCCCTTCCCTTCATCCACAACAACACAGCACAATACTGTTCAAGCACTCATCACAATCATCCCCACGACAGAGATACACACTTGACTGGTCATACCAGGTAGGAGGATGGCAACGGCTAACCACCTCCACCAGGACCTTGGGTAGGACAGTGAAGCGTGGTTCTCTCCTCTGGTCGCCTGAGCTAATTTCCTGGCTGGTTAGCCGAGAGCGCTAGTGCGCTGCTTCCTGGACTCGGGTAGGCGCGCCGGCCCCGAATCAAATACGCCCGGCGGATTAACGGCGAGGGCCAGTGTGCCAGCCAGCCTGGATGTGGTATTTAGGCGGTTTTCCACATCCCAATAGGTGAATACTGGGCTGGTCCACACATCCCATCTCAGTTACACGACTCGCAGACATTTGTCACACGTGATTTACACTAGATGCAGACAGTTGGGGTACACTGATTCCGTCCCAGCGTATATGGCGTGGCGGCAGGAAGGGCATCCGGCCACCCCTTCATATTAACCTTGCCAAATCCGATTGTAACCACGCCGACCGTGTGACAACTGCTGGACAAAGGCGTGAGCAAAAGAAGAAGAAGAAGAAGGAGGACTACTTTGACTTGCAAAAGTGACTGCTAGCTAGGAGTGATGTCCGCTTCTTTTGTAGTTTATGCTCTGCTGCACACAGTTCGATTTAATGAGATTATAAAGTAATCTAGATGGAATACCATAATATAATGTAACTTAGGATGGCCATTAGAGGATTACGAACAGCAACTTTCCTATTAGACTGTTCACTTTTTCCAACGCACCGTCTCGCTTACTGTAGTCGGATCCACGAAAGGTGGCGGTTCGCACATGTCTAGGCACGGACGGGGACTCGTTTTTGTTGATTCCAAGTAACAGTTGCGGTACGCGCAAGAGCGTGCTTTCCGGTTGAACAAAGCTTGTATCCTGCAATTTACGAGGGTTGGAAATTAAATAGTGACAACTATTTATTCACAACCGATACAAAAGAGTTACATGTTTGCATCTGTTACTGTCCTTTAAAGTAGTCACCAGCGTTGTGTGCCGGCCGGTGTGGCCGAGCGGTTCTAGGCGCTTCAGTCTGGAACGGTGCCACCGTTACGGTGCCAGGTTCGAATCCTGCCTCAGGCATGGATGTTGTGATGTCCTTAGGTTAGTTAGGTTTAAGTAGTTCTAAGTTCTAGGGGACTGATGACCTCAGATGTTAAGTCCCATAGTGCTGAGAGCCATCTGAACCAGCGTTGTGTAGAACCCGTTGCCAGAGATGTGGAAGGCGTAGTATACCGTTAGCAGAGCCTGTTCTGTTGATGGTGCGAATGCCTGTCAATCTCTGGAAGAGCTCTGAAGCGAATGGTTCAAATGGTTCAAATGGCTCTGAGCACTATGGGACTTAACATCTATGGTCATCAGTCCCCTAGAACTTAGAACTACTTAAACCTAACTAACCTAAGGACAGCACACAACACCCAGCCATCACGAGGCAGAGAAAATCCCTGACCCCGCCGGGAATCGAACCCGGGAACCCGGGCGTGGGAAGCGAGAACGCTACCGCACGACCACGAGATGCGGGCTCTGAAGCGAATGTCACGAAGTGGTTTCTTCATCTTCGGAATCAAATCAAAGCCACAAGGACATAAGTCGGGGGAGTATGGTGGACGGTACACTACTCCCCAGTCCCATCGACCGAACAGAGCAGCCACAGCTTGCGCTGTATGCGCCCGCGCATTGTCGTGCAAAATGATGGGTGGGTTGCGCAGAAAGTGTCGCCGCTTCTTTCGCAAAGCCGGTCGCAGGTGATGCTCCAAAAACGAACAGTAATACGAGTTAAGTCCTTGTGACTTTGATTTGATCCCGAAGATGAAGGAACCACTTCGTGGCATTCGCTTCAGAACTGTTCGCGAGATTCGACATGCAGTAGACCGCTCCATTCGCACCATCAACAGAACAGGCTCTGTAAACGGTATATTACGCCTACCACATCGCTGGCAACGGGTTATACACAACGCTAGTGACTACTTTGAAGGACAGTAACAGGTGCAAACATGTAACACTTTTGTATCGGTTGTGAATAGAGTTGCCACTATTTAAGTTCCAACCCCCGTATTTGTCTCGCTTCCTTATGCAGAATTTATCGCTTACCACCACCATCAGCGATGACAACTTGCAACAAAAGGAATAGAGATTCACCCAACAACTCGCTACGATTATGTTTAACATCACATTAGCTACGGCATTGGCAAAAGAGTGCTCAGAACGCTTCTGAACGCTCATTGGCTGTCGGAGAAAACGTGACGTAGATGAGCAGAACAAGCCTAAACTAGATCGCAATCGCTCGTGACTCCAACTATAGTACATGTTATACTGGAAGCTTTTCCATCTCCGTGCACATTTTAACTATGCATAACAGCTTGTGCGGGGTAAAACAATCGGCTCTGGGATTTAAGGTGCGCTATCCAACCAAACCACTGCGAATCACGCGCCTCGCCGCAGTTCTGTTTGTCTGTTATTGCCTGCCGCGGCTCTGTTTCTATTTGAACAGACTCTGTTTGTAGAAAGTGAGATGGTTGCTCGTGAAATGAGGTCACGTTTATTTCAATGCTTCGCCGATGCAGCCCCTGGACGTGTTTCTGGTGTATGTGCGATCCGTTCCTCCAGTTTATAGAACACGGGTGAACGTGACACCATTTTCACTTAGGCAGATGTATGTTTTGCTACATTTTGGCTAACTTCGTAAAAGAATCAGGGAGACACCCGTAATAATTCGTAAGCGGATTAAACATTCACTTTGTAGGAACCACATAGTTTTGTCCGTTTTATTCGAAGAGCAATTTGCATTTCTTGTAAGGTTTGGTAAGTAGCGAGGAGTATTATCGTCTTGTAAAACGATTTGTTATCCTCATTCTTTTTTTGAACTGTCTTACATGTTGTTGGAACCTCGTCCTTATTTTTCCGAGCAGTCAGAGTTTTTCTTTGTAACATGTGGAGATGTTTGCGTCATCCAAGAAAGAGGCGACAACAAACAAAAGTGCATGTTGAAATTTTTATCTTTTTCAGTGCTACTGGATCAACAGTAACGTACAATGAGCAGCCAGAATATTGAGACCACCTACTTAGCCGCGCGGAGTGGCCGCGCGTTTTGAGGCGCCATGTCACGGGTTGCGCGGTCCCTCCCGTCGGAGGTTCGAGTCCTCCCTCGGGCATGGGTGTGTTCTTAGCATAAGTTAGTTTAAGTGGTATGTAAGTCTAGGTACCGATGGAAATTGGAAATTTGTGGTAAGTTCCCATGGGACCGAATTGCTGAGATCATCGGTACCTAGGCTTACACACTACTTAATCTAACTTAAACGAACTTACGCTAAGGACAACACATACACCCATGCCCAAGGGAGGACTCCAACCTCAGACAGGGGTACCGGTTACCTCAGCAGTTTCGTCCGTTACGAATTCACACACACCACCTACCTAATAGCCGGTATCTCCAGGTATGGCACGGATAACAGAGCAACGTGTAGTGGCATGGAAGCAGTGATGCCTTGGTAGGTCAAAAATGTTCAAATGTGTGTGAAATCTTGTGAGACTTAACTGCTAAGGTCATCAGTCCCTAAGATTACGCACTACTTAACCTAAATTATCCTAAGTACAAACACACACACCCGTGCCCGAGGGAGGACACGAACCTCCGCCGGGACCAGCCGCACAGTCCATGACTGCAGCACCTCAGACTGCTCGGCTAATCCCGTGCGGCCTTGGTAGGTCGCTGAATGGAGTTGGCACCGCATGTGCACACACATGTCACCTAATTTTCGTAAATTCCGGGGAGGGGGCGATGAACTCTGACACCACGTTCAATCACATCCCAGATGCGCTCATTCGGATTCATGTCTGGTGAGGTAGTGGACCAGAACGTCAATTGGAACTCGCCACTTTGTTCCACGAACCAGTCCATGATACTCCTGGCCTTGTGGCATGGCGCATTATCTTGCTGAAAAATACCACTGCCACCTGAAACGCCGGCCAGTGTGGCTGAGCGGTTCTAGGCGCTTCAGTCTGGGGCCGCGCGACCGCTACGGTCGCAGGTTCGAATCCTGCCTCGGGCATGGATGTATGTGATGTCCTTAGGTTAGTTAGGTTTAAGTAGTTCTAAGTTCTAGGGGACTGATGACCTCAGATGTTGAGTCCCATAGTGCTCAGAGCCATTTGAACCATTTGCCACCTGAAACACGATAGTTATGAAGGGGTGCAACTAGTGTAAGATACACATTGGCCGTCATGGTGCCTTGCACGAGCTCCATTACACCCATGGATACTCACGTGACTGTTAACTAGGGGAAAATGGAAACGCCGCCAGCTTGTCTCCGTCCCGCAGTACAAGTGTCAAGGAGCTTTTCTCCTGGAAGACGACGGATTCACGCTCTGCCATCGGCATAATGAGGAGTGCATCGGGATTCATCAGAACGTGCATCGCCCTTGCCCCTGCGCTAACGTCCAGTGACGATGGTCACGTGCTCATTTCATTAGCAGTTGCCGATATCGTGGTGCTAATACTGGCACTTGCATGTGTTTTCGGCTGCGGTGGCCCATCGTTTGGAGTGTTTGGTGCACTGTGTGTTCAATACGCTTGCGCTCTGCCGAGCATTAAAGTCTGATGTTAGTTCCACCACAGTTCGCCACCTGTCCTGTTTTACCGGTTTGCCCAGCCTACGACGTCCGACGTCTCTAACCCTACGATGTTTGGTTTCGTCACAGACACTCACCACAGAACTCTTATCACACCCGACAAGTCGTGCAGTTTCCGAAAAGCTCGCGCTGAGCCTCCGGGCCATCACAATCTGTCCCCGGTCAAACTCAGATAGATCGCGCGCCTTCCCTATTCTACACATGGACTGCAGGCTCACTGATGCTACATGCACCGTGCGTGTGTCTGATTAGCAGTCATTGCTCGCCAGGTGACGCTGCTATTAGAGAAGGGTTGTTCGCGAACTAACGGGCCCAAAGGAACGGTTCACCAAGATGAACGTAACGAGCGAGGAACGAATTATAGGGAACGGTCTTTCATAGTTCACTTCGGTCGCGGCTTTCTACTTATAGTTATCGGGAACGGGAAACGGTCGATCTCGTTCCTGCAACGGCACGCCGGCCGGTCTCGTTCAAGCCTCGGACCCGTTCCCACTCTGTCTCGGTCACGGTCGGCCGCGCACGTCCTTCTTCGCGTGGCATCTCATCGCAGTTCCACTGCCGACTGCTCATAGTTAGTTTAGTATCGAGTTGTTGTTCGTTTCGTTCCCTTCGCACGTCCATTATACAGGGTTATTACAAATGATTGAAGCGATTTCACAGCTCTACAATAACTTTATTATTTGAGATATTTTCACAATGCTTTGCACACACATACAAAAACTCAAAAGGTTTTTTTAGGCATTCACAAATGTTCGATATGTGTCCCTTTAGTGATTCGGCACACATCAAGCCGATAATCAAGTTCCTCCCACACTCGGCGCAGCATGTCCCCATCAATGAGTTCGAAAGCATCGTTGATGCGAGCTCGCAGTTCTGGCACGTTTCTTGGTAGAGGAGGTTTAAACACTGAATCTTTCACATAACCCCACAGAAAGAAATCGCATGGGGTTAAGTCGGGAGAGCGTGGAGGCCATGACATGAATTGCTGATCATGATCTCCACCACGACCGATCCATCGGTTTTCCAATCTCCTGTTTAAGAAATGCCGAACATCATGATAGAAGTGCGGTGGAGCACCATCCCGTTGAAAGATGAAAATAGCTCCCTGCTTGCTTTAATCGTCGACTTCCGCGGGCTACGCGTGAAACTTGCCCGCACGCGTTCAACCGTTTCTTCGCTCACTGCAGGCCGACCCGTTGACTTCCCCTTACAGAGGCATCCAGAAGCTTTAAACTGCGATTACCATCGCCGAATGGAGTTAGCAGTTGGTGGATCTTTGTTGAACTTCGTCCTGAAGTGTTGTTGCACTGTTATGACTGACTGATGTGAGTGCATTTCGAGCACGACATACGCTTTCTCGTCTCCTGTCGCCATTTTGTCTCACTGCGCTCTCGAGCGCTCTGGCGGCAGAAACCTGAAGTGCGGCTTCAGCCGAACAAAACTTTATGAGTTTTTCTACGTATCTGTAGTGTGTCGTGACGATATGTCAATGAATGGCGCTACAGTGAATTTATGAAATCGCTTCAATCATTTGTAATAGCCCTGTACACTACTGGCCATTAAAATTGCTACACCACGAAGATGACGTGCTACAGACGCGAAGTTTAACCGACAGGAAGAAGATGCTATCATATGCAAATGATTAGCTTTTCAGAGCATTCACACAAGGTTGGCGCCGGTGGCGACACCTACAACGTGCTGACATGAGCAAAGTTTCCAACCGATGTCTCATACACAAACAGCAGTTGACCGGCGTTGCCTGGTGAAACGTTGTTGTGATGCCTCGTCTAAGGAGGAGAAATGCGTACCATCACCTTTCCGACTTTGATAAAGGTCGCATTGTAACCTATCGCGATTGCGGTTTATCGCATCGCGACATTGCTGCTCGCGTTGGTCGAGATCCAATGACTGTTAGCAGAATATGGAATCGGTGGGTTCAGGAGGGTAATACGGAACGCCGTGCCGGATCCCAACGGCCTCGTATCACTAGCAGTCGAGATGACAGGCATCTTATCCGCATGGCTGCAACGGATCGTGCAGCCACGTCTCGATCCTTGAGTCAACAGATGGGAACGTTTGTAAGACAACAACCATCTGCACGAACAGTTCGACGACGTTTGCAGCAGCATGGACTATCAGCTTGGAGACCATGGCTGCGGTTACCCTTGACGCTGCATCTCAGACAGGAGCGCCTGCGATGGTGTACTCATCGACGAACCTGGGTGCACGAAAGGCGTCATTTTTTCGGATGAATCCAGGTCCTGTTTACAGCATCATGATGGTCGCACTCGAGTTTGGCGACATCGCGATGAACGCACATTGGAAGCGTGTATTCGTCATGGCCATACTGGCGTATCACCCGGCGTGACGGTATGGGGTGCCATTGGTTACACGTCTCGGTCACCTCTTGTTTGCATTGACGGCACTTTGAACTGTGGACGTTACATTTCAGATGTGTTACGACCCGTGGCTCTACCCTTCATTCGATCCCTGCGGAACCCAACATTTCGGCAGGATAATGCACGACCGCATGTTACAGGTCCTGTAAGGGCCTTTCTGGATACAGAAAATGTTCGACTGCTGCCCTGGCCAGCACATTCTCCAGATCTCTCACCAATTGAAAACGTCTGGTCAATGATGGCCGAGCAACTGGCTCGTCACAATACTCCAGTCACTACTCTTGATGAACTGTGGTATTGTGTTGAAGCTGCACGGGCAACTGTACCTGTACACGCCATCCAAGCTCTGTTTGACTCAATGCCCAGGCGTATCAAGGCCGTTATTACGGCCAGAGGTGGTTGTTCTGAGTACTGATTTCTCAGGATCTTTGCACGCAAATTGCGAGAAAATGTAAGCACATGTCAGTTCTAGTATAATATATTTGTCCAATGAATACTCGTTTATCATCTGCATTTCTTCTTGGTGTAGCAATTTTAATGGCAAGTAGTGTAGATCTGTTTCAACCTTTTTTGAACTCTGAACATCTGGTTCTTTTCGTATTCTGTTCAGCGTCCAAGACCGGTAGTTAAAATGTATTTTATAGTTACGTAAATTACATAAAAATTACGTGGTATGTAATGCACACATCTTTTCAGGTAACAAAACGGTGTATTAGGTTACTTCGCAGTTTCGATAAATAGCAGAAGAAATAGTTAAGGCAAGATTTTTTTGTTACTACACTTGCAAATGCCGTTGGCACGGCACACACTAATGGCCATTTTCCTCTTTTTTTTGATCCAAGGTAAAAGAGCATGTTCATTGTTTTGGATGGCGACTGACTTACAACCGAATGAAGCCTGCGCTTCGTAATCGTTTGTATGGCGTCACATAATATAGAATGTGATAACTCCTACAATATTATTTCAGTGGTTCAGGGTGGCGCACGAAAAATCAGCCCCGAGTACTAGACTGTTCACTGTCGCTTACCAGTCGTCATCCATTGTTTCGAAGTTGTTTGCATTAGCTTATTTCTTCACTGCCTAAAATACAAATAAGAAAATCGGTGTTCGTCAATTTGACCTCTGAAGGCTGTAACGAAGTGTTCAGTTGCCACGGAAAGTACTGTTGCCTGCTGGTGCTTGAATTACTGAATGGCGTTAAACATTTTAGCCAGTGAAAATATGTGTGAGGTTTTCGTAATCAAAAGTAGAGCAATTGTGAAAAATGGAGTTAAGTCGGTCTGGCCCCTGTGTGGGACCATGTGGCACTTGCCTCCTGCGCCCCGAAACACGTTTTTGAAAGCGTCCACGTACAGCGCACGTCGACCAAGACAGTGGCAGACACACAATGTACACACACACACAATTTGTGTGACCTGCCACACCTGTTTGCACGAACAGCCACGCGGAAGCGTCGGCCATTAACGGTCGATGTTACAGTCGGCCATTGTTAATTGTGCAGGGCGTTTAGTGCAGACCTGCCCTTGTCTTTCTTCCTGTTTTCCAGCTGCTCCCTGCCCCAGTTCGTTAGGCACAAGTGACTGCTACCTATTTCGACACTTCCCATTTACGAGCGCACTCCACAAGCGCTGTAATTACAGTTGCTCACCAACTGTGAGTAGCGGGCGTGTTAAGCTAAAACTACGCTCGTGGAATGGGACAGCGCGGTCACAACTTTACCGTCGTTACGAGCTTGTAGAACGCACTTCGCTTACGTTACTTCTTTCAGAGTATTCTTTAGTTTTCCCTTTGCGTACTATTTCGATTCTGCACAATTACTGCTCTTTGCTATTCAATTTGTGACACACTGTGCAGTGGCATTGTCCAGTTTATTGCCCAGTTCAAAGTAGCAACAATATTAGATCGAATACTAACTTCGTAGACTTCTTGCTTAGTTACCATAACAAAGCATATCTATTATATTGTTTCTTGTTTGCCTTCTCCCAGTTGTTATTTGGTTTGTGCCTGTAAAATACCCTTTGAATGTTACAGGTTTTAAGGACGTTTGTGCTGACTTCCTTGTAGGGACTTAGTTTGACGATTCCTCTGACGTTTCGCCAGCCCGAGTGGCTGGCATTGTCAGAGATTCACCAGCAATGGAGGCTGAATCTTTGACAATATCAGGAAGTCATGCTGGTGAATCGTCTAAAAAGTCATTAAACTAACCTCGGCCGAAGGTACTGAGACGAAGCCCAACAGACAAACCGTCTTACCTCCTACTGGTTTTCTCTGCCTCTTGATGACTGGGTGTCGAGCGGTTCTAGGCGCTTCAGTCTGGAACCGCGCGACAGCTACGGTCGCAGGTTCGAAGCCTACCTCGGGTATGGACATATTTGATGTCCTTAGGTTAGTTATGTTTAAGTAGTTCTAAGTTCTAGGGGACTGATGACCATAGCTGTTAAGTCCCATAGTGCTCAGAGCCATTTGAACCATCCTAGTGGTTGCAGTAATCTACCTATTGAGACGTGTTGACGCTCTTTGCTGCTAGATCTACGACGAGTGCGACGTCAACGTAACTTCACGTCGCTCTTCGACTGTCATCCCTCTTCCCTAGTCGCCGGGCATCTGTCAAGTCACCTATTTGATACGTTGTAGAGGAGGGGTGACAGCGATACATTAATATTTCCCTCCTGTCTCATTTATTGAAGATTATTGGCTTACTTTGGCTTAATTGTTAGTGCAGAAAGCCTCGAAAAATCTACTAGCGAAGTGACACAGTCGTAGAGATACTGCTCGCGCGTAACGGTGGAGCGGGGTTTAAATCCCAGTGGGACCATTCAGGTTTACGCTTTCCGTGGTTACTCTAAATCCTATGAAGCGAGTACCTTGAATGGTTACTCTAAAAAAAAAAAAACCGTAGGTGATTTCCCCTTCCACCCTTGTCCATTTCTCGCTAAGGGTCAGACACTAATGACTCCGTTGTCCGCAAAACGTTCTGCCCTGATTTCCCTTTTATCTTTCGAAGAATCTAAACGGATGTATTCAATGCCTCAGAAAGGGGGTGGACTGGTCTGATGGCGAGATGGAACATGAACATAAAGTGAAGGTGTTATGTGGAATGTTGGCTGTTTTATAATCATTAATATTATTATTTATTTGTATAACATTTTTTTATCAAACTCCTACTCTGTTTTATCTAAGTAATCATTCAATGTATAAAATGTATTGTGTAACAGGTACTTTTTAGCTGCCTTTTTAAATAAGTGTATTTTTGCAATTTCTTTGATCTCTTTTGGTAATTTATTGTACAGTTTTATTCCTTTGTAGAAAATGCTGTTTTGTGTTTTATGTTTATTTTTTCTTGGTAAATTTAAGTTGACTCTATCTCTTGTTGCGTGGTCATGGACAGAGCTGTTTGTGCACTAATTACCAATGTTACTTTTGATATGTACAACTGACTGGTAAATGTATTCACATGGAGCAGTTAAAATACCCAGAGTTTTGAACAGATCTTTACAATGGGCTCGACTAGTAAAGGTGTTCGTTTTTTCCGCGCACTTTTCGAGAGTGGAATAGTAAAGAATTATTGTGAAGGTGGTTCGATGAACCCTCTGCCAGGCACTTATTAGTGATTTGCAGAGTATTCATGTAGATGTAGATGTAGAAATTTCCGAGAACTTGTCTCTGCTCTGCGTTATGCGCGGCTGCGAGTCCCCCGGACAAATTGTCCGCCCTTTCCCCGCATTCGGCGTACGGCCGTGGCGTGCGAGGCCTGCCCTATAGAATTCCATTTCGCCGGCGGCAATCAATACTTGATTACGGCCCCTATGGCAGGCCCGGCCTCTCTTATTATTATGGAGGAGCAATTCCGGCGCCACTGCCACGATTATTACACACGATGGCCACCTGTGAACGCAGAGCGCAGCAAACTTGTTAAGAGGAAATTCGAACACTTTTGTGAACTTTTTTCGTACTAGATTGGAACGTTTTGTTAGATTGGGAGTTTCTAACATCTGTCAGTTGTTTTTTCCTCTGTTATTGTTTGCATAAGGTAATACTTTTATATCTTGTTGACTGAAGAATGAGTGAACTGGATGGAGACACATGTTCTAAATCGATATTTCATCCCCTGAAGAATCGGTACAAGTGCAATGAAAGCGAGAGAGTCTCCAACAACATTTCACATACATAATTTGTTTTTCCACTCATAACTGTTTTCATAGATTTGAAGCCTTTCAAATGGTTCTGAGCACAATGGGACTTAACTTCTGAGGTCATCAGTCCCCTAGAACTTAGAACTACTTAAACATAACTAACCTAAGGACATCACATACGTCCATACCCGAGGCAGGATTCGACCCTGCGACCGTAGCGGTCGCGCGGTTCCAGACTGAAGCGCCTAGATCCGCACGGCCACTCCGGCCGGCAAATTGTAATAAACAGACCGTTACGTTAGTTGCAGAACATTATGACAGCAAATGTATGTTGATTTTAAAAAGAAAGACCCATCTCTAAATTCATTTCTGAAAACTGCGGAGAAGCTTAGAAATGTCCTATGGGCGAGAATTTTTGATCCAGTCTTCCTCACTAAGCGAAGTGGGATAGTGGTAAAGGGCGTGGGCAAGCCAGGTCCAAATCCCCGT
Organism: Schistocerca americana; assembly: GCF_021461395.2. Classification (NCBI taxonomy): domain Eukaryota; kingdom Metazoa; phylum Arthropoda; class Insecta; order Orthoptera; family Acrididae; genus Schistocerca; species Schistocerca americana. The sequence goes on from NC_060119.1 coordinate 1,135,673,357, forward strand.
CCGACCATACAGTCATATGTAACACATTTATTGGTTCTGCACCCGTCTTTAGTTTTTTTCGTGTGTTTGCTCTTACTCTCACTTAAGTTCCGCTGGACAAGACTTGTGGCATTGCCAGTGTTTTTGTTGTAATCGTGAATGTATTATCAAATTATAGATTGCTGTCACATGTTCATAGGCTACAGATCTACATCTACATCGCTACTCTGCAAATCACATTTAAGTGCCTGGCAGAGAGTTCATCGAACCACCCTCACAATTCTCTATTATTCCAATCTCGTATAGCACACGGAAAGAACGAACACTTGTATCTTTCCGTACAAGCTCTGATTCCCCTTATTTGAAAGTGCTGATTGTTTCTACAGAAGTAGGCCGGTGTCAACAAAATATTTTCGCATTCGGAGGAGAAAGTTGGTAATTGGAATTTCGTGAAAAGATTCAGACCCAACGAAAAACGCCTTTGTTTTAATGTTGTCCAGCCCAAATCCTGTATCATTTCAGTAACACTGTCTCCCATATTTCGCGATAATACACAAACGCGCTACCCTTCTTTGAACTTTTTCGATGCACTCCGTCAATCCTATCTGGCAAGGATCCCACACCGCACAGCAGTATTCTAAAAGAGGACGGACAAGCACGCACTCTCCTCAGTAGATCTGTTGCATTTTCTAAGTGACCTGCCAATAAAATGCAGTCGTTGGACAGCCTTCCCCTCAACATTTTATATGTGTTCCTTCCAATTTAAGTTGTTCGTAATTTCTCAAGTAACCGATGTTTAACGGATTTATTTTAGCACTCATGTGGATGACCTGACACTTTTCGTTATTTAGTGTCAATTTCCAATCTTCGCACCATTCAGATATCTTTCCTAAATGGTTTTGCAATTTGTTTTGATCTTCTGATGACTTTATTAGTCGATAAACGACAGCATCATCTGCAAACAACCGAAGACGGCTGCTCAGATTGTCGCCCAAATCGTTTATATAGACGAGGAACAGCAAAGGGCCTATAACACTACTTTGGGAAACGCCTGAAATCTATTTTACTAGATGACTTTCCGTCAATTACTACGAACTGTGACCTTTCTTACAGGAAATCACGAATCCAGTCAAATGGCTGAGACGATATTCCATACGCATGCAATTTCACTGCAAGCCGCTTGTGTGGTACAGTGTCAAAAGCCTTCCGGAAATCGAAAAATACAGAATCAATTTGAAATCCCTTGTCAATAGCACTCAACACTTCATGCGAGTAAAGAGCTAGTTGTGTTTCACAAGAATGATGTTTTCTAAACATACACTGCTGGCCACCGTAAATGCAACACCAAGAAAGACAAGAGGTAGCACAACAAAATTTATTTTGTAGATAACATGTTGACCAAGTATCAAATTATTACGTTAACAGACGTCTGTGACATGTGGTTCCTGCCAGAATCAGTAGCCAGAGTAGCCGCCATTGTTGGAGATCACCGCTGCCACACGTCTCGGCATTGAGTCAAAGAGACGTTGGATGTGTTCCTGGGGTACAGCAGCCCAAGCAGCTTCCACACGTTGCCAAAGATCATCTGGTGTGGCAGCTGGGGATGTAATCTGGGTCACTCGTTGAGCAACCATGGACCACATGTTTTCTATTGGCGAAAGATCCGGAGAGCGAGCCGGCCAGGGAAGCAATTCTATCTGGTTATTGACGAAGAACCTTTGGACAATGCGTGCCACGTGTGGTCGCGCATTATCCTGTTGAAATATGGCTGTGGCCGAGCCCTGAAGGTAAGGAAGGACAACTGGCTGCGCCGAGTGTGGGAGGAACTTGATTATCGGCTTGATGTCTGCCGAATCACTAAAGGGGCACATATCGAACATTTGTGAATGCCTAAAAAAACTTTTTGAGTTTTTGTATGTGTGTGCAAAGCATTGTGAAAATATCTCAAATAATAAAGTTATTGTAGAGCTGTGTAATCGCTTCAATCATTTGTAATAACCCTGTACAGATAGCGGTAATATCGCGTACACAAGGTATAAAAGGGCAGCGCATTGATGGAGCGTTTTGTGTGTGCTCAAGTGATTCATGTGAAGTGGTCTCCGATGTGATTAGGCCGGACGACAGGAATTAACAGACTTTGAGCGCGGAATGGTAGTTCGAGCTAGACGCAGGCGACATTCCGCTTCGAAAATCGTTGCGTAATTCAGTATTCCGAGATCCACAGTGTCAAGAGTGTGCCGACAATACCAAATTTCAGGCATTACCTCTCACCATGGACAACACAGTGGCCGACGTTCTTCACTTGAACGACCGAGAGCAGCGGCATTTGCGTAACGACGTCAGTGCTAACACACAAGCAACACTACGCGAAACAACCGCAGAAATCAATGTGGGACGTACGACGAACGTATCCTTAAGGGAAGTGCGGCGATGTTTGACGTTAATGGGCTATGGCAGCAGAAGACCGACAGGAGTGCCTCTGCTAACAGCACGACATCGCCTACAGCGCATCTCCTGGGCTCTTGACCATACCCGTTGGGTCTAGACCAGGGGTCTCCAAACTACGGCCCGCGGGTCGAAATCGGCCCGCGAGGGCCGGCAAACCGGCACGCGTTAGCTGGCCGGACATCCCCGGCATCCGGCCCCCCAAATATTTGAGGTGCTACCTATACTGCCAACAATTGAGTCTCGAGGCCTATCGCGACCAATACACTGCGACATTGTCGGACACAATCACGCAACAGAACTATCAAATATATGCTCTGGCTCTGCTACTCGCTACAAGACTACATAACTATACTTATTGTTGCGCCGCTTGAAATAACAATGCGTTGACATTCTCTACCTCTACATCTTGCAGTAATAGTGTTGCTAACAATGATTTTGAGATTTCGTTAACTTTGCAGGACGCTTTCGTGATGAATGTGCAGTGACATACTTTTTTGTCGGTGAAATTCGCCAGAATAAAATACGCCAGAATTTTGGTCAGGTACGTCCACCAATCAAAATTATGTAATTACATAAAAATCGTAGTTCGTTTCAGTGTTAGCTATTCCCACAACCTTAGATTTTTGCGATTTCATCATTCCTTTAGCCTGACATTACGGTGATCATGGAGTGCTAGGGTGCTTTAATCCCACTAAGTAGATCTTGGCCCTTATGACGTCGTGGAGGAGTCAATGTGGCCCGCGGACTAAAAAGTTTGGAGAGCCCTGATCTAGACTACTGGAAAACCGAGTCCCGATTTGAGTTGGTAAGAGCTGATCTTAGGGTTCGAGCGTGGCGCAAATCCCCACGAAGCCATGGACCTAAGTTGTCAAGAAGGCACTGTGCAAGTGGGTAGTGGCTCCATGACGGTGTAGGCTGTGTTTACGTCCAACTGAACCGAGCACTGACTGGAAATGATTATGTTCGGCAACTCAGAGACGATTTGCAGCCCTTCATGAACCCCATGTCCCAAACAGTGATGGAATTTTATGGGCCGGCCAGTGTGGCCGAGCAGTTCTAGGCGCTGCAGTCTGGAACCGCGGAACCGCTACTGTCGCAGGTTCAAATCCTGCCTCAGGCATGGATGTGTGTGATGTCCTTAGGTTAGGTTTAAGTAGTTATAAGTTCTAGGGGACTGTTGACCTCAGAAGTTAAGTCCCATAGTGCTCAGAGCCATTTGAACCATTTTGGAATTTTATGGATGACAGCGCGCCGTGCCATCAGACCGCAATTGATCGTGATTGTTTTGAAGTAGATTACACACAATTTGAGCGAATGATTTGGCCACCCAGATCGCCCGACATTGTTCCATCGAACATTTATGGGACATAATCGAGAGGTTATTTCATGCACTAAACCTTGCACCGGCAACACTTTCGCTATTATGGACGGCTATCGAGGCAGATGGCTCAATATTTTTGCGGGGGACTCTCAGTGACTTGTTGAGTCCATACCATGTCGAGTTTCTGCCGTACGCTGGACAAAAGCAGGGCCGACACGATATTGAGAGGTATCCCATGAGTTTTGTCGCCACAGGGGATATTAAAATTTCTTTTTATGGCTAGGGAGGGGAGGGTACAGTTTTGTCAATATTCCGCGCTGTCGATTCTGCACAACCGTTGGACTCCATTACGGCGGCGGCTAGCAACATGTTATATCTGAGACAAGTCGCCTTTGCGTTGCGTAAGTTACGTGATTCCTCATTCTCCGACAATGATATAGCCTCAAAATAAGTAACTCTCATTAGTTCCAGACCTTAAAATTGAGAACGAATAAAATTAGAATTTTCTTCGTAGTCTTGCTATGATTGATTGAGTGACTGATTTTTATTGCCCAAAAACAAAACATTTACAGGGATTTAAAGCTTGTATAAGCAACGTCAATAAATGTAGAAACAACAATGACAATAAATACACAAATAATTAATCTATGTTAGAAATTATTCTCACAGAAATCTTCCATTGTATAAAAACAATTCTGAATTAATAAAGTTCTTACAAATATCTTAAATTTTTTCAGCTCCAAACTCTTAACTGTTGGTAGTTTATTAAATAGCTTTACAGATGAGTGTTTGAAGCTGTTTAGAGTTTTGGTATATGAGCAGTAGTCTTTTCTTACATCATTACAGTGTCGTGTGTTATAACTATGTACATCAGAATTCAGATCAAAACTAGACAAGTTCTTTTTAATGTACAAGAGACATTGACATATGTATATACATGGCAAGGTCATAATACTAAGTTTAATAAATAATTCTGTACAGTGAGTCCTAGGTGGTACTTTACATATCAGTCTGACAGATTTTTTTCTGGGCTGTAAATACGGTAAAGAAGATGGTGACAGTAGGTTTGACTTCAATACGAACAAAAAAAAGATAAATGACAGATGAAATAATTTTATTTTAGACTAAAAGTGAATGTGAAGGTAAAAGAGGCATTCGAGCGATCCCCGTAGGTCTTAAAAATGCTTGAAAATTGTAACAGTCCACTGTGAAGACCTTCCAAATTCATAGTCCATTCGTACGGATGACACAAAAATAAAATAAACCAGAAAGTAAATATCAAAACGAGCTCAATTTTCCTAGTTTAGATTTCCCCTAATGATGAGAACATGATTTAGAGTCGCGTAATCGTTAATGCGATTGAGTTTATTTTTGTTCTTATTAAGGAATCTGAAATAGGACGCTTCGATTTCCGCCAAAATGCCCGTATTTCTCGTGCACGGCTGGTGACACTTACTACGCCTACAACTTTGCTTCCGCCGTTTTTTCTCGAGGTTCGAGACTTTATTCTCAAAACTTACAAAAAATTTACGATTTAAAGTATTGGCCATCGTTGGCCACTGCTTTCTCCTAACTTTGGGGCAGCATACGAATCCCACAGTGTAGAAACTGGGCATCTTTTGAGGGGAGCCATGAATCGATACAATTTTGCACTTGTTCATGTGACCGCAAGTGCTAGTCAGCTAGGTCGTGTGTCACAGATCGCGAAAGGTGACAGTCAAATGGAGGAATATCTGGAGAATACAGCGGGTGGGGTAGAACTTCCCATTTCAACGTTTCCAAGTATGTTTTGGCGGGATTTTCGACATGGGGTCGTGCACTGTCATGGTGCAAAATCATTTTTTCCTGTCTATCGCTGTATTGTGGCCGTTTGTCCTTCAGTGCTCGGCTCAAACACATCAGTTGCTTTCGATCGTGATCTCCTGTGATTGTTCCCGTCGGTTACAGTAGCATCGAAAGCTTTCCCTCTTTACAACCTTGCTGGTCTTCAACGTCAAAATCACCATTCTTGAAGCATGGAAACCATTTTCTGCGAAGTTCCGTCACTATCAGGCATCTCATCATAGGTCTTACCCAGGTTTTTATGAGCCTCAGCCGCAGATTTCTTCATATAAAAGCAGAAAATTATAATCTATCGCAGATGAGAATTGGGCTCATAAGTTAACGTATTCAGTCGAGAATAACTTTATGATGCAATCAAAAATCGACTGATATTTTGACAGCGTTATGTTCTCAAATGCCTAAGCTTACTGTATGACACTTAAGACGAACGAATTGCACCACTACTTTCCACTGCTGCCGTCTGTTGCAAAACGGCAGAAGCGAAGTTGTAGAGCTAATAGGATTTCGTTGTCAAGATGCTCCTTAAAAACTTAAAATTGTTATACAGACTAGTGTATGAGATTATCTTGAGGTGCTGTTATGAAGTCCCGATTTAAGATAAATGTAAGGTGTCATAAAATATTTGAAAGATGGATGCTTAAGGCAGGAGAAAGAAATGGTTCAAATGGCTCTGAGTACTATGGGACTTAACTTCTGAGGTCATCAGTCCCCTAGAACTTAGACCTACTTAAACCTAACTAACCTAAGGACATCAGACACATCCATGCCCGAGGCAGGATTCGAACCTGCGACCGTAGCGGTCGCGCGGTTCCAGACAGCGCCTAGAACCGCTTGGCCACTCCAGCCGGCCGGAAAAAGAAAGAATTGTAATATACGTGGTAGGCTGATAGGGAAGCAAGAAGCTGGGGGGAATATGACGACAAAGTGAATTATACTAAAGATGCTTGCAGTAAGCAGCGCTAATAGGAAGAGAGCAATGGACTTCTCTTGAATCATCGCTAGTACTGTTGTCCATTTTCGTTCAGTACTGATAATAGAATTGTAAGACGTTTACTCGTGATTTTAATGTATGGCTGCATAGTACAGTTTCTCCAAAAACGGAGCATTAGACAAGGTATGTTGATGCCCTAAATTGGAGAGAGAGCGTCAGAGCTGCAGATTCGAACGGTAAGTTAATCTGAAATTCCTTATTCAGCATCTAAATTGCCGTAATTTGAATCTCAAGCACCACAGTATCTTGATAATTGGCGCAGCCTTTAAAAGAAGGTATAATCATGATGCAATATTAAGGGGCATCAACCTCCATCTCACAACTAGCATGTGGTTCATCAGGGAAATAGCTTGGATAGTGAGCCGAGGCTACAACAACAAAACAACACACAGGATGTAACGGAGGCGTGGATGCAAGAGAAAAAACCGTGCTGATCTTTCAGGACATCAGTTTCCGTTCCTTTAGCAGTACATATCCCGACGAAGGACAGCAAAACATATCTAGACCAAGATCCATGAATGGTAGCTAGTTCATCATCTCTCTGCGAATATTACTCGATCCGCATTTTACTTGTCATATGTGACGATTTATTGTGTTTGGTTCGTGACCAACTGACTGACTGCTTTATCACGTTCAACAGTCATTGTGAATTAAAATGCGCACAGTTTCAATGTAGCTTTGCCATTATGGTTATTGATACCGTTTGTTACCAGTCGCAATTTATTTTATGTCCAGTATACGTTTCAGGGTTTTAAACCTCCGTCATCAGGTTGATTCACTTGAACTAATGCTTATACGTATGTGTTGTGTTTACGACTTTGGGGTTACCTGTGACACTCTCTCCAGCTTCTGTCGTGTTCCATCACATGCAACACTGCATACATCTTGTGAACACTGAAGGGACAAAAACAGATGGAAAAGGAGCCTGTGACCGCTGGAGACAGTGGCACAGGTTATCCCGTAACATACATGTATTATTAATTCACATAAATCTACCTGATGACGGAGTTTTAAACCTCTGAAACGCATTTTGCAAGTAAAATAAACTGTGACGGATAACTTGCCGTTTCAGTCGAGCCTTGTAAATATCGTTCGCGCTTACGACAGCGTCTCAACAACAGAACTGCTGAACTTGGACAAGAAAAGCAAGATGTGAGGCAATTGTTTTAACAGTGTTAAATTTCAGTCAGCAGTTTGGCGTGATTCATTTTTCAAATAAATAAGTGGGCAGGTGTGAAAGCTACAGCAGAATCAATGCATCGTCAACGGAACGAAGATATCGTCAAGAAAAAAACTATGTTTACCTATGCTCTGTTCTGGCTCGCAACCCTTCTAAATCAGTTTCGGTGATTCTTTATTTCCCATTTGTTTCATTTTCATTCCATGTATTTTGATAAGCTCTTTGAGTACATATGTTGTACCACAAAAACATCTGTGCTATCATGTCAGACACGAATGATCAAGTACACAAAACTTTGATCTCAAAGATTAAAAGTCATCTTTGAAATCTTCACGGGTTATCAGCCTAGTGGCGTCGTCTTCCAGTTGCAACGTTTCAATGGACGATTCATCTTCGCCTGAAGATGATGGATACGCAATCCGTTGAAACGATGCGACTAGAAAACGACGCCACTCGGCTGATAACCCGTGAAGATTTCATAGCTGAAATACGCCGAGAAAGTCTTCAATCGCACATAAAAGTCGTCTTAATATTAGATTACCTTATTGAATAGAGAAGACTCGGACTAGTTGTTACAGTTTTTTCAGTAATTTATTTTAATGTGAAATGCCTTGTAATTTAGCATTTTATTATGGACTCACTGCATATGTTTTTCCTTGTGGTCAGGAATATCACATTATTTCTCGTCATGCATATTATAACAGTTTATCCCACAAAGGGGCATGCTGTTACTGTGGGTAGAGTAAGTTGTTACACAGGCTATAGCTTATTAAACATTGATCAAAAATGTTGTGTTTGGTGTTATTTTTTGTTGTTTTACTCGTATATGTAATTTGTTATCAATATTACAGAAAAGTCAGTCTGATTTTACAGATTTCTGGTAATAAGACATTAATTCTTTTGCCTCTCCACTATGTTTCTTTGGCATTGTGCCTCTGTTTTCTTTTTATAGTTTCACATGTTGGCTTCACAGGAAATTTACATAACACGAAACTGCACGTAATACGGGACAGGTTGTTACACCATAACAACTAGCCCCAGCGAAATTGTAACAGATCGCACTATCTATCGCCATTTTAGATTCGGTTACAGATAAGCATCAGTTTTCAGGCGGAAAGAAACTTTAAACAATTTATAACTCACACGAAGTTAAGACTTTCACGTGATACAATACTTGCATTGATACACAGAAAGGCTACGTTGCAATTTAAAAAATATTCAGGTAACGAAAAATTACATGTACTAGGTCTACAACTTTGATTCCGCCGTTTTTTTCTCGAAGTTCGGGGCTTTAGTGTGAAAAACTTACAAAAAAATTATGATTCATAGTATTGCCCATCGCTGGCCACTACATTCTCCCATCTTTCGAATAGCATACGAATCCCGTGGCGGAAGGACTGGGCGTCTTTTGTGGGGATCCATGAATCGATTCAATTTTGCACTTGTTCATATGATCGGAAGTGCTGGTCAGCCAGATTGTATGCCACTGATCGAAAGAGGTGATAGAGAGAGCAACGTGTGGAGAATACGCCGGGAGGGATAGAACTTCTCATTTCAATGTTTCCGTGTATATTTTGACGGGTTTTGCGACATGGGGTCGAGCACTGACCTACTGAAAAATTACTTTTACGTATCTATCGCTGTAATTTGGCCGTTTGTGTTTCAGTGCTGGGCTCGAACGCATCAGTTGCTTTCGATAAAGACGACCTGTGACTGTTTTCGTCTGTTTCAGTAGCTACGAAAACGTTCTGTCTTCCTCCGCCATGTCGGTCTTCGACATTAAAATCACGGTTCTTAAGGTGTTGAAAACATTCTCCGCACGTTCTTCCACTAATAGTTCCCTCACCATTGGTCTTACCCAGCATTTTAAGAGCCACAGCCGCAGATTTCTTCATGTTAAAGCAGAAAATAAAAACTTCCCGCAAATGGCGAGAAATGGGTACGTAAGTTGGCGTACTTAATAGAGAATAACCTTATGATGCAATCACAAATCGACTAATATTTTCATGGCATTATGTTTACATGTGCCTAAGCTTATTGTATTACACCTATGACCAACTACCTGAACCCCACTTGCCGCTACTGCCGTCTATTCCAAAATTGCAGAAGCAAAGTTGTGGACACATGGAGATGCAACATTTCGTCTTACAGTCTCTCTAGCCCTGAAGCCCACCATACAGCGATCGCCAGGGGAACTTTACTATCAGGTTCTACCATCTTCTGGAAGGAAAGGGCATTGTTACCATCGGTTAATTCAAAAATAGCGGGTGCAGGATTCCCCGTTTAATAACTAGGCCCAGTATTTCCTGTGGGGAGAAAGATGGGGACTTAATCATGGGCAGTATCTCAGGTGACAGCATGCAGGAATCCCTTGTTATGCCTACGTGCTTTTCAAACATTTACTAACGTGTGTCCATCAAAGGTAACATAGAAACTTTACCACTAGCTTGTTGTTCTGACAAATCTCTGCTACCGCTATGTTGTTGAAAATGGTGCCGACAGGGAATCTGTAGGTAAGCACGGACTATAAGGCGCACCTTAATTTTTAAGCATTAAAAAAAAAAACATCTTCAGCATTTCTATTGCTGGATTGCAAAGCCAGACTAAAACAATTCTTAGTCTATAAAACCGAACTAACCTTTAAAATCCCAGAAAATCTTAAATAAGTATCTTTTATCGGTAACCATTTTCCAAGCAAAAATGAAAATATGGATTTTCTTGAATTACAGCGCCAACTACCAAGAATAAAAACAAATGTTTAAGACAAAATGAACATATTTTTTTGTAGAATCTGATTCTGGAATAAAAAAATGTGGGTTCCCATTTGAAATTTTAAAGTTGTCTCTTGCCCCACCCCCAGGGGGCTGGGGGTGGCGGGCTAATTTTAGCACCAGCTGAGGTCCCCTCGAAAATAAGCAACTTCGTATTGTACACATTTTTTCGTGTGAAGCTTATTTTTCGAGTTATTCTGGTTTGTCAACTTAAAATTTACACCCTGTATATTAACATAACATCAAAAATTCTGCAACAAAAATCTTCAAATTTATATAGATCAGTTCAACCATTTGGGAATTTCAGCTTCAAGAATCAGATCCCCAGACAGCAAGAACTGGAGCCAATTCTACACGAAAAGCTAAGTAAACAAGAAAGTGTATTCTAATCTTCGCTCTACTCAGTTTTTTCATAAAAGACTTTGCTTATTGTGGACAACAGCTGGAATTAAGAAGGAGGGGGAGATAACAAACCAGAGCCATGAACTTCCATTATACCACGAACAGTTAGCGAAAGACAGAAAGTGCTGACACCACGATTCTGCCGAACTGAAGAAAGTCGGGCTGCCCGAAAAGTGGCTCACTGCAGTACTAAATTAAGTGTCGTGCTGTACCGACTACTTCCGAGAAGGACTGAGCAAAGGCGAGACAGGCCCGCAGACGTGCTGTGTGTCGTGCATGAATACAGTTTTGCAAGCCGTAACCGACCCTGCTATACGTACTGCGAATTAAGCTCCTAACTAGGGTCTCGGAGCACTCGATACTTTGAATCATTTGGAAAGGGGCAAAATATCATCTTCGCAGAGCATTGTACACGCCTCCAGTCAGCTAGGGGCGATTTCCTACATCCCTTGGCCCTTGAACGCGTTGAGCTTTATGTACCACTCAGCAATCACCTTTTTCAAACTACTAGACTCCAAATTTCCATTGAATGCAAGGCATGAATTCGTCTCTGGAACCAGTCGGATAGGATCTTTTTACGATGACTCTACGTGAGACGTGTTACATTGTTCGCCATTTCTCGTGGATACTTTGAGAAGTTCTCGTTGATACACGAAGAAATTGGGCAACTTCGATCATGGTGTGGTCATAGTCACGTCCAAACATGACAGCTCCTTTCTCCCATTCTGCTCCATCTCCACAATGGCCCACGTTACACCGTTGGTTCCACACAACCAAATGGCACCTGTACAGCCCTTCACTGCCGTGACTTACCGTCAGCTGTGGATGGTCACATGAACACATGATAACAGCTCCACACCGACTACAGTGCTGTAAAGCGACCAGTGAGCTCTCTTAGGGGGATGACTAGTACTTTGTACGGTGAGCTTACATGAGGGAAATTACTAGGAAAAGTACGAATGGGTCTCACATCCCTCCCGGCTAGCCGCGCGATCTAACGCGCTGCTTCCCGAGCGGGAAGGCGTGCCGGTCCCCGGCACGAATCCGCCCGGCGGATTAGTGTCGAGGTCCAATGTGCCGGTCAGCCTGTGGATGGTTTTTAAGACGGTTTTCCATCTATCTCGACGAATGCGGACTGCTTCCTCTCAGTCCACCTCAGTTACACTATGTTAGCGATTGCTGCGCAAACACTTTCTCCATGTATGCGAACACCATCATTGCTCCACCGCACAAACATTGGGATTACACTCGTCTGGTGTGAGACGTTCCCGGGGGGTTCTACTGGGGGCCGAACCACACAATAACCCTGGGTTCGGTGTGGGGCAGCGATGTGGTGAGTGGACTGCTGTAGCCTGTTGTGGGGTTGCGAACCACAAGGGCTACGGCGGGGACGGAGCCTCTCCGTCGTTTCTAGGTCCCCAATTTCATACAATACAATACTACACTGTCAAGATATCAATCGAGTTGAAACACCAGTTTATTAGTAATACGCTTCTGAAAATGCAGAACATCCAAAATCATGAACATTTTTAAGTTATCCCTACCTGCAAGTACATTTGAGTCTATTCTCGTTGACAGTTTCTGTACCATGTCGCGAACTATCTGGCGATAGCGCCGTATACTGTATACATATTGCTTAATCCTTATCTCAGGGCCGGCCGGAGTGGCCGTGCGGTTAAAGGCGCTACAGTCTGGAGCCGAGCGACCGCTACGGTCGCAGGTTGGAATCCTGCCTCGGGCATGGATGTGTGTGATGTCCTTAGGTTAGTTAGGTTTAATTAGTTCTAAGTTCTAGGCGACTGATGACCTCAGAAGTTAAGTCGCATAGTGCTCAGAGCCATTTGAACCTTATCTCAGGAAGCTCTCGTATAACTAGAAGACGATGTCTGAATATCACTTCGGAACAAATTAGCGTAATTGCACTGTTATTTAACTTTCTTTTCCTCAGTTGTATTTGTTGTCCGTTACCATGATGGGTTATTACACGGTTCGGTCACATTAATGTGAGCACAGCCTGTGTTCGACGTCAAAGTGCAATAACCACTCAAAGAGGCGAAATGGCAGCGTGGTGAGGACGGGGCGCAGGTGGTGGGCTTGGGGGAAGGGGAAGGGGGGGGGGGGGGGATTGTGTCGAGGATGAGACCAAACAGCGAGGTCATCGGTCTCATCGGCTTAGGGAAGGACGGGGAAGGAAGACGGCCATGCCCTTTCAAAAGAACCATCTCGGAATTTGCCTGGAACGATTTAGGGAAATCACGGAAAACCTAAATCAGGATGGCCGGAAGCGGGATTGAACCGTCGTCCTCCCGAATGCGAGTCCAGTGTGCTAACCACTGCGCCACCTCGCTCGGTAAGGGGGACAGGGACAGGGACAGGGGGGTAAGCGGAAACAGTGCAGTCGTTGCCGTAATGCGAAAACAGAGCGATATATGGTGACGTCCAAGCATTTCCAAAACGGCTAAGTTCGCAAACGGTTTTCGGGCCACTATGGTTGAAGCATACCACGCATGGCAAAATGACACCATCCGAAAACAGCGCCGAGGCAACTGTAGCGCACCGTGGGCCATAAATAATACGAGCGAACGACGGCTATGGAGATGTGTACGGGCAAATAGATGTGCAACTGTTGAGCAAGTGAGCACGCAGATGAACCAAGGGGCTACCAACAGTGTCTCCTCAATGGCTGTTCAGTGAACGTTGCTCCATATGGGGTTCCAAGCATGTACGCGTACACCATAATTACTCTACCACGCAAACATTTGGGTTACACTCGTCTGGTATGAGATGTTTCCGGGGGGTGGGAGGGTACTTACTGCAATCTACATCCTTCTGACTCTGCTTAGTGTATTCATTTCTTGGTCTCCCTCTACGATGTTTACCCTCCATGCTGCCCTCCAGTACTAAATTGGTGGTCTCTTGACGTCTCAGAACGTGTCCTGCCAACCGATCCCTTCTTCTAGTCAAGTTGTGTCACAAATTCCTCTTCTCCCCAATTCTATTCAGTACCTCCTCATTAGCTACGTGATCTACCCATCCAATCTTCAGCGTTCTTCTGTAGCACCACATTTCGAAAGCTTCTATTCTCGTCTTCTCTAAACTATTTATCGTCCATGTTTCACTTCCATGCATGGCTACACTCCATACAAATACTTTCAGTAAAGAGTTCCTGACAGTTAAATCTACACTCGATGTTAACAAGTTTCTCTTCTTCAGAAGCGCTTTCCTTGCCATTGCCAGTCTACATTTTATATCCTCTCTACTTCGACCATCATCAGTTATTTTCCTCCCCAAATAGCAACACTCATTACTACTTTAAGTGTCTCATTTCCTATTCTAATTCCCTCAGCATCACCTTCAATCTCCAAATTTATTTAGATCAGTTCAAGCATGTGAGAATTTCAGCTTCAAGAATCAGACTCCCAGACAACAAGAACTGGAGCCAACTCTACACGAAAAGCTAAGTAAACTAGAAAGTGTATTGTAATCTTCGTTCCACTCAGATTTTTCATAAAAACCTTTGCTTATTGTGGACAACAGCTGGAATTAAAGAGGGGGGAGATAACACATTGGACCCATGAACTTCCATTACACCACGAACAGTTAGCGAAAGACAAAAAGTGCTGACACCACGATTCTGCCGAACTGAAGAAAGTCGGGCTGCCCGAAAAGTGGCTCACTGCAGTACTAAATGAAATGACGCGCTGTACCGACTACTTCCGAGAAGGGTTGAAGAAAGCCGAGGAGGCCACCCCTGGAGGGGGTGCACTGGGGGCCAAACCGCACAGTAACCCTGCTGGGTCCAGTGTGGGGCGACGGTGGGGTGGGTGGTCTGCTATGGCCTGTTGTGGGGTTGTGAACCACTGAGGGCTACGGCGGGACAAAGCCTCTCCGTCGTTTCTAGGTCCCCTGTTTAATACAATACAATACGAATGGGTCAATGGACAGTCTGCAGTGGAAGGCAAAATTATGACTGCTGTGAAACTGCAGTGGAGGTGAGTGGACATATACACTGATGAGCCAAAACATCATGACCACTGCTCAGCGCTACGCTGGATGCCGCCGCCTGGTGGCTCTGCGGGCATGCAACGCGTGACGGAAGTATGTGATCGGAGCAGACACGGACAGGTGATCATCGTAGCAAAGATATGGGCTGCAACTGCAGAAATCCACTGAGGTACGCGACTCTGAGTAAGGAGCAGATCCTGTGAACGAGTATCTCGGTCGAAAGTTCGCGAGCTATTGTCGTGACCATCTACGAAAAGAGGTAGAAGGACAGTGAAACTACTACTAGGCGCTAAACTGTTGGACGTCCACAACTCTCCACAGAATGTGGGGTTCAGAGGCTTGTCTGCTCTGTAAAGCAGGATAGATGGTGATCTGCGACATCTTTGCCAAAAATCGTACGTTGTTGAACGTGGAGCTCTGCAGCAGACCACACCTGCGTGTTCACATGTTGACCTAACGACATCGTAAATTACGACTGCAGTGCGCATGGAACCATTGGGATTCGCTCGTCGATTACTGGAAACGTGCCGGATCTTCAGGCAATCACATTTTTGCTATACTATGTCGATGGTCGTCTCGACAAAAGCCGTCATCGGAGTGAACGGCGGCCCGAAACGTGCAGCGCTCCACGGACGCAGGCTGGTAGGAGCAGTATTATGCTGTGGGAGACATTCTCCTGCGCTTGCATGGGACCTGTGGCAGTAATCAAAGGAACGTTCACAGCTGCGAACCACCTGCATCCCTTCGTGCTTGATGTCAATAGCGATGTCATCTTTCAGCATTCTAATGGGCCGAATTCACCTGACGTACATCCTATGGAAACCATATGAGTCGCTATCGGGCACCGATGATCGCGTACGAAAATCAGCGACCCGTTATCTATGCGAGCTGCATGACCTGTGTGTAGACATCTAATGCCACATACCTCCACAAACTGTCGGGTCGCTGATACTCAGAAACCGTGGCAAACAAGCTATTAGGCAGGTGGTCACAACGTTTTCACTCATCAGTGTAGGCAGCAGAATGGGTGGGAGAAGCAGCAAGAAGTTTTTCGAAAAATTAAGAAGACATCGAGACGACGACTCAATAGAAGGTAGCAAGATGACATTAGAAAACATGCGCGTGTGTAACTGAAGGCTATAAGGGATGGGGAAGCCTGGAAGAGGTGTGCGTTTAGATTCGATGATGACGACGATGAGACGGCCGACATGCAGATCTCTGAGACTCCCCAAGTGGCACTTTCGTGTTAGGAGGCTCGGTCCCAGATGAGCCGCTGTGTGTGTGGCATGACGTCATTGCGACACCTCGTCATTCAGCACGCCTGTCTCTGTTAACCTGCCGCTGGACGTGCGTCCGACACGCGCCATTTCGCAGACGAGACGGCCCGTGCGCTGCGCCCTGGTTGGCCGCCTGCCCCCCACCTGTCCCCCTCCCGCAGACCTGGAACAGGCAGGCCGGTGTCTGCTCTCTGGACGCATCGGCCAGTTTCGACTGGCCACGCACTGACTCACGCGCTGATGTGGCAAAAATAATTTTTCCGGAACCGCCGCCGCCGTCGCTGCCGCTGCTGCTGCTGCGAAAATAAATAGAATCGCGCCTTTCTATTCTGGTGACCGCAAACGTCCACCGTGGTCGGCACATCCTCCATCAAAATTAAGCGCGACTTCACACGTGCACACAAATACCCCCGACGTTAACGCATGGTGCAGGGCCAGGTTGCGCAGGAGCCGACGCCCCGGAATCTCAAAGCATCAGTGGGTGTGAATGATCCAAAGCGCTGCACGCTATTCACTTTCAAGACTTTTGTGTAGGGAAGGTGGTAGGGGCGACAGGGGAGAGGGGCGGCAGTATTCCTACTGGTCAGATGCGTCACACAACGATCCGCCCTCAGTTATTTGCTGTATGTTTTCAAATTTCTTTGTTCCTCTACGTGATGTGGTAATGCAAGACCGCTGAATGAAAGTTCGTGAGACTGTGGGCATCTCAGCCGAGCGAACGCACGGAGAAAGTGTGTGCGAGGTGCGTGCCGCGATTTCTTACGGTCGACCAAAAGCGCATCCGCTGCATTTGAACACAATGTCTCGCGATGTTTCATTGCAGTCCACAGGACCTATCGCGCCAATTTGTGACTACTGTTGATGAAACCTGGAGCCATCGTTACACACGACATTCAAAATGGCTTTCTAAACAATGGACAAAGGCTGATGAGAGTGCACAGAAGAATGCAGAGACAATTTTGTCGGGTGGTAAAGGGATGGTCACTGTTTTTTGTGATTACCAAGGAATAATCCTCATAAATTACTTGGAAAAAGGCAGAACCATAAGTGGACCCTATTATGCTTCATTGCTAGATCGTGTGAAACTTGCGTTGCCTGAAAGAAGACAAGGCAGAAAATTCTAAGAAATTTTGGTCTACAAAGCGGTAGCTGGATCAAAACAAAATGTACAGACACTCTGTGACCAAAATGGTACTGAAACAGAGGATGACTGACTAAAGGCTAAAATGCTAAATGTCTTTTTCCAAACCTGTTTCACAGAGGAAGACTGCACTGTAGTTCCTTCTCTAGATTGTCGCACAGATGACAAAATGGTAGATATCGAAATAGATGAAAGAGGGATAGAAAAACAAAATCGCTCAAAAGAGGAAGGGCCCCTGCACCTGATGGGATACCAGTTCGATTTTACCCAGAGTACGCGAAGGAACTTGCCCCCCTTCTTGCAGCTGTGTACCGTAGGTCTCTAGAAGAGCGTAGCGTTCCAAAAGATTAGAAAAGGGCACAGGTCATCCCCGTTTTCAAGAAGGGGCGTCGAACAGATGTGGAGAACTATGGACCTATATCTCTAACGCCTATCAGTTGTAGAATTTTGGAAAACGTATTATGTTCGAGTATAATGACTTTTCTGGAGACTAGAAACCTACTCTGTAGGAATCAGCATGGGTTTCGAAAAAGACGATCGTGCGAAACCCAGCTCGCGCTATTCGTCCACGAGACTCAGAGGGCCATAGACACGGGTTCCCAGGTAGATGCCGTATTTCTTGACTTCCGCAAGGCGTTCGATAAGGTTCCCCACAGACGTTTAATGA
The DNA here is from genome assembly GCF_021461395.2 of Schistocerca americana. Classification (NCBI taxonomy): domain Eukaryota; kingdom Metazoa; phylum Arthropoda; class Insecta; order Orthoptera; family Acrididae; genus Schistocerca; species Schistocerca americana. Next base: position 1,135,691,381 of record NC_060119.1, read on the forward strand.
ACAAAGTAAGAGCATATGGACTGTCAGACCAATTGTGTGATTGGATTGAAGAGTTCCTAGATAGCAGAACGCAGCATGTCATTCTCAATGGAGAGAAGGCTTCCGAAGTAAGAGTGATTTCACGTGTGCCGCAGGGGTGTGTCGTAGGGCCGTTGCTATTCACAGTATATATAAATGACCTTGTGGATAACATCGGGAGTTCACCGAGGTTTTTTGCGGATGATGCTGTAGTATATCGAGAGGTTGTAACAATGGAAAATTGTACTGAAATGCAGGAGGATCTGCAACGAATTGACGCATGGTGCTGGGAATGGCAATTGAATCTCAATGTAGACAAGTGTAATGTGCTGCGAATACATAGAAAGAAAGATCCTTTATCATTTAGCTACAATATAGCAGGTCAGCAGCTGTAAGCAGTTAATTCCATAAATTATCTGGGAGTACGCATTAGGAGTGATTTAAAATGGAATGACTATACAAAATTAATCGTCGGTAAAGCAGATGCCAGACTGAGATTCATTGGAAGAATCCTAAGGAAGTGTGTTACAGTACACTTGTTCGCCCACTGCTTTAATACTGCTCACCGATGTGGGATCCGTACCAGACAGGGTTGATAGAAGAGATAGAGAAGATCCAACTGAGAGCAGCGCACTTCGTTACAGGATCATTTAGTAATCGCGAAAGCGTTATGGAGATGATAGATAAACTCCCGTGGAAGACTGCAAGAGAGAAGCTCAGTAGCTCGGTAGCTCGGTACGGGCTTTTGTTGAAGTCTTCACCGAGGAGTCAAGCAGTATATTGCTTCCTCCTACGTATATCTCGCGAAGAGACCATGAGGATAAAATCAGAGAAATTAGAGCCCACACAGAGGCATACCGACACTCTATTTTTCCACGAACAATACGAGACTGGAATAGAAGGGAGAACCGATAAAGGTACTCAAAGTGCGCTCCGCCACACACCGTCAGGTGGCTTGCGGAGTGTGGATGTAGATGTAGATGTAGAAGGCTGGCATGCAAAAAAGTGATCTTACACCATGACAACGCAACATCCCACACACCAGCGATAACAAAGGTGAAAGTAAATGAACAGAACTTTGTATTGATTCCTCATCCACTCTCTCACTAGACGTAGCCCCAAGTGACTTCTTCCTGTTCCCTAAACTGAACTTTGTCTTGCTGGTAAGAAATTTTCATCAAATGAGGAAGTGATAGTTGCTGTCAACGAGTATTTTGTGGAGTTTGGCAATACGTATTTTTCCGATGGGATGAAAAAGATGGAGAAACGCTGTATATCCTTCAAAGGAGACTATGTAGAGAAATAAGGTAAGTCGTTTACGAAATATTTTTTTTTCTTTTTTGCCAGACCTATTGAAACACCTTCGTAATTTACGGAGTGCAGCTATTTAATTCATTTGCTTCTACATCTGGACACTGCAATGACTGAAGCGGTAAGTCGGGCGTCGATTTTTTTTTTTTTTGTAAAATTCTAGACATTTATAACTTCATTGCTAATAAACTGTAGTAATGCACTTAACAGATAATGTTCAGACAAGCTGGGTTGGGTTGGGTTGTTTGGGGGAAGAGGCCAAACAGCGAGGTCATCGGTCTCATCGGATTAGGGAAGGACAGGGAAGGAAGTCGGCCGTGCCCTTTGAAAGGAACCATCCCGGCATTTGCCTGGAGCGATTTAGGGAAATCGTGGAAAACCTTAATCAGGACGACCGGACGCGGGATTGAAGCGTCGTCCTCCCGAATGCGAGTCCAGTGTGCTAACCACTGCGCCACCTCGTACGGTTCAGACAAGCCTCAGGGTGGATAATGTATGCAGGTGAGCTTATTTTGGTGTCAGCCCTGTTACGTCAGACAGTTCCGTGTCAAGAGCTCAGTGCCTATTAGGCGGTCACCTCCTGGGCAAGATCAGAGGCCTTGATCTCGTAGTGTTCGACCTTTCGGCTCGCTTGCGTCAGCATAAATGGCGCTATTTTGGGCTACAATTGCTCCTCGACAGGGGCGTAATTACCCGTGACAGGTCGCCCCCAAACAAGCTGGCACCTATATTGGCCCGTCTAATGGGGCACCCCTGATGGACGTGTAGCAAGACCACACCCAGCTGGTAGCTGATCTAACGGCGGGACGACTGCCTCCATTACATAATGGAACGGGGCCTGATGCCTAGCAGCTGCATCGATCGCAAATCCACGCCTCATTGCTGCCGCGTCCTCGGGGAAAGGAATGAAGGAAGATTTTTTATGTTCCCTCAACGCTGCAGTCGCCGGAGACCATTGTAGAGCGCAAGCTTGTATCGAACACGAATGAGGAAGAAAACTGTCAGCACCCTTGTTTAAGAAACCTATATATGAAACTTCGTGACAGATTAAAACTATGTGCCGGACCGAGACTCGAACTGTGGACCTTTGTCTTTCGCGGACAAGTGTTCTACAGACTAAACTACGCAAGTACGACTCACGCACGACCCGTCCTCATAGCTTTACTTCCGCCAGTACCTCAACTCCTAACTTCCAAACTTCACAGACGCTCTCCTGCGAAACTTGCAGAACTAGCACTCTTGGACGAAAGAATATTGCAAAGACGTGGTTTAACCACACCTGAGGAATGTTTCCAGAATGAAATTTTCACTCTGCAGCAGAGTTTGCGCTGTAATGAAACCTCCTGGCAGATTAAAACTGTGTGCCGGACCGGGACTCAAAGTCGGGACCTCTGCCTTTCGCGGTCATGAACATCTGTAAAGTTTCGAAGTTACGAGGTGAGGTACTAGCAGAAAGTGGATCTGTGAGGACGGATTGCGATTCGTGGTTGGGTAATTCAGGCGGTAGAGAACTTCCTCGCGAAAGGCAAAGGCCCCGAGTTCGAGTTTCGGTCTGGCATACAGTTCGAATCTGCGAGAAAGTTTCATATCGGCGCATAGTCCGAGAGTAAAAATCCATTGTCGAAGCATAAATGTGTCTTAATTGTGCTCCATCTCACTCGGTATAGTTTCTGAAGGACACTAGGCAGTTAACTGCGGAGTAACTTTTTGCGCATACTTTCATTTTGCGATGCAGATATTAGATACGCCAGGACAAATAAGATGAGTTTGTTCCTTAGCTGCGAAGAGTACTGTAATCACATCTAAATGCAATGTACTCATTTCGGGGGTTGAGTTCTGACTCATCTTTCATAATTGTGGGTTAAAATAGGCTACGTCATGCTTTATGGGCCTGGATAGAGGACATGCTGGATCAGTGTCTCCAGCGACGTCCGAGAAGGGTTCCGAATGCGGCTAGGCGAGGCAGACGCATAACTGTCAGAACCTTTCTAGAGGCGCCTACAAGCAGTACTGAAGCGATGGTTTTAAGACACCTGTTACGATCTACATCTACGTCTACATCCATACTCCGCAAGCCACCTGACGGTGTGTGGCGGAGGGTACCCTGAGTACCTCTATCGGTTCTCCCTTCTATTCCAGTCTCGTATTGTTCGTGGAAAGAAGGATTGTCGGTATGCTTCTGTGTGGGCTCTAATCTCTCTGATTTTATCCTCATGGTCTCTTCGCGAGATATACGTAGGAGGGAGCAATATACTGCTTGACTCTTCGGTGAAGGTATGTTCTCGAAACTTTAACAAAAGCCCGTACCGAGCTACTGAGCGTCTCTCCTGCAGAGTCTTCCACTGGAGTTTATCTATCATCTCCGTAACGCTTTCGCGATTACTAAATGATCCTGTAACGAAGAGCGCTACTCTCCGTTGGATCTTCTCTATCTCTTCTATCAACCCTGTCTGGTACGGATCCCACACTACTGAGCAGTATTCAAGCAGTGGGCGAACAAGCGTACTGTAACCTACTTCCTTTGTTTTCGGATTGCATTTCCTTAGGATTCTTCCAATGAATCTCAGTCTGGCATCTGCTTTACCGACGATCAACTTTATATGATCATTCCATTTTAAATCACTCGTAATGCGTACTCCCAGATAATTTATGGAATTAACTGCTTCCAGTTGCTGACCTGCTATTTTGTAGCTAAATGATAAGGGATCTATCTTTCTATGTATTCGCAGCACATTACACTTGTCTCCATTGAGATTCAATTGCCATTCCCTGCACCATGCGTCAATTCGCTGCAGATCCTCCTGCATTTCAGTACAATTTTCCATTGTTACAACCTCTCGATACACCACAGCATCATCTGCAAAAAGCCTCAGTGAACTTCCAATGTCATCCACCAGGTCATTTACGTATATTGTGAATAGCAACGGTCCTATGACACTCCCCTGCGGCACACCTGAAATCACTCTTACTTCGGAAGACTTCCCTCCATTGAGATGGGCAGGACTTGTAGTCAGCTTGTGCAATAGTCGCATTCCGAAGGAAGTGTTCTGCTCTGAGTTATCAGTGGGCGAACGTGGTGTGCTAGGTCAGAGGCAGCGGTTTAAGGATGCAGTTAATTCTAACATGGAGAGGTTTCACATTAATGTTCAGAACTTGGAGATTTCAGTCGTCGACCGTTCATCATGGAGGTCATCGCGGAGCGCTTCTCTGTGCAGCAAACAGCCGAGGAAAAGCGACTGGCAACAGGAAGCGCAAAAATGACAACGAACTGGCGAGAAAAAGTGGAAGGATAGGAGCTGCTAGACCATCTGACGTCACTGAGGCAAAGAGTGTGCAAATCTCGCACCGGATCTCTGGACTCACATGTGTGTGGAAGACATACCTACTCGACTACCGGTGTTGTAATGATGATGAGAATATACTTGGAAGTGTTGGAATTGGGCGTTAAATCTGTGAGTTTTGACGTGTTGTGTATGTTCACCTGAATGAGGGCTATGACAGACATCCGGTGAGTGCAGATTATTGATGCTCGCTTAGTAAGTAACCGTCGGAAATCTACAGCTGTATCTACAGATCAGCACAACGAGCTGTTTCGTCTGTTAAACTCAATGACCGACCAAGAGCCACAGTTGTTGATGAAGATGTCTAACGACAAACGGATGTCGCGAAACTGACAGCTTACATTAAAATGCCTCTAGCGAACTGTGAGTCAACGGCTACATAGCGACAGAAATGTCATACACGAGGCATTCGTTGTAGGAATACTGTAGCCAAACTGCTTGTAGACCAGGTGAATGCAAGTGAGAAGCTTCAGTGATGTCAGAAGCTCTGTGGGCATGAGTCTATACAGAAAGGAGTCTATCAAAATTTGTCGTGCAATTTCCGGACTGTGCAGGGCGTTTTTTATGATGTTGTTGTGATCTTCAGTCCGACGATTGGTTTGATGCCGCTCTCCATGTTACTCTATCCTGTACAGGCATCTTCGTCTCTGAATAACTACTGCAATCTACATCCTTCTGCATCTGCTTACTGTATTCATCTCTGGTCTACGATTTTTACCCCCCCCCCTCCCCCCGCTTCCCTCTTGTAATAAACTGGTGATCCCTTGATGTCCTAGATACCTACTTCTAGTCAGGTTTTACGACAAATTTATTTGCTCCCCAATTGTATTCAGTACCCGCTCAGTAGTTACATGATCCGGCCATCTGATTTACGGTATTCTTCTGTAGCACCATATTTCAAAAGATTTTTTTTTTTTGTCTAAGCTGTTTATCGTCCGCGTTTCCCTTCCATACATGGCCACATTCCATACGAATATTTTCAGAAAACACTTCCCAACACTTACGCTTATATTCGATGTTAACAAATCTCTCTTTTTGAAAACACTTTTCTTGCCTTAGCCGGTCTACATTTTGCATCCTCTCTACTTCGTACATCATCAGTTATTTTGCTACCCAAATAGCAGAACTCATCTACTACTAAGTGTCTCGACTCCTAGTCTAATTCTGTCAGCATCACCTGATTTAATTCGAAAACATTCCATTATCCTTTGTTGCTTTTTCTGGTGTTCATCTTACATTCTCCCTTTCAAGACACTGTCCATTCCTTTCAGTTACTCTTGCAAGTCCTTTGCTGTCCCTGAAAAAATTATAGCGTCAGTGGTAAACCTCAAAGTTTTAATTTCTTCTTCCTAGACTTTTATTTCTACCCCAAATTCGTCTTTGGTTTCCTTTACTTCTTGCCCAGCATACAGATTAAATAACATCTGGGCTAGGCTACAACCCTATGTCGGTAACCCGAACAAGTAACTTGCGGATCATTCATATGTCACATCTTGCCAACACAGCTGCCTAATTGGATTGTGCTTATATGCCTGTTTACTTCACATACTTTAATGCTGTGCGTGAAAGCAGTCTTTAATGCTTTAGATGCAATTGGTAATAGAAGATTGGTAGTAATTTTCTAAGTCTGAAGCGTTTTGAAAGGTGTAGCCCGGATGGCAGATTTGGTTAAGGGGACATGTACCGATAAGCCAAAAATTCTGGTTCGAATCCGAGTGTATTACACATTTTAGATCGTCCCCATAGATTACTAATTCTGCGGTTACTTTAATTCATTTCAGTATATTATTGGCTGTAAATATGAAAGGTCTCACAAAATGCGCGTACTGAATTATTGTTTGAAAAAATTATTCTGATTATTCACTTTTTAACTGGCGCACCAGCACACGTCTAAAACGTATGTAAACAATGATTCAGGTTACCTTGGTTTTATGTTCGCAAGTAACAACTGCTGAAAAGTAAAATCATGCGAGAAAATACATTTCTATCCATTAATCTTATGACAAGTATGCAAAAAGTGAGAGACACTGTTAGAAATGAAGGGACGAAGATAGGGCTTAACGTACCGTCCACGATGAAGTCATTAGAGGGGAATCACTGTTCGGGATTTGGGAAGGAACCATACCGGCATTTCCTTTAAGCAATTTACAGAAATCTGGATGGCTGGACGGAGATTTGAACCGCCATCTTCCAGAAGGCCTCTCCGGTGTGTTAATCACTGCGACACCTCTCCCATCAGTCGTTTCCCCAGTAATTTATTTTAAATGCGAAACAATATAAACTTAATAAGTGCTTACGTAAATATAGTATAGGAATCCGACCCAAATATCTCAAAAATTTTCCCGCATTACCATGCCTTATTGCATAAATGCAACTTCGATCAAAAGATAGTGAGGCTTCGGTGACAGCTCTTATCGAAAGAATTCTGAATTGATAAACAATTTCAGTAATCTAAGAGGTTACAGTTCGTTTGATATCTGTTGTTGTTGTTGTTACAGTGGTCTTCAGTCCGAAGACTGGTTTGTGGCTCTCTAAGCTACTTTATCCTGTGCAAGCCTCTTCATCTCCGAGTAACTGCTGCATCCTACATCCATTTCAACTTGCTTACTGTATTCATCCCTTGGTCTCCTTCTACAAATTTTACCCTCCCCCCCCCCCCCCCCCCACACACACACACTCTTCCTTCCAATACTTTGTGACCGCTTGACGTTTCGGAATGTGACCTATCAGCTGATCTCTTGTAAGAGTCGAGCTGAGAAACAAATTTCTTTTGCCTCCGCTTCTAATTAGTACCTCCCCAACAGCTGCGTGGTATACCCATAGTATCCTTCCGTTGCACCACATTTCAAAATCTTCAATTGTCTTCTTGTCACAGCTGCTCATCGTCCGACAAATACCTTCAGAAAAGACTTCCTATACAAATTTATATTCCATGTTAAGAAATTTCTCTGCTTCGGAAACGCTTTTCTTGCCACTGCCAGTTTATATTTCATATTCTCTCTATTTCTGGCAGCGCCAGTTATTCTGCTACCCAAATAGCAAAGCTCATCGACTACTTTTAGAGTCTCAATGCCTAATCTAATTCCCTCAGAATTACCTGATTTAATTCCACTACATTCCATTACCTGGCCTTTACTTTTATGGACATATCGTTTTATAACCATTTGTGAAAACACTATCCATTCCGTTCTACTGCGTTTGTAAGTCATTTCTCGTCTCTGACAGAAAATGTCATCGGCAAACCTCACATTTTTTATTTCTTCTCCCTGAACTTTAATTCCCTTTCCAAATTTCTCCTTGGTTTCCTTTACTACTTGCTCAACGCACAGACCGAATAACATCGGGGATAGGCTACAACCCTCTCTCACTCCCTTCTCAGCAACTGCTTCCCTTTCTTTACGTTCGACTCTTATAACTGCCGTCCGGTTTCTGTTGGAGTATTTTACCCTGATACGTTCAGCATTTCGAGGAGTGTATTTCCGTGAACATTGCCGAAAGTTTCATTTGTAAGTATTAGCGAAAAATGTTGATAGTACTATTCCAGAAACATTAGATTTGCGAACTTGCGACGTTGTTGTTGTCGTTGTGGTCTTCAGTCCTGAGACTGGTTTGATGCAGCTCTCCATGCTACTCTATCCTGTGCAAGCTTCTTCATCTCCTAGTACCTACTGCAGCCTACATCCTTCTCAATCTGCTTAGTGTATTCATCTCTTGGTCTCCCTCTACGATTTTTACCCTCCACGCTGCCCTCCAATACTAAATTGGTGATCCATCGATGTCTCAGAACATGTCCTACCAACCGATCCCTTCTTCTAGTCAAGTTGTGCCACAAGCTCCTCTTATCCCCAATTTTATTCAATACCTCCTCATTAGTAATGTGATCTACCCATCTAATCTTCAGCATTCTTCTGTAGCACCAAATTTCGAAAGCTTCTATTCTCTTCTTGTCTAAACTATTTATCGTCCACGTTTCACTTCCATACATGGCTACACTCCATACAAATACTTTCAGAAACGACTTTCTGACATTTAAATCTATACCCGATGTCAACAAATTTTTCTTCTTCAGAAACGCTTTCCTTGCCATCGCCAGTCTACATTTTATATCCTCTCTACTTCGACCATCGTCATTTGCTCCCCAAATAGCAAAACTCCTTTACTACTTTAAGTGACTCACTTCCTAATCTAATTACCTCAGCATCACCCGACTTAACTCGACTACATTCCATTATCCTCGTTTTGCTTTTATTGATGTTCATCTTGTACCCTCCTTTCAAGACACTGTCCATTCCGTTCAGCTGCTCTTCCAAGTTCTTTGCTGTCTCTAACAGAATTACAATGTCATCGGCGAACCTCAAAGTTTTTATTTCTTCTCCATGGATTTTAATACCTACTCCGAACTTTTCTTTTGTTTCCTTTATTGCTTGCTCAATATACAAATCGAATAACATCAGGGATAGGCTACAACCCTGTCTCACTCCCTTCCCAACCACTGCTTCCCTTTCATACCCCTCGACTCTTATAACTGCCATCTGGTTTCTGTACAAATTGTAAATAGCCTTTCGCTCCCTGTATTTTACCCCTGCCACCTTTAGAATTTGAAAGAGAGTATTCCAGTCAACATTGTCAAAAGCTTTCTCTAAGTCTACAAATGCTAGAAACGTAGGTTTGCCTTTCCTTAATCTTTCTTCTAATGTAAGTCGTAGGGTCAGTATTGCATCACGTGTTCCAGTGTTTCTACGGAATCCAAACTGATCTTCCCCGAGGTCGGTTTCTATCAGTTTTTCCATGCGTCTGTAAAGAATTCGCGTTAGTATTTTGCTGCTGTGACTTATTGAACTGATAATTCGGTAATTTTCACATTCGTCAACACCTACTTTCTTTGGGATTGGAATTATTATATTCTCCTTGAAGTCTGAGGGTATTTCGCCTGTCTCCTACATCTTGCTCACCAGATGGTAGAGTTTTGTCAGGACTGGCTCTCCCAAGGCTGTCAGTAGTTCTAATGGAATGTTGTCTACTCCTGGGGCCTTGTTCCGACTCAGGTCTTTCAGTGCTCTGTCAAACTCTTCACGCAGTATCATATCTCCCATTTCATCTTCATCTACATCCTCTTCCATTTGCATAATATTGTCCTCAAGTACGTCGCCCTTGTATAGACACTCTACAGACTCCTTCCACCTTTCTGCTTTCTCTTTTTTGCTAAGAACTGGATTTCCATCAAAGCTCTTGATATTCATGCAAGTGGTTCTCCTTTCTCCAAAGGTCTCTTTAATTTTCCTGTAAGCAGTATCTATGTTACCCCTAGTGAGATAAGCCTCTACATCCTTACATTTGTCCTCTAGCCATCCCTGTTTAGCCATTTAGCATTTCCCGTCGATCTCATTTTTGAGGCGTTTGTATTCCTTTTTGCCGATTCATTTACTGCATTTTTATATTTTCTGCTTTCATCAATTAAATTCAATATTTCTTCTGTTATCCAAGGGTTCCTACTAGGCCTTCACTATTTTATCCCTCAAAGCTACCCATTCTTCTTCTACTGTATTTCTTTCCCCCATTACTGTGAATTGTTTCCTTATGCTCTCCCTGAAACTCTGTACAACCTCTGGTTCTTTCAGTTTATCCAACTTGCGACGTAACATGTGAAATTTTAGGCCACCGACCGAAGCGGAGCATTGTTTAAGACACTGGACTTACATCCAGGAGGTGTGGGTTTCATATCCGCGTCCAGTTAGTCATATTCATTGTTTCCCCAAATCACTTAAAACAAAAACCTATGTGGTTCTTTCGAAGAGGAGACGAACAGTTTTTTTAGCCACACTTATCCAGAACTTGTTATCCTGTGACTTAGTCGCAGACGAATCTTCCTGCTTCTCTTTAACACAGAACAGCTGCTTCATGGAAACGAGAATTTATTACAGTATGTTTTCGTGAAGCAGTTAGCGTTTATAGTTAGCTAGGAGAACTGTACTCTTTGTAGGCAATAATTGACGAACTGTTGTAAAACATTTTACGATTGCGGGGGGGGGGGGGGGGGGGGTTACGAGGTTCAAAGCGTCTCGCTGATTTAACACACAACGCGCCGTTTGCCGGGCGGGTCGTAGGGGGCTTTTATACGCTTGCCTCGTGGTCGGAAGGGAAGTCTTGATTTACTAACAGGCGCGCTGCTAGCTATTCCCCACGCCTCGGATGTTATGAGTCGTGTTTTCTTTCATCGCGACACCCGAATATTATTTCCGGAACTATATTTTTGGACTGAGTGTCCGTTTTGACGTAGCAGCGACATTAAATGCTGCTGGCTTCCGCTGTGGTCCGTGCCCTGAAGATGTTGCAGGCGGGGCGATACGTTTCCGAGCTTAACAGTTTGCGCGGTAATGATGTCTTTCGACCAAATTTACTGTCAGTGTGCAGAACTGCACCAAAAAATGATGTAGGAATTTGTGGCGAAGGATATGGAGGACAAGGTGTGTAGCACACATACCAAAAATAAACAGAGCGAGACAGGAATCGAAGAAAACAGAGGACCGTGCCTGTGTACGGACTGTCGGTGGGTAAGAAGAACGCTACCTGAACATGACCATTGGGTAATAGTTGGATATATTAAACGCGATCGTGACTGTGAATAAAATTTGTGCACAAAAGCTATATAGATCAAGATGGTCAACACGTTTGGACACATGTTCTCAGATTTTACCCCGTTAGATTTCCTCTTGTGGGACTACGTGCTGAGCCTTGTTTACGAAATCCCTACAGAGTGGGAAGCAAAAAAGAAGTGCAAGTAGGCTGTTTAGGTTTTTATGTTGGTAGCGCCACGTAGCGCTCTGTATGAAAATCACTGACTGCTGTGTGCAGTCTGTGGCTGGTCGGCATTGTTGCAATATTTGCTACTGTAGTGTTGGGCAGTTGGATGTGAAGAGCGCGTAGCGTTGCGCGGTTGGAGGTGAGCCGCCAGCAGTGGTGGATGTGGAGTGAGAGATGCCAGAGTTTTGAGAAGTTACTATAAGCGGATGATCTGGACGTGTGTCTGGCAGAAAAAGGAAATTTGTAAAGATGGATGTCATGAATTGATAGATATATATATGATGACTTTTGAACACTATTGCGGTAAATACATTGTTTCGTCTCTATCAAAATCTTTCATTTGCTAACTATGCCTATCAGTAGTTAGTGCCTTCAGTAGTTAGAATCTCTTATTTAGCTGGCAGTATTGGCGCTCGCTGTATTGCAGTAGTTCGAGTAAGGAAGATTTTTGTGAGGTAAGTGATTAATGAAAGGTATAGGCAATTGTTAGTAAGGGCGTTCTTTTGTAGGGCTTTTTAAAAGTCAGATTGCGTGGCGCTAAAAATATTGTGTCAGTTAAGTGATGATCAGAATAAATAAAGAGAAAACTGTTTGAGTACGATGAGTTTTGCTTAGCTGTTTTAAAATCAAATAACGTAGAAGTTTACCAGCATAGCCATTCATAATTTTTCAAAGGAGACATTTCAGAAGATTAGGGTGTAGCATCCAGTACTCATGTACGATGTTATCTATCATTCGAGAAGCACCAGAGTTGTTTTACTATTTACTGAAGGCGATAATCCAGAACATTGGCACAAAGTCTGGTTACAAAGAGCTTTTGGCCGCCACCTTTCTCCCCTTTTTCCGCGAAATACAGATATCAGGTGATAGGTTACATTCCGAGATGTCAAGCGATCACAAACGTAGTATTGGAATTGGAAGGAAGTGTTTGGGGGGGGGGGGGGGGAGAAGGGGTAAAAATTGTAGAAGGAGACCAAGGGATGAATACATTACGCACGTTGAAATGCCAACTGGACTCGAACAGGTAACCTTCGGGCCGCACAAACGTGCGTTTACGACTTCAGCTTCGGAGGCGTATACGTGGCGAATTACGTGCCGAAGAATAAATCTCTGTGTAGGTATTAAATCCGTGCAGAAATTTTTTCCCATGTTATATAGATATAGGTAAGCAAGTGTGCCAATACCTATAGTGGATAATAGTGATGTCTTGTCATACTCATGAGTTCAGCATCTCACTCGTTAGGGGGAATGCCGACGCCGGAAGGGCATACGAGGAAACCTGTATGTTCGTCGTCCAGGAGTCTCCAGCGCGTTGTCCAGTGCATGTGTGCTGTTAAAAACTATGTTTCACAATTTATCTGGTACAAACTGTGTATGATCAAAAGAATATTGCACTATCGAGACCGACGCAATGAAGCTGTGCTGTTGTTAGGACACTGACCTTATATTCGAGAGGACTGAATTTGCTTCTTCCGGCCACTCTGATTTAGGTTTTCCATGATTTTCCTAAGTCATTTCAAGATAATGATGGGAAGGTCCTTTGACCAAGGCACGGCTGACCACCTATCTCGTACTCGTAAAATATACTTATATACAAGCTGTATCATAATTAATGAGGTAAATGCCTTCAGTTAGAAGTACACGATACCAGAAGCAAAAAAGTATCACTAAACATGAGCTCTAAAACGCATACCTTAAGAGCTGTGAGCACTTCTTTATCTTCGATACTGTCAAACATATCTCTTCTACTGCAAGCTCTGTGCTTTCCATATTTTGAGAGGTGGTGGTATGGACCAAAACAAGAAAAAATGCGCAGTAAACATGTGTTCTAAAGTGCATACCTTAAGAGCTATGACTATTGTTCATCTCCGCGACTGTGACACGTATCTCCTGTACTGAAAACGTGCTCCTAGCTCTTAACGAAAGCAATTAGAGCCTTGTTCCTAGACATTTTTCTTGTTTTGTTTGATACTACCTACTCCAAAAATACGGAAGGCAAAGATTTGTTTCAAGTTATCGAAGATGAAGTGCTCTTAGCTCCCAGGGTATGTCTTTAGACCCCACGTTTACGGAGGCTTTTTTGCTTCTGGTATAGCTTACTTCCAACTGAATGCCTTTACGCCATGTATTATTTGTCACCCTGTATTCTATGAGTACATATATTAGAGTTATTTATTCTCGATGTGTCATGGTCAGACGTCCTGTGTCATTGAAAGAGGATCTCTGGATGAATAAATAAAGAAATCAAACGTTGTTGTTGTTGTTGTTGTTATGGTCTTCAGTCCAAAGACTGGTTTGATGCAGCTCTCCATGCTACTCTATCCTGTGCAAGTCTCTTCATTTCCGAGTGACTATTGCAATCTACATCCTTCTGAATCTGCGTACCGCATTCATCTCTTGGTCTCCCTCTACCATTTTTACCCCTAACGCTTCCCTCCAGTATTAAAGTGGTGATCCCCTGATGCCTCAGAATATGTCCTACCTATCGATCCAAACTTCTGATCAGGTTGTACCACAGATTTCTCTTCTCCCTAACTATTTTCTGTACCTCCTCATTAGTTTCATGATGAACTCGCACTCACCTAATCTACAGCATTCTTCTGTGGCACCACATGTCAAAAGCTTGTATCGTCTTCTTGTCTAAACTGTTTATCGTCCATGTTTCACTTCCATACATGGCTACACTCCATACAAATACTCTCAGAAAGGATTTCCTAACACATAAATTTATACACGATGTTAGCAAATTCCTCTTCTTCAGAAATGTTTTTCTTGCCATTGCCTGTCCACATTTTATATCCTCTCTACTTCGACCATCATCAGTCATTTTGCTCCCCAAATAGCAAAACTCACCTACTAATTTAAGTGTCTCACTTCTTGATCCAATTCCATCAGCATCACCTGATTTCATTCGACTACATTCCGTTATCCTCGTTTTGCTTTTGTTGATATTCATCCGATATCCTCCTTTCACGACACTGTCCATTTCGTTCAACTGTTCTTCCAAGTCCCTTGCTGTCTCTAACAGAATTACAGTGTCATCGGCAAACCTCAAAAGTTTTATTTCTTCTCCCCAGACTCTAATCCCTACTCTAATTTTTTCTTTTGTTTCCTTTACTGCTCGCTTAATATACAGATTGAATAATATCGGGAATAGGCTACAACCCTGTCTCACTCGCTTCTCAACCACTGCTTCCCTTTCATGGCCCTCGACTCTTATAACGGCCATCTGGTTTCTGTACAAATTGTAAATAGCCTTTCGCTCCCTGTATTTTACCCTTGCCAGCTTTAGAATTTGAAAGAGAGTATTCCAGTCAACACTTTCAAAAGCTTTCTCTAAGTCTACAAATGCTATAAACGTAGGTTTGCCTTTCCTTAACCTATCTTCTACAATAAGTCGTAGGGTCAGTATTGCCTCGTGTGTTTTACATTTCTCCGGAATCCAGTCTTCCCCGAGATTAGCTTCTACGGGTTTTGCCATTCTTGTGTAAAGGGCTGGTGTTAGTATTTTGCAGTCATGACTTATTAAACTGATAGTTTGGTAATTTTCGCACCTGTCAGCACCTGCTTTGTTGGGAAGTGGAATTATTATACTCATCTTGAAGTCCGAGGCTATTTCGCCTGTCTCATACATCTTGCTTACCAGATGGAAGTGTTTTGTCGTGGCTGGCTCTCCCAATGCTATCAGTAGCTCTCCTGGGGCTTTGCTTTGACTTTGGTCTTTCACTGCTCTGTGGAGTTCTTCACGCTGTATAATATCTCCCATTTCATCTTCATCTACGTTCTCTTCCATAATATTACTTTCAATTACATCGCCCTTGTATAGATCCTCTATATATTCCTTCCACCTTTCTGCTTCCCTCCTTTGCTTGGGTTTGGTTTTCCATCTGATCTCTTGATATTCATACAGGTGGTTCTCTTTTCTCCAAAGATCTCTCCAACCTTCCTGTAGGCAGTATCTGTCTTACCCCTAGTGATATATGCTTCTACATCCTTACATTTGTCCTCTAGCCATTTTGCACTTCCAGTCGATCTCGTTTTTTAGACAGAAATAAAATACAAGCTTAGAAATTTGAATATAATCGTGTAAGTTTTTACTCGTGCTGTCGTGGCAACAGTGATGGCCAACTGCTGGCGAAATGTTAATTTCCTCTTTCACATCTCTCAGCTCAAAACAACAGCAGGAACAACTTTTAGTTTCGCCCCTCCCTCGAGAGGCAGAACGCTTCGCGTTTGTCAGCGGCGAGAAGTTCAGAGGCGGTTTGGGGGGCGCACGCTTCATTTCCGCCGATGAATAGTGACAGCTCGTTAAAAGTTAGCTCGTGGAAACTGGCGATACTCCAGGGACGCCGCGAGAGATGAGGCTTGTGATAGGTTTATGGGGCGAGAGGAGTCCTTTAGGGACGCCAAGTGCAGTAACAAGCATCTGAGAGGGTGTCTGCGGGCGCCACTGCAGCGAGTAATCGTTAAGTGATACGCTGCTCAAGAAGATGAATATGACGACGAAAGCGAATACGTGGGCATTTGTAATGAATTCAGCCAAGGATATGTGTTGAAAGTAATGCAGGGTGTTTCAAAAACAACTTTACAACTTTGAAAATTCATATTAGTTAATTCATAGTACCTACAGAGGTGATTGTAGAGTCAATTTGTAGGGAAATACATCAAGTTTGTCTCGCGTAGTTCGCTAGTGCCGAATCGCATCGTAAGGAGCGCTAGTGGCAGTTGCGTTAAAGATGGCTGCCTTCACTGGACCTGAGCGTGCTGCCTGTGTGTTTTGGTTTGAAGAAACGAAGTCGGCAACAGTTCAGCGTAATTTCCGTATCAAGTACGCTAAAGATTTTCCTAGTAGGCCTACAGTTTACGATAGGCATGAATGTTTTGTAGATTAATTGTCTCACTCGCTCAACGACGCCGTCAGATGTGCTTGGATGGCATAATGATTTCCCGTGTCTTACCGAGCACCCTGTTTCCTCAAACCAAACACAAAACTGGCACGCTCGGATCTAGTGAAGGCAGCCATCTTTAACGCAACTGCCGCTAGCGCTCCTTACGATGCGATTCGGCACTAGCGAACCACGCGAGATATACTTGATGTATTTCCCTACAAATTGACACTACAATCACCTCTGTAAAAACTATGAGTTACTTTATATGAATTTTCAAAGTTGCAAAGTCCTTTTTGAAACACCCCGTATAGGGTACACCTAGTCGTGCTTGAAATCTGTAAGTGTGGATCTACGCCCATTTCCTGAATCTCGATCGAAGCGGAACTTCACCAGTTCATTCCCCTCATTCTTGACTCTCCAGTTCTAATCGAGTTAGCACCTTTATAGACAGGGAAAAGGAAGTATCTGAGAATATGACTATACAGTGTCCACTTCATAAACCTCCCCATCGCTAACAACAGTAAGAAGGATGACATACGTTCATCATCATTATCATAATCAAGTAACTGGCCTAGTGTCGTATTGCGGTATCCTTTCATCTCTTAAACGCCCAAACCACTAATTATTTTCCTTTGGGTGTGTAATTTAGAATCTGTAGTGGTAATCTTGCAACACAGAAAATGCACCATCCAAAATTTTTCAGCGTTTAATATCTGTTGATAACCTGTAATTTCTGAATCTACAGAAACTATACTTAATATGTAATGGATGTAATAGTGTATTTATTGGTAAACATATATAACTGACTTCAATTAGGAACTGTTCATTATTGTATTGCATGAAAGAGGCTTAAGTAATTTGTAATTTTGACTATTGACGTCACTCAAAATTTCACTAGAAAAACTAATAACTAACGATAAAGCACAAATTAGAATTGCGTGATTTTATTTATTCTGTATTTAGTTTAGCGAGTGACTTCTGCAAGCCTGGTAGGTATTTATTGTTCTTAAGTTAAAAACAAATCAGTTGCTTATTTGCTTAAAGTAAACTCAATTCAGTCTTTCAATAATTAAAAGCAAGTTGCTTGCCTTTTCCCAAATTTTGCATTACGTTACACTAAGGTTACTGAAAGCCATTTTTTACGTAACAAAGTTCCGGTTAAAGCCAGTCATTTATTTAAACAGCAACTTCACTTAACTTTGCTTTCAAAATTTAGTATTTCGGAATAACTAACCACCAACCTTCATTCCCACGCCAGTGTTATTTACTTAATTTTCTTTGCCATTATCTTTCTTAGGATTTTGGATATTCATTGCCCTAGTGTGCTGGCGACCGTTTAATTGTCCCTTTTTCTCTAAACAGTATTTTTTGCATAAAAAAATACCGTGGTATCCTTTTCCCCCTGTGGTTCGTGACCGACTGTACAATATTTCACCCATTTCAAAATTATTATCAGTATCCAGCTTCAGTTCAGAATAGATTCTTCCTTCAGAAGGGTCTGTTGTACACTTTCCTCTTACCAACCGCTATTATTTTTCTTTTGGTAACCCTAGCCTTACTCATTGTAAAATTTCATTATGCATACGCGACGCGGTCACGGTCATTTATATTGCAATCGAATAGGCCTATTAGGAAAGGGAGAGGGGGTTACAATCTGAAACGTGGCAATTTTGTAGTGTGCTGAAGGCAGTTTCATCTGTATATGTGAAATTAATCTGTTATGCCACTTATCTTCCGCATTTTAGCTGTGGTTTGGTACAGAATGTAGTAGGCAGCAGTCTTCCCCAGAAAAGTCGTTTCAATGGCTGTAGAGAGTTTCCTTCCTTTATTGCAAATGGTTCACACTTCAGTGCCATAATAGACGTTTGGTCATGCAACAACTGCATAAACAATTAATTTTATTTTCGTAATCTTGTTGTATTGAAAACTTGATGATACCCTGGGTTCTATGGTAGCTTTTCGTTTTTATGTGTGTCCGCTACCTCTCCATGAAGCAAAGCGTAGCCTAAACGTTTAAAATAATTGATTTGCTGTGTTATTCAATTGTCTGCACAAATTTCGCTTCTGTTCGTCGTTGTACTCATGAAAGCAGCACATCTACTTTCCGTTGTTGTAATTACCATATAATAAATTCTCGATATAACATGAAGACGGTTGACTTAGGTATTGCAATTCATCTTCAGTATTCGCATAGAGAATCTGATAGCACGCAGGTAGTGTGGTAAATAAGGTATTATTATATTGTATTTTGATATTCCGTTTGATATTTAACCGCATTGGTCGTTGATGTAACTCTACAATTCATTGTTTTCCATTTAGAAAACTCTGCTTCTGTTTTTAATTTATTAATGCGTTGTATAAAGCATTTAGGTGTTTCATGTGCTAATATTTCAATTAAACAAGTGCTTTCTCATTATCAGCGAACGGACTATGGGGCTCTCTATTAAATTCTTCTCCTTTTTCGATTAAAACTTTTAAAGAAAAGCGGCTATCAATACAGAATCTTCCTTTTAGAAACAATTTTGTTCTTCACTTAACAGATTTTTTATAGCGAGTTCTGAGCTTTATTTAGCCCACAAGGTGAGTCTGAAGCGGCAACGTCAAGAATCCGAAAAGAAATGTCACGTCGTGCAAGACAATAAGTAACGAGGAGGGTTTAGAATGTTTGAAAATAGAGCCGAAATCTGTCGAGAAGGATTGGCCACAGAACGATGAGTAGCAGACTCGGCGAGATAAAAAAAAACCAGTGAGATTCTTTTACGGGTTTCTTCGTTAGTGTACTACAGTGAAGTTCAGACATGACGCTTGTGGCTGCTGCGCTTTGGTGGTGTTGGTTGAGGTCGCTTTGGATTGTCATTTCGTTCTGACCGTTTCCTGTTTGTTACTGTTCACTGTCAGCTGCCAACAAGTTAGGTCAACGAGCGGTGTCCGGTCGGATTTTCATCTTTGGCGATCTCGGAACTTCCACTCGAAGGGACAGGCGACGCTCTGGAACCTGTGCCTCTGGGTGTGCGGCCGGACTGGCATCCGGTGCAGCTCCTTAGGGGAGAACCTTCGTGGGCGATATAAGCTGACGTGACAAAAGTCGTTCAAAATTGCTCAAATGGCTCTGAGCACTGTGGGACTTAACATCTGAGGTCATCAGTTCCCTAGAACTTAGAACTACTTAAACCTAACTAACCTAAGGACATCACACACGTCCATGCCCGAAGCAGAATTCGAACCTGCGACCGTAGCGGTTGCGCGGTTCCAGACTGAAGCCCCTAGAACCGATCGGCCACTGCGGCCAGCACAAAAGTCGGGG
This sequence comes from Schistocerca americana, assembly GCF_021461395.2. Lineage (NCBI taxonomy): Eukaryota > Metazoa > Arthropoda > Insecta > Orthoptera > Acrididae > Schistocerca > Schistocerca americana. The sequence goes on from NC_060119.1 coordinate 1,135,711,045, forward strand.
GATGTCGATCTCCGCATATGGAGATGGCGGTAGTACCGCGAACACAGGGTATAAAAGGGCAGTGCATTGGCGGAGCTGTCATTTGTATTCAGATGGTTCATGTGAACATCTGTCCGATGTGAGTATGGCCTCATGATGGGAACTGACAGATGTTGGAACTAGACGCGTCGGACATCCCAGTTCGGAAATCGTCAGTGAATTTAATATTCCGAGGTCCACAGTCTCAAGAGTGTGAAGAGGATACTCAATTTCTGGCAGTGCCTCTCACCACGGACAACGCAGTGATCGACGCCTTCACTTAATGACCGAGAACAGCGGCGTTTGTGTAGAGCTGTCAGTGCTAACAGACAAGCAAGACCGCGAGAAATAATCGCAGAAACCAATGTGGGACGAACGACGAATCTATCCGTTAGGACGGTGCGACGAAATTTGGCCTTAATGGGCTGTGGCAGCAGACGACCGACGCGAGAGCCTTAGCTGGCAGCACGACATCGCCTGCAGCGCCTCTCCTTGGCTCGCGACCATATCGGTTGGTCCATAGACGACTGGAAAACCGTAGCCTGGTGAGATGCGTCCGATTTCAATTGGTGAGAGCTGATTGGAAGGGGTCGAGTGTGGCGCCGCCGCCACGAAGCCATGGACCTAAGTTGTCAACAACGATGGAATGGAAAGGGTCCTCTGTCCAACTGAACCGAGCATTGGGTGAAACCTGTTCCCAAACAACGATGGAATTTGTATGGATGATAATTCATCAGGTCACAGCAGTTGGTTTGAAGAACATTCTGGACAATTCGAGCGAATGATTTGGCCACCCAGATCGCCCAACATGAACCCCGTCGCACATTTACGGTAAGTAACAGAGAGGCCAGTTTGTGCACAAAATCCTGCACTGGTAACACATTCGCAATTGTGAACGGCTGTTAAGGCAGTACTTCTGCAGGGCACTTCCAACGACTTGTTGAGTCCGTGCCACGTCCAGTTTCTGTCATACGCCGGGCAAAAGGAGATCCGACACGATATTAGGAGGTATCCCATGACTTCTGTCACCTCAGTGACTTTAGTGCACTTCACTTGGCGGCCACTGTCTATTCCAGGGTGGGTCGGGGTCACATTCGGTACAGAATGTCGCCTAGATGATAGAATGCAAGTCGGTTTCAGCATTCTATGAAAATCTCTTTAAATCAGAGAACGTACGTCTGGAACACACTAGTGCATGGAAGTGAATCATATATTAACTAACACAATAGTCGCCTCACAGCGGCATCGAAGTTGACCCGAAATTTCTTCTACTACCAGGCCTCGAACCTGCTGCATACTACACTCAAGAGCCAAAGAAGGTGGTATTGTACTGTATTGTATTGTGTGTTAACCGCGGTCCTAGAAACGACGGAGAGGCTCCATCCCTGCCGCAGCCGCAGTGGTCCACAAACCCACGACGACTACCGCAGTCCACTTCACCCCTCCGCCGCCCCACACTGACACACTCTTTTCAGGGTTATTGTGCGGTTCGGCCCCCAGTGGACGCCCCCCCCCCCCCCACCCCACAAGCGAACGTCTCACACCAGACGAGTGTAACCCCTTATGTTTGCATATTAGAGTAATGGTGGTGTACGCGTACGTGGAGAACTTATTTGCGCAGTAATCGCCGATATTGTGTAGCTGAGGCGGAATAAGGGGAACCAGCCCGCATTCGCCGAGGCAGATGGGAAACCGCCTAAAAACCATCCACAGACTGGCCGGCTCAACGGACCTCGACACAAGTCCGCCGGGCGGATTCGTGCCGGGGACCAGGCGCTCCTTCCCAATCCGGAATGCCGTGCGTTAGACCGCACGGCTAACCGGGTGGCCAAAGCAAGTGGTACACCTGCGTAATATCGTGTAGGACGCCGCGAGCACGCATAAGTGCCGCAACACGACGTCGTCTTGATTCGACTAATGTCTAAAGTAGTGCTGGAGGGAATTGACACCTGCAGTGCTGGCCATAAATCCGTAAGAGTACAACGTGGGAACATATAGTCCACATTGTCCGAGGAAGAACCTAAGAACTTCCAGTTTCTTTTATTTCATTGCATTTCGCTTGTATGTTACTAGGGGGCGGAGGTCTCTTCTGAACAGCACGTTGCAAGGATTCCAGGATATGCTTAATAATGTTCATGTCTGTTGAGTCTGGTGGACAGCAGAAGTGTTTAAATTGAGAAGAGTTTTCTTGGCGATACACTGTAAAAATTCTGTACCAGGGGGGTGTCGCATTGTCATGCTGGAATTGCCCAAGTCCGTCGGAATGCACAATGACATCAATGGATGCAGGCGATCAGACAGGACGCTGAAGTACGTGTCACCTGTCAGAGTCCTATCTAGACGTATCAGGAGCCCCATATCACTCTAACTGCACACGCCCCACACCATTACAGAGCCTCCACCAGCTTGAACAGTCCCCTGTCGACATGCAGGATCCACGGATTCATGAGGTTCTCTCCATACCCGTACGAACCCATCCGCTATATACAATTTGAAACGAGACTCCTCCGACGAGGCAACACGTTTCCAGTTATCAACTGTCCATTGTCGGTATTGACGGGCCCAGGCGATGCATAAAGCTTTGTGTCGTGCAGTCATCAAGGGTACAGCCCCGAAAGCCCACATCGATGACGTTTCGTTGAATGGTCCGCACGCTGACACTTGTTGATGGCCCAGCATTGAAATCTGCAGCAATTTGTGGAAGGGTTGCACTTCTGCCACCTCTAACGATTCTCTTCAGTCGTCGTTGGTCCCGTTCTTGCAGGATTTTCTTCCGGCCGCAGCGATGTCGGAGATTTGATACACTCGTGAAATGATCGTACGGGAAAATGAAGATAGTAACTGTTCCGAAAGAACAGATACCAATGATGACCATGCATTCTCTAGAAAGAAATGATAATTAATCGAACCCTCAGCTGCCAACTGGTGTTCTTGATATACCTCAATGGGGACAGCTGAAAATCCCCACTTCATTGGTACCTCGGTGATGCTGTGTCCCATAGCTCGTGCGCAGACTATAGCACTACGTTTAAACTCACTTAAATCTTGATAACCTGCCGCTGTGGAAGCTGTAACCGATCTAACAACTGCTCCAGACACTTGTTGTCTTATATAGGCGTTGTTGACATCAGCGCCATATTCTGCCTGTTTGCATAACCCTGTATTTGAATGCACATGCCTATATCAGTTTCTTTGGCGCTTCAGTGTAGTTGACCACGATAGCTAACGGGCGCTTGAGGGATCTGGACAGCGCAGGTGGACACTAACAAGTGGCAGTGAGTATAAATCACGGCAGGGGCACAAACCAGCTGCGGTAGGCAGGAATGTGGCGTGCGTCTCGACTTCAATGGAACGCCCCTGCAACTCACACCGGCGCTCTCTATTACTCGCAGCTCACGCTGTTCAGGCACGTGGTTGCGCAGCGGCGAACCCGCCCCAGATGCCAAGACAGCTGCGAAGCGGCGCCCGTCGCTATGACGCAAGAGGCGGCTGTCTTGTCCGTCTGTCAGCGGGCGGCTGCCGCCCGTCAAATGCCTGCGCGAGCTCCAGAACCCGCATGCGGCACACACGACACCACTAAGCATAAGGAGCGCCAGCTAGCTCTGTGTTAAGGGCCCCTTACCTTAAACTATCAAACATGTTTGACAAATTCGCTCTTTTCTAGCCACGTTTGCCAAGAAAGCCCGTACAATTTCAAACGACATTGTCTGTTTAATCTCGTTTCGTTGAAGCAAAAATCAAAATGAGAGATTTACCAGCCGTCCGGGGTGGCCGAGGGGTTCTAGACGCTACAGTCTGGAACCGTGCGACCGCTACGTCGCAGGTTCGAATCCTGCCTCGGGCATGGGTGTGTGTGATGTCCTTAGGTTAGTTAGGTTTAGGTAGTTCTAAGTTCTAGGGGACTGATGACCTGAGAAGTTAAGTCCCATAGTGCTCAGAGCCATTTGAACCAGCCAGATTTACCTGTGAAAATCTGCTAAAGGAAATATTATTCTAAGAACCTGACGATTACATCAACACACTTCTAATAGACAAGAAGGGACGTCGAACAGATGTGCAGAACTATAGACCTATATCTCTTACGTCGATCAGTTGTAGAATTTTGGAACACGTATTATGTTCGAGTATAGTGACTTGTTTGGAGACTAGAAATCTACTCTGTAGGAATCAGCTATTCGGCAACGACACTCAGAGGGCCATAGGCAGATGCCGTGTTTCTTGACTTCCGCAAGGCCTTAGATACAGTTCCCCACAGTCGTTTAATGAACAAAGTAAGAACATATGGACTATCAGACCAATTGTGTGATTGGCTTGAAGAGTTCCTAGATAACAGAACTCAGCATGTCTTTCCCAATGGAGAGAAGTCTTCCGAAGTAAGAGTGATTTCAGGTGTGCCGCAGGGGTGTGTCGTAGGGCCGTTGCTATTCACAATATATATAAATGACCTTGTGGATAGCATCGGAAGTTCACTGAGGCTTTTTGCAGATGATGCTGTCGTATATCGAGAGTTTGTAACAAAGGAAAGTTGTACTGAAATGCAGGAGGATCTGCAACGAATTGACGCATGGTGCAGGGATTGGCAATTGAATCTCAATGTAGACAAGTGTAATGTGCTGCGAATACATGGAAAGAAACATCCTTTATCATTTAGCTAGAATGTAGCAGGTTAGCAACTGGAAGCAGTTAATTCCGTAAATTATCTGGGAGTAGGCATTAAGAGTGATTTAAAATGGAATGACCATATAAAATGAATCGTCTGTAAAGCAGATGCCAGACTGAGGTTCATTGGAAGAATCCTAAGGAAATGCAATCCGAAAAAAAAGGAAGTAGGTAACAGTACACTTGTTCGCCCACTGCTTGAATACTGCTCACCGGTGTGGGATCCGTACCAGATAGGGTTGGTAGAAGAGATAGAAAAGATCCAAAGAAGAGCAGCGCGCTTCGTTACAGGATCATTTAGTAATCGTGAAAGCGTTACGGAGATGATACACAAACTCCAGTGAAAGACTCTCCGAGACAGACGCTCAATAGCTCGGTGCGGACTTTTGTTGAAGTTTCGAGAACACACCTTCACCGAGGAGTCAAGCAGTATATTGCTCTCTCCTACGTATATCTCGCGAAGAGACCATGAGGATAAAATCAGAGAGATTAGAGCCCACACAGAGGCATACCGACAATCTTTCTTTCCACGAACAATACGAGACTGCAACAGAAGGGAGAACCGATAGAGGTACTCAAAGTACCCTCCGCCACACGCCGTCAGGTGGCTTGTTGAGTATGGATGTAGATGTAGATGTAGACAATTAAACTTATTAAAACTTATGAAATGCCTCCTAGCAGAGCAAACCTGCCTGTCAAGTTCGCTCTTCTCTAGCCACGATGTGCCAAATAAGGCCGCACACGTCTACTAAGAAAGCTTGTCAATTTAACCTTACTTTTGAAGCAGACATTTTTCGTATATGCTGTATTTTGGTATTAATGGGAACGGCTACAAACGCAGATAAAGCGATTCTAACATTGCCTCTGGCATTGTGTTTAAAGAAGAAGAAAACAAGCCGCTGGTCCAGGGAATGGATTGAAACGACCAACGAGGTCACTAGAGACGGAGCGCAAGCTCGGGTTAGCTAAGGATGGGGAAGGAAATCGGCCGTGCCCTTTCAAAGGAACCATCCCGGCATTTGCCTGAAACGATTTAGGGAAATCACCTAAAACCTAAATCAGGATGGCTGGGAAACGACCAATATACAACTGAAAACACCTTAATGGGAATGTTACACTCACAACCTGATGATTACGTAACTGTCCGCGGATGGACAGTGGAACGTTTGATGACTTGTTCAGCGTTACTTCGCCCTCACATTAGTGAAGAAGGCATACGCACTCGAAAATTGATTCTCCTCTACTTACTTCTCTAATGACAGTTCATTAGAATACCACAACATGGGAACATATAGCCCACACCGTTCGAGAAAGAACCGAAGAAATTCCAGTTTCTTTTATTTCATTCCACACCGCTCGTACGTCACTGTATGCGCAAAATATTGATTTTGTTCATAACCTCTTCATGCGTAATATGTGGCTGGGAACGATGTGGTACCCCTACCATTTTGGTAATTTTCAGTACTATTTGGTTTTTATACTTGATCGGAGTTTTTATACAAGTGGAACCTCACGACACAGTGAGATAAATCGCAATAAAACAATTTTTCACGAAACATATTCCGCGAAATGTCAACACAAACAACGTCCGCCATCTCGTGAAACTTTCTGTCAATAAAAATTTCCCTCAAACACGTCAAACATTATCTGTGCTTGACTAACACGTCAATATGCACTGTACGTGTTCAAATATTTGTGCAAGCATAGTTAAGTTTGACAAAATGTTTGATCGTTTACAGCGGCCTATAGACACGGATTTCCCAAACACGATCGTACACGTTCTAACGAAGTTTTCAACTTAACGTCACTTGTTCGTGTGTTTTCGACAGTAGTGAGAACGACCATGAATGCAGACAAAGCAATCCTGGCATTGACTTAGGCACTGTGTTTAAAGAATAAGAAGAAAACACAACCCTTGTCCAGGGAATGGGTTAAAATGAGAGATTTATTCATGAAATCTGCTAAAGAGATATTACTTTCAGAACCTGATGATTACAACAACTTTATGCGTATGGTGAACGAAACTTTTTAAAAACTTGTTAAGGCCCTCCTAAAAGAGCAAACTTGCCCCTCAAGTTCGCTCTATGTAGCTATGGATGTGTCAAGCATGCCCGTACACGTACCAAATAAACTTGTCAGTTTAACCTTACTTTTGAAGCAGAAGCTTTTCATGTATACTGTATTTTGGCACTAGTGGGAATGGCAACAAATGCAGATAAAATATTTCTAATATTGTCTCTGCCACTGTATTTAAAGAAGGAGAAAACCAGACGCTGTTCCAGGGAACGGATTAAAATGAGCAATATACAGCTGGAAACACGTTAATGGGAATGTTACACTCACAACCTAATGATTACATAGCTGTCCGCGGATGGACAGTGAAACGTTTGATAACTTGTTCAGCGTTACTTCACCCGCACATTGAGAAAGATACAACTATGCGAAAATTTGTCTGTGCTTTTTTATTTTTGTAATTGATAGTAGTTTTCATAGTTGTGGAAAATTGCGATACAGTGAGAAAAAATGTAATAAAACACTTCTTCACTAAACCTACACTGCGACACATCCAACACAAACAACGTTCGCCATCTTGTCAAACTTTCCATGAATTGAAATTTCTCGCAAACACGTCAAACACGGTCTATGCTGACAACCACATCAAACAGTACCCTATACGGTCAAATATTTGGCAAGAATAGTGAAATTTGATAAAATGTTTGACCGTTTACAAGGGCCTTGAAACTTTTTATCAAACTTAGCTTTGATTAGCAAAAATTTTACTGTGTACGGCGCTGTTTGACGTGGTTGTCAAGCATAGAGGGTGTTTGACAGGAATTTTGATTGACGGAAAGTTTGACAAGATGACGGACGTTGATGTTTAGTGAAAAATTGTTTTGTTACAATTTATACCACTGTGTCGTGAGTTTCTGCAATACGACGGAAACTGCGATCAAGGACAAAAACAAAACAGCATTGATGTTACCAAAGTGGAAGAGAGATCACATCTTTCCCACCAATATATTGCGCAAGAAGAGGTTGGGAACAAAATCACTATTTTACGCATAACATACAAGCGAGAGTGCAATGAAAGAAAAGTGATCGATAATCTTCGGTTCTCTTATGGAAGATCTGGGCTATATGTTCATACGTTGTGGTACTTCAATGAACTGTTATTAAAGGAGCAGGCAGAAGACAATAAATTTTCGCGTACCGGTACATGTGTCCTCTTTCGGTATGATGGTGAAGTATCTCTAACCTAGTTTTTCAACGTTTCACTGTCCAGCCGCAGAAAGCTGACATAATCTTCAGGTTCTGAGTGTAACATTTCCATTAACAGGTTTTCAGTTGTATATTTCTCTCTCATTTCAAACCATTCCCTGGACCAGCATCCTGTTTTCTTCTTCTTCTTTAAACGCAATACTGAAGTCAATGTCACGACTGCTCTGTCTGCATTTGTCGCCATTGTCACTATTGTGAAAATACGAATACAATGTCTGCTTCGAAGTGAGGTTAGACTGACAAACTTTGTACCTGTACGGGCTCGTTTGACAAATCCGCGACTAGACAAGGCTCTTATGACATACAGGTTTGCTCGTTTGTGGTGGCCTTTAGGATACAGAAACAGTGAATGACAGCAGCGCTCCTAGTGGCCTGGCAATGGAAAACGAATATGGGAAAATAAGGTGCGAAAAATCCTTATTGTTGTTTTGCGAAATACGAGTGTTACTTCATAGTATTTTTCATTTATACTTTATGGGTGGTTCTCATGGTCTTTTGCCAAAGCGTCACCCTGGGAACGTTTTTGCGGCCTTGCAAAGTAATACATACGAGAAAAATCAGTCACAAAATAAGATCTCGTAGCTGAGGTTATGGAAAATTTTGTAAATGACGTTGTGGTCGCCATTTGGCTTTAAAATTATTTGTTTGTAAAACAAAATAATGCACTTTCGATCATGTGTCCATTACCAAGCACACAATTGCGCGTTAGCACATGACGAAACCTAAAAATCATTTGACATGACATGACGCAGGACCTGGTTTCATTGTACTTTCTTGTGCGTATTACACTCTTTGAATTGTTCTGTAAATATATTGCTCCTATTTCGCAGCTTTTAAACAGATTTTGATGTTGCCGAGCAACAGTCATAAAATAATTTTTAAATGAACACACCACCATTTTTGTTTATTTCTTTAATTAAAAATCCAAGTATCGGTCTTTTATGCCATTTTCAAGTGATTAAGTTTATGTCATTAATATATTTTGCAGGACATCAAGCACAAAATTGGCCACAAATTAAGAAAAATATTCGCTCCCTACCAAATGCCAGGTGTAAGATCATCATCTTGTAAAAATATCAGTAAATAATTGGTTCACAGGTTTGCATTGGTATACAGTTTCGTATACACCAAAACAAACCTGTTTTTATTAAATATGAGATGCTCCCACTATTATTTAAATAATAGGTTCACAGGCTTGCTTTGGCATATACTTTGGTATAATATACCAAAATAAACTTGTTTTTATAAAATATGAGATGCTCCCACTATTATTTGCTGATCGTTTTACAAGATGATGATTTTACATCTGGCGTTTCGTGGGGAGCGAATATTTTTATTAATTTATGGCCAATTTTGAGCTTGATGTCCTGCACAATATGTTAATGACATAAACTTAATCACTTGAAACTGGCATAAAAGGCCGAAAGATGGGTGTAATTAAATAAATAAACAACAATACAGTCAAATGGCGGTGTGTTTAAATAATAGCGTAGTTTTTGCAGGCATTCGAAACACTGGGCGGGGTAAATGATTCCATATTTATTTTTAGTTTTTGTAAATCAAAAGCTGGTTTAATCGCATAGTATTCTGTGGACTCAGGTCTATTTGTTACTGTCTGCGAATTCGTGTGTGATCAGCTCGACTTAAATGAATTATAAGTATGTTCCTTTTAGTGTCATTATTTTTGTTCCATCCGTTTTCCGTGCTCTCTCGAATTTAAAGGAGGTATTTGAATTTTCATTGGAGAGATAGGACGATTTTACACATTTATTTATACTAAAATGTATTGTTTGTAGCGTCTGTTAGTAATTCAAGGATTGCTGTTGCATTTTTAGCATTTACAAAGAAGAATGCTGTGCTACTCACTAAGACTACAAAGCATACTCATCTACGATGGTTGTCCACAAAATAAGGTCCCCAGAGACAAGCATTCGCTAGCATTGTTGTTAAGCGAGATGTGGCAACACTGGCGAGTAGTGTGGCATGAATGTAGCGTTTCAGCCATTGTGTGGTTTCAGCTGCTTCCCTGCAGAGCTGCATCTGCAGTGCGTAGAGACTGCAGGTCGCACTATGCGGCGCCATAAATTGTTCTTGGCGCCCGCGTGGCAAGCAGGAATGCGACGGGTAAGAAGCTCTGGCATGGGGCCCTGGGTTCGTGGCCAAGCAGAACAGAAGCAGCATTCCTGCTCCTGTTAGTCTGACGAGTCAACTAAAACACAAATTAAGTATCCTGGACTATCCATCGTAGCGGATGGTGGTAACACAGCGGATTGTGGTAGTTATAATATATAAAGTAAACTCAGGCTGTAAGGATGGTTTTATAAGTCTTTATTCCATCTCATAATTAAGTAGCTTTTATGAAACTTCCTGGCAGATTAAAACTGTGTGGCGGACCGAGACTCGAACTCTGGACCTTTGCCTTTCGCGGGCAAGTGCTCTACCGACTGAGCTACCCAAGTTTGGCAGGTAGGAGACAAGGTACTGGCGGAATTAAAGCTGTGAGGACGGGGCGCGGATCGTGCTTGGGTAGCTCAGTCGGTAGAGCACTTGCCCGCAAAAGGCAAAGGTCCCGAGTTCGAGTCTCGGTCCGGCACACAGTTTCAATCTGCCAGGAAGTTTCATATCAGCGCACACTCCGCTGTAGAGTGAAAATTTCATTCTAAGTACCTTTTACTCCATCTCATAGTTATGTACCTATGATTTAGAGGGTTAATTACGTTGCTTTTAGAAACTTGTATGTGCAGAATAGTAATTTATTACGTTGTGGCCCTTTTATAGTTTTGCTTTATTGGTTTCACCTGCGTGAATGACTTATGGTATGAGAAACATTTCCACTCAAAATTTTCTTAATTTTAAACAAAAATTTTAATGCCAGCATTACAGGATATATAACACTTAGTACAAGTAAGGCTTTTCCATTAATATTTTTATTATGACTGTGAATGATGACACCATGGGTCCAAAAAGTTAATTATGTTGATTTTAGAAACTTGCATGTCATCATAATACTTTCTCACATGTGACTGTTAACCTAATTTCACGTTCTAAATAGATGTTCACTCGTGTTCAGTACAGATGTTGCTGTCGGCGTAATAAATGTTTTTGCTTGTAGAGAGTGATTATACATTCCCACTACAACCAAGTTCAGTTCAACTGCAAACTGATTAACAACAATGTGTAATAATGTTAACATTTAAAGATAGAAAATATTATTTACTTAATATTTGGTATTTGCTGTGTCTAATTATAATTGCTATATATTATGATTTAAACACAACACTAGTAACCTAACCTTCCACTCGGTAGACTGGATAGCGTAGAACATTTACTTTACGAGAGTTTACTATGTGCACAGGTACCTTGGAAGAAGAGACTTGAAGTCTCGAAATCGATCATGGAATAAAAAGGTGAAAAATCTTGCAGCGTCAGACTGTTTTATTTAATATTAGTGAACTGATAAAATTTGGTTCAGAGAGGGCCATCAGGGTTCCAAAGTGATCGTACCTCAATTACGCAGTCGCAACAAATATATCCAAAGGAACAAAACCACTTCATCCAAAAAAGAAGCCTAGTAGTTTTCTTTCGACGAATTCTGTCTCATGTGTCATGAAGATTACGTCCTAATCTACAGCGATGCTGTTAATGTTTCATTCCCGTCATTCTTTATCGAAAGAACTGTTGGAAACTCAGTGTCCCGTATATCTGTGTGGAAGCCAGACGACGATTCTGCAGGGATCAGAGCAGAAGAAAACTGATTGGCTCTGAGCACTATGGGACTTAACATCTGAGGTCATCAGTCCCCGAAAACTGATTAACTTTCAATTAAATGTGGAACAAAAAGTCTTAGCAATACAGCAACTGTTTCGAAACAAATTGTTAAAAACATCAAGAAGCATATTCTCGTTTCACAGGACGGCAATGGGTCTCGTGAAGAATGTAGCGTCTTTTCTCACAGGTATTCGTACAATTAAGTAGCTTAGTACCATCTTTCCTGCAGATAAACTCGAACGCTTAACGGTGAAAAGACGAACACATTCACCTCATTTCTGCGAGACTTCAGGGTTCTAACCACTGTGGGACTTAACATCTGAGGTCATCACTCCCTTTGACTTAGAACTACTTAAACCTAACAAACCTAAGGACATCACACACATACATGCCCGAGGCAGGGTTCGAACCTGCGACCGTAGCAGCAGCGCGGTTCCGGACTGAAGCGCCTAGAACCGCTAGACCACCGCGGCCGGCCCTCATTTCTGTCAGGATGAAGTAAGATCGAGGTAAAGTGATTTATTTACTTCCATCGTCCAGTTTACTGCAGCTGCTTGATCATTTGTTGACCATCATCTCCTGTTCTCATAACTTACGCTGTTCTCGATGCGTCGAGTAAGACGTAATTGTGCACCACGTTTTCGAATCGCGTAGTGACCAAGCACGAACTGTTACGTGAGTATTAAAGATTCCTCCTCTTTCTGAGTCACTAACTTGAGATTCGCATACCACGCATCTCAGACGTGCCCTGCATTGCTCTAATGCGGATCGTGCTGTTGGTTGTAATTGGCTCTAATTCGACGCGGTCAGAGTCAAGGGAACGTCAAATTCGCAGTTCTTAGTAACGAACGCAGCTTTATTACAAAGAACAACCGGTTACTCACCAGAGACCAGACTCGTTTGTCCGCTGCTCCTGTTGCGACAACGCACAAATTTTGTTAGACTATTGGCTCCAGGAAGAAGTCGAGCAACTACGAAAAATGTTCACTGTAATACGTGTGAAAGAAGTCATCAGTTTTACGCAAACAGCTTCATCCCACACAAAGTACTCTATGTATCACAATATTGTCCCAGCGAGAGATTAAAATACACTGCTGTCCAAAATTAAAGCAGCAAAAAGAAATTTTGCAAGGCTGCATTTATTTTGCCACTAAACAGTTAAAAAATCATTCAAATGGCTCTGAGCACTATGACACTTAACATCGGAGGTCATCAGTCCCCTAGAACTTATAACTACTTAACCCTAACTAACCTAAGGACTTCACACACATCCATGCCCGAGGCAGTATTCGAACCTGCGACCGTAGCGGTCGCGCGGTTCCAGACTGATGCGCCTAGAGCTGCTCGGCCACACCGGCCGGCACACTAAACAGTGGAAGCAAGTGATAGCAAAGTAGAAACAATGTAAAGAATACAGAACGTAAGCAACTGCAACATGCATAAGACTAGACGAAAATGTTCTTCATTTTTTCCAACTTAACACATTTGAACACACATTCCGACAACAGTTTAATGTGCTCACTATGGGATGTGACCACCTGCGGCAACAATAAAGGCCTGACAACGACGAAGCATGCTGTGAATAAAGTCATCAATGTCATGTTGAGGCAGTAACGCCCATTCTGTCCGCGGAGCTGCTCGCAAGTCTTGGAGAGTGGTTGTTGGATGCTGACCTGATGCAAGGCTAGTGCATCCCAGATGTGCTCTATGGAATTCAAATCGAGAGAGCGAGCAAGCCACGCTCTCACAACCAATCATGTTCTGTGATGTTGAACATTATCGTCCATCAGTACGACGTCTGGGCGCAAAGCACCTCGTAAGAGCCTTACATGAGGTCCCACGACCTCATCACAATGCTTGCCAATTCACCCGAACAACTTCTTGAAGAGGTGTTCCATTGATCAATATAATCCCTGCCACACCTCCTCGATATCGGTCTCTTTCCACAATGTTCGGGTCTCGAAATCGTGTTCCACATTCCCTCGAGTTGCGAATCCTCCGAGAATCACTATCGAGACCAAACTGGGGCTTACCTGTGGAAAGAACATTGGCCCACTGTTCGACAGTCCAGGTGGCATGTTGATGACTCCACACTAGACGTTCCCTTCCGTGAAGACGCGCTAGAGGCACACATACAGCAGGTCCCCGACAATAAAGGCCACTCTGCTGAAGCCTTCTGTACACCGTCTGCCTCGATACAACACGTCCAGTGGATGCTGCGAGGTCAGATGCCAGTTGCTGAGCAGTACTAAGGTGGTACTGTCGTGCCCTTACAGCCCAATAACCGTCCTCTCTTTCTGTCATCAATGGTCGGCCATGCCCTGCTCTTCGGGATACAGTTTCGGTCACTATAAAACTGGCGCCACATCTGAGAAATAACAGAACAATTCACGTTAAGCCATCGGGCCACATGGGTTTGTGACTGTCCTACTTCCATTCCTCCCATGGCCCTCCACCGCGGAGAGCCTGGTAGGCGTCTTCTCTGTGCCATACTGCACCGTCTGTGACTGTGGGTACAGAGCGATTGTGGACATGGGACTTCCCAGCAAACACTACTCTGTTTCATAGGTGCCCTGACGTCATCATTGGCGTGGTTTTCCGTCAATCGGAATGTCATCTTCTGTGCAGAACTCGATCGTACGAACATCTGTTGACAGTTTGTATGATTATATCGTGAATTAGACACAGTACGAGGATTGTTTTAATTTTGGGCACCAGTGTAGTTCTAGTCCAAAATCCCAACTAAAGGTTTCGGGAGGTTTTCCTTGGCTGCAAGGTAAATTTCCTCCCAGGACAATACCAGTTCGTCGTTCCTAGTTCGCTGAAATGAGTGGAGTTTTAGAATAATCCGCCCTGTCTGGGAATGAAACGTGAAAAATCTAGGAGTATGCACGCAGACTGTATTTATCAACATCGTGCAACAGGTTGCAAGATTATCGTTACACTTGGTCTTGATCAAAAATTTGAAGTACGATCCAAACTCTGAATTACGCATCGCGGTTTCTAAATTACGCACAATCTGCTTACGAATATGTAGATAGATCTTTCGCAAACCAGCGGTGTGGCGTTGTTGTGTCCAGTGTAAATGTTCCACCTGCTACGAAAGTTGTCTCCCCTCCTGCCCAAGTCTCATACACATGCAGATCTATGTTTGGGACATAGCTTTTCAACAATCTTATTCTGATCTCAAGAATTATTTTTGTGGATGTATGTATTTGTATAGTTTTCCTGTAGAGGCGCTTTCTATTGAGCCTTTTTTTATATCTTTTTCTTCCGCGATAGCCCTTCGTCAATTTCTAGTTTTGGAAACAAACCAATCGACCTTTTTTTATATTTCCGCTCAGTTCGCTTAGATAAAAAGTATTGATTGCACAAAAGTTAGCGGTAAGAATGTACGTGGCGTCATGTAGGCAGGATTTTGGAACGCATACTGTGTTCGACCATTATGAATTACCTCTCCAATAGAACGGTTTATTGACAAAAAATCAACATGGATTCAGAAAATATGTTTTCCTGTGAAAAAGAACTAACTCTTTACAAAATCACACAAATCTAAAGGCTATAAACTCAACTAAATACTTAGGCATTACAATTACGATTAACTTAAATTGGAACGATCTCATAGATATTGTTGTGGCAAAAGCAAACCAGGCACTGTGGTTTATTGGCAAAACACTTACAAAATGTATCAGATCGACTAAAGAGAGTGCTTACACTATACTTGTCAGCCCTCTTCTGGTGTAGTGCCGTGCGGTGTAGAGATCCGTATCGGATCAAACTGACGGAGGACATCGAAAAAGTTCATAGAAGCGCAGCCCGTTTAGCATTGTCGCTAAATAGGGGAGAGGGTGCCATGGATATGATACATGAATTTGTATGGCAATCATTAAAACAAAGGCGTTTTTCGTTGCGGTAGGATCTTCTCATGAAATTTCAATCACCAACTTTCTCCTCATATAGCAAAAATATATTTACGACGTCGACCTACACAGGGGGAACTGATAGTCCTAATAAAATTACGGAAATCAGAGCTCGCACGGAAAGATACAGGTGTTTTGTTTTTCCCGTGCGCTGTTCGAGAGTGGAACCGTAGAGAAGTAGCTTGAAGGTGGTTCGATGCACCCTTTGCTAGGCACTTAATTGGGAACTGCAGAGTAGTCAAGTAGATGTAGACGTAGATGTATCTCTTGAAGGAGTTAAGCATTTTGACTGCGCTATCACAATACATATATTCGCTATTCTTCATAAATAATTACACTAGGAAAAAATTGTTTATTTGCCCAGTAGCAAAAAATGTCTGACTTAGTATGGCATGTTTTAAATCTAAAATCCTTCCTTGTGCACAACTTCTTGACGAATTTTTATTCAACTATTCGTAGCCTGTAAGAAAATTGCTTGTTTTGAGGGCAGTTGTATGAGTAGCACTGAATAATAATAAGTCGATTACAGTTAAATTTAGGCCAGTGCACCATTTACGTAATTGTAAATGGCCAGCATATCGACATTCACTGAAATCAATCGCGTATGCAGATCGTATAAGGTGATTCGTTTCACATCATGTCGGTGAGAAAGTGTCATTCAAGTGATCTACAGAAGATGTAATTATCTGACTAGTAAGATTCATCCATCTCTTGAAAAGTCTGTTGTCCAAGTTTAGCAAGTTGGCAGTAGATTTAGAAAAGTTATTGAACTGTGAAAACCGATCAAACAACTGGAATTCCATGATAATGATCCCAAATGAAATTTCAAAGCCATCAAGTGTCAATATGATTTACGGTTACATCAAACAAACAACTGAAACACAACAAAGCCCCAGGTGACGATGGCCTCACAGCAGAAATTTTAAAAGCTAGTGAAGATCTGTCACAATTATAAAAGAGAAACTAGATAAGGTATGGGACGCTGAAACAATTCCAAGAAATTGGAAGATTGCATTAATTCGCCGGTTCCCTAAAAATGGGGTACAAAACAGAGGAATTTAATTACTATCCTTCGGGCAGAAAATCCTTTCGAAAGCTCTTCTGGACTTATTAAATTCTCAATAAGATAAATAAACCGCAGAGTATCTAGCTGCATTTAGGAGTATCAGATCCCTTCCACAGCAAATTCTAAACCTTGAACAAATGATTAGGTATATAAAATGTCAAATAAGAAGATAGAACCAATATTTGTCAATTTAAAAAAAATCACATTTGATTTAATAGACAAAGACTACCTCCTAAAACCCTGAAGGAATTTACAGTAGGTATGAAAACCACAACAAACTCCTAAAAACACAGGAAAGTTAACTTCCTTGGGACAACTTCTAGCCCCTTCCAAATTGTATCTGCAGTCAGTTGTATGGTGGAAAGAGTTATAAGAAAACGGAAAATAGAGGGCGAAAACCATGAAACTAGTAACTGTAGTTGGGTATATCAAAAGAAGCAATAACTTGTTTGGCCATTGTAGACGATCTCGTAATAATAGATAGAACCTGAATGAAACGAAAAGACTGGAAAGGAAACAACTGAGAATATTGTTCGAAAAGACAAAATACTTGACCAGTGAAAGTAGCTCACCAAGAATTTTAAAAACCAAGTATGGAAATATTAAGGAAACAGACAGCTTAAAATATACGAATGAAAGTATAAAAATAAAAAGTGAAAAAGAAGCAGTTAAAATCAGGACTGAAAAAATGAAAACAACGATCGTCAATGTTTTTTTCTGAAGATATCAAAAGAAGGTGGCATAATACAGTCATAAAACCAGAGCTCGTCTATGGGTCGGAAACATTACTTTTATCCAGATGAGAAAGAACGTTAGAAGATATGGAAAAGACAGAAAGAAGAGACCCGATGAGGAAATATAGTTGTTCTGCCCTAAAATATTGGTGAGATAAGGAAAAGACGTGTTAAACGCTATGGACATCTAGAGAAAATGAAGGAAGACAGATTAGCATAGAAAATTAATACGTTCTTGCAAAACAGAAAAAGAGACAAAGAAACTGGTTAGGGAAGCAAGACAAAAAATAACTTAAAAGAAATGCAGACTGAATAGGAGACCTTACTCAATAGAGAAAAATTCAAAGGTTTTCAGGAAATTAAAGCAAACAGAAAACCAGCTGGTGTTCACTTGTCAAATGAGAGGAGAAGACGATATTGCGGTGCTTGCGCGCATGCCTGCATGTCTTAAGGATCATTGCATTGTACTTCTGAACAACAAAGACACTGTAATATTGTATTTATCCGCCGACACCGGTCAAGCGTCGTTCAGTCAAAATGTCCCCGCTCTACGGGAATATATACACTGAAGAGCCAAAGAAACTGGTACAACTGCCTAACATCGTGCACGCGAGCACGCAGAAGTGCCGCAACACGACGTGGCATGGACTCGACTAATGTCTGAAGTAGTGCTGGAGGGAAATGTCACCACCATTCCTGCAGGGCTGTCCATAAATCCGTAAAAGTACGAGAGGGTGGAGATCTCTTCTGAACAGCACGTTGCAAGGCACCCCAGATATGATCAATTACGTTCATGTGCGGGAGGTTTCGTGGCCAGCGGAAGTGTTTAAAACCAGAAGAGTGCTCCTGGAGCCACTCTGTAGCAATTCTGGACGTGTTGGGTGTCGCTTTGTCCTGCTGGAATTGCCCAAGTCCGTCTGAATGCGCAATAGACATGAATGAGGGTAGGGATCAGACAGATTGCTTACTTACGTGCCACCTGTAAGAGTCGTATCTACATGTATCAGGGGTCCCACATCACTCCAACTGCATACGCGCCACGCCATTACAGGGGCTCCACCAGCCTGAACAGTCCCCGGCTGACATCCGCCCGATACGATTTGAAACGAGACTCGTCCGTCCAGGCAACATGTTTCCAGTTACCAACTACATTCTGGAACCGCACGACCACTACGGTCGCAGGTTCGAATCCTGCCTAGGGTATGGATATGTGTGATGTCCTTAGGTTAATTAGGTTTAAGTAATTCTAAGATCTAGGGGACTGATGACCTCAGAAGTTAAGTCCCATAGTGCTCAGAACCATTTGAACAATTTTTGAACTAGTTACCAACAGGCCAATGTCGGTGTTGTCAGGCCTCGTAAGGCTTAGTGTCGTACAATCATCGAGGGTACACGAGTGGGCGTTCGGCCCCGAAAGCCCTTATCGAAGATGTTTCGTTGAATGGTTCACACGCTGACACTTGTTGATGACCCAGCATTGAAATATGCAGCAATTTGTGGAAGGGTTGCACTTCTGTCACGTTGAACGATCCCCTTCAGTAGTCGTTGGTCCCGTTCCTGTTGTTGTTGTCGTGGTCTTCAGTCCACAGACTGGTTTGATGCAGCTCTCCATGCTACTCTATCGTGTGCAAGCTTCTTCATCTCCCAGTACCTACTGCAACCTACATCCTTCTGTATCTGTTTAGTGTATTCATCTCTTGGTCTCCCTCTACGATTTTTACCCTCCACGCTGCCCTCCAATGCTAAATTTGTGATCCCTTGATGCCTCAGAACATGTCCTACCAACCGGTCCCTTCTTCTTGCAGGATCATTTTCTGGCCGCAGCAATGTCGCAGATTTGATGTTCTACCGAATTCTTGATATTCGCGTTACTCTTGTGAAATGATCGTACGGGAAAATCCTCGCTTCATCGCTACATCGGAGATGCTGTGCCCCATCACCCGTGCGCCGACTGCAACACCACGTTGAAACTCACTTAAATGTTGATAACCTGTCATTGATACAGCAGTAATCGACCAACAACTGCGCCAGACACTTGTTGTCTTATATAGGCGTTGCCGAAGGCAGCCCGTATTCTCTCTTTTTTTCCTATTTCTATATATCGCTTCAGTGTATAATCGCTGTGCGAGCGGAGGCTGTAGACGCGAGGTTGACCACACATGGAAGTTTGGGACAGGCTAATGGTAAGGCGACCACTCCCGATAAGCAGGAAATCGGGTTCGAGTCCGGGTTCGCTACAAATTTTCATTGTCGTTCTTCCATTATACGGCTGTTGGTTATCCAAATTCGCAACTGCTAACACATTTTATGAGATGAATAGAAATCATTCTGACAAAACGAAAGAGTTTTGGAGGAAGATGAAAGAAAATAGAAAGAATAATTATCTTGACGTAGTCCTTAGTTTGCCTGTAATGATACGCCATTATTTCTGCCGTAGTTTGCCTAAGTCTTTTTGTCTCTTTGACGAGGCTGTTAGCTGCTGTGTGCAACAAGTCAATTCAATAATAGAAAACAATTTTGGTGGTAGGAGGTCTGCCACATTTATGTTGGGCAGCAATAAATATTTTTTTGATCCAGCACTTCTTCAGATCCCACCCCAGCTTTCCATTGCTGCGGCGAAATTAGAGTAGGTTTTGCTGAAGTGGAAACAGCGTCTCGCACGCACTTTCGCCAGTGTATTCTCTCGGTAGCTACAAAAAAAATCAGTTTGGGAACAGCGCGCCCCCGACTCTGGCGAGCCGTGTAGACTTTTCTCGGTCACTGGCGCGTAAGGACGTAATTAAATCTTGGTGGAGCGCACAGTGCGTGACGTAACCCGCGCGCTCGCTTTGCACGTATCTGCCGGCCAATCTTAATTAAGCGGCGGCGGCGGAGTTTCGGCGCGCTGACCTGGCCTGAGTCTGCCCAATGGCCACCCGCTTCGCGATGCACCACTGTACAGTACTGTGCGCCAGGGACGGGGAAAAACCAACCGATACCGGTATTTTAGTTCTGAATAACAGGTATTTTTCGGTATTTGTTTGGCCTCGGTTACAATAGGTTCTTTTTCATTTTTTTAATTAACGTCTCTGAAATTAGTTTGTCAAAGGACCCCCATTTAGCTCCGTATAAAATGCCTCTTCTCTTTGAGCGACTTTGCGTAGCATTGAATTACAGAGATATTTTGCACATTTGTTCTAAAGTGTGCGGTTATTACACTTTCTGACACTGGTTTTCACTCTAGTTATCTCCTTTTGCAATATTTATCTACTAAGAGCACTACACCGTTCCCATGCATTGCATCTTCATCTGTCTGCCCAACATACAGCAGTACTACACCATTTTGTGTATGAACTTCACCAAATTCTGGCCATCTTATTTCACATAGTCCCAATATATCCAATCTATAGTTCTCTATCTCTTCTTCGTCCTGTCTTAACCTTCCTCCCCCTCTCAATGTTCATACAACCCAAAACCCAATAAGCGTTTTTCTTTTCATATCAAATGTCATATTCTTAAGATCCATCCGGCTATTTCTTCTTTTAGTTTCTGTAATTTTTTTGTGGTGCAGGTTATCAGCCCAGAGCCCCTGATTGTCGTGACGGGATTGCCACCTCATGGCCTGGACATCTGCCAAAATTTTATTTCTGGGTCTTATCCCTTAGATAGTTATGTGATATAATGGAACACCTATAGCCGTTCTTATGATGTCATTTATTGTATGGCTCCCAGTTTCGGTTCTTCAGTGCACCATCTTCAAGCCTTAACTGACGCTGGGGGGGTTAACTCCAGTCGTATACAAAATGGCGCTGAGCACTATGGGACTCAACTGCTGAGGTCATTAGTCCCCTAGAACTTAGAACTAGTTAAACCTAACTAAGGACATCACAAACATCCATGCCCGAGGCAGGATTCGAACCTGCGACCGTAGCGGTCTTCCGGTTCCAGACTGCAGCGCCTTTAACCGCACGGCCACTTCGGCCGGCCAGTCGTATACACAATTCATTACTTGTTACAACGATGCTGTGTATCTCCAACCATCAACAACGAACCAAGGTAATGATTGGAGACGTAACATCGTTGTAACAGATAGTCTGGGTAAACCAGTTCATATATGTTGACCGCTAATGAATCGTGTGTGCTACTTGAGTTAATCCCCTCGGCGTCAGTTAAGGCCTGAATATGATGCACTGAAGAATCGAAACTGGTAGCCATATAATAAATAACACCGTAAGGACGGCTATAGGTGTTCCATTTTATTAAATAAGTGAACGGTTGAAGTCCCTCATACCACCAATCAAAAGGGTGGACATACATAAACCTTAGATAGTTTGTCTTCACCTCCACTACGGAACGCTGTCCGTCTCTCCGCAGTGAGTTCTATGTGCAGAAATGTTGTCTTGGTGAGCAAGAATCTTCTGCGTTCCTGCTGCGACACAATCACAGAGAGGGAACGGGAAGAACAGGAATTTAAACAGGACTCTATGAGACACACTTTATCTGGATCCTCCTTTTACTAATAACTGGGGAAAAAACTGGCATATCAGTTCACCATAGCAGCAGTACTAAAATTTTTGGTTTTTAAATAAAACTTTTTTTTAAGGACAAGCGATGTTTATTTTTAAAAATCCCATTGCTTTGAAATATTGGATTAGTGTAGAAACTGGGAACAGCGATCAGCACTATTTTGGTATCAGCGCCTACAGGTCCATAAGTGTGCCTCGCTCGGGAACAATTGGTTCTTTCAAACTACGACAGTGTTTACTTGAGGACTCTCCAAAATAAGCGTTGTTTTCACTCAGAAATTGCGTATTTGTTTCACCATTGTCGCAATTCATATTGAGACGCCACTATTAGTTTATTATAGTTACGAAATCATGCTACGGGACCCAAATAAAACATCAACTTTCATTAATGCATCAATCTTGGACGACGTTCCCTACTTGCGAATTACTGTTCAATATTCTTCCGATGCGCGACTTTAAAATTCAGTATACTTCTTGCCTTTCTTTCGAATACTTCCTCCGGCCGAGTGTTCGCGTCCGACCCCATCTGAAGACTTCATTTTAGCGAACCGCTCGCTCGTAAAAAGATCCGTACCTAACGACAGCACAAGTCACACCAGTAACCAAGGGAGGAAACAGGAGATTTCTACTAACGTCGAGTTGCAGTAGGATTTTGGAACATATACACGGCCCGAATATTACGAATTACTTCGAAGAAAAATATTTATCGACAAGTAGTCAACACTGATTCATAAAAATCGTTCTTGTGCGACACAACTAGCTTTTTACTCTCACAAAGTAATGAGTGCCATCAACATGGGATGGCAAATTGTTTTCATATTTTTAGATTTCCAGACGACTTTTGGCACCGCTCCTCACAAGCGACCTCTAATCGAAATGCATGCCTACGGAGTGCCCTATCAGAAGTGTGAATGGATTCATGATTCCCTGTCAGAAAGGTCACAGTTCCTAGCAACCGACGGAAAGTAATCGAGTGAAACAGAAGGAATATCTGGCGTTCCCCGAGGAAGGGTTATAGGCCCTCTGCTGTTCCGATTTAGTAGACATTGTAACCAGCCCCCTTAGATTGTTTACCGTCAACAAACATTTGACGGACGAATTGGTAAAGCATTGTGACACAATAACGTATCTGCTTGCCGTGTGGCATGACCTACTAGGCGGTACGCTTGTACATAGACTTACTCCCACCTGGTCTATAGGGTAACTTCTTTCTGCCGTCCTCGGACATCGGTTGATTTGCAGAATGACGCCATCCCTAGTTTGGACGTATTTTAAAAATACTCTGTTTGCCTTAAAAGATCCAAAACGGGACGAAACACAACAAGCTTGCGACATTGTCTAGGGAGAATCTTTCAAAAAATGGTTCAAATGGCTCTGAGCACTGTGGGACTTAACATCTGAAGTCATCAGTCCCCTAGAACTTAGAACTACTTAAACCTAACTAACCTAAGGACATCACACACATCCACGCTCGAGGCAGGATTCGAACCTGCGACCGTAGCGGTCGCGTGGTTCCAGACTGAAGCTCCTAGAACCGCTCGGCCGCACCGGCCGGCGAGAATCATTCACAATGTTCCTTGGAAGAGGAGGTACTTTTGATAGATATACCTATAATCTTATTAATGTGCTATAAGCTTGGCATAATAACTGAACCCTTCATTTCGTGGATGCTTCAGGGTGAAAAATTGGTACCATCCAAAAGCGACGATGCAGGGAAGTCTGACTTCGGTCTCGCTGTCGCCGCACCTGTCTCCTTTTCTTTCGCCATATTTGCTGGAGGCAACGATACAGATTTCTGCTACAGCGTCAATCCCCGTATCGATCACGATCCCGTGTTCGTTCACTTCAGTTAGAATTTTTCAGTCTTTGTTCGAAGTCTATGATTATAACTGGAAGAAACAGCAGTAAGAAACCGAAATTCGGATATTTGAGGTACCGGTATTTTGAGCGATTTAGCAGTCAGGTTAAACCGGAGACGAAAAGAACCGGTGCAAGTTGTTTCAGAGATTATCACCAGCTCTGCTGTGCGCTTTCCCACCCAGTGTCAACGCTGACGTCGTCAGAAATCACTGCAGTCGTTAATCAATCTAAATTAACAATAATGGCGATCATGAACTCATAACCTGTTAAACGTTCAGTACGAAAGTCAAGATTTAAACCAGGAACATTAGACTGGCGACTCAAAGTGAATAAACAGGGTGTTTCAAAAATGACCGGTATATTTGAAACGGCAATAAAAACTAAACGAGCAGCGATAGAAATACACCGTTTGTTGCAATATGCTTGGGACAACAGTACATTTTCAGGCAGACAAACTTTCGAAATTACAGTAGTTACAATTTTCAACAACAGATGGCTCTGCGGTCTGGGAAACTCTATAGTACGATATTTTCCACATATCCACCATGCGTAGCAATAATATGGCGTAGTCTCTGAATGAAATCACCCGAAACCTTTGACAACGTGTCTGGCAGAATGGCTTCACATGCAGATGAAATGTACTGCTTCAGCTGTTCAATTGTTTCTGGATTCTGGCGGTACACCTGGTCTTTCAAGTGTCCCCACAGAAAGAAGTCACAGGGGTTCATGTCTGGCGAATAGGGAGGCCAATCCACGCCGCCTCCTGTATGTTTCGGATAGCCCAAAGCAATCACACGATCATCGAAATATTCATTCAGGAAATTAAAGACGTCGGCCGTGCGATGTGGCCGGGCACCATCTTGCATAAACCACGAGGTGTTCGCAGTGTCGTCTAAGGCAGTTTGTACCGCCACAAATTCACGAAGAATGTCCAGATACCGTGATGCAGTAATCGTTTCGGATCTGAAAAATGGGCCAATGATTCCTTTGGAAGAAATGGCGGCCCAGACCAGTACTTTTTGAGGATGCAGGGACGATGGGACTGCAACATGGGGCTTTTCGGTTCCCCATATGCGCCAGTTCTGTTTATTGACGAAGCCGTCCAGGTAAAAATAAGCTTCGTCAGTAAACCAAATGCTGCCCACATGCATATCGCCGTCATCAATCCTGTGCACTATATCGTTAGCGAATGTCTCTCGTGCAGCAATGGTAGCGGCGCTGAGGGGTTGCCGCGTTTGAATTTTGTATGGATAGAGGTGTAAACTCTGGCGCATGAGACGATACGTGGACGTTGGCGTCATTTGGACTGCAGCTGCAACACGGCGAACGGAAACCCGAGGCCGCTGTTGGATCACCCGCTGCACTATCTGCGCGTTGCCCTCTGTGGTTGCAGTACGCGGTCACCCTACCTTTCCAGCACGTTCATCCGTCACGTTCCCAGTCGGGTTGAAATTTTTCAAGCAGATCCTTTATTGTATCGCTTTTCGGTCCTTTGGTTACATTAAACCTCCGTTGAAAACTTCGTCTTGTTGCAACAACACTGTGTTCTAGGTGGTGGAATTCCAACACCAGAAAAATCCTCTGTTCTAAGGAATAAACCATGTTGTCTACAGCACACTTGCACGTTGTGAACAGCACACGCTTACAGCAGAAAGACGACGTACATAATGGCGCACTCACAGACTGCGTTGTCTTCTATATCTTTCACATCACTTGCAGCGCCATCTGTTGTTGAAAATTGTAACTACTGTAATTTCGAAAGTTTGTCCGCCTGAAAATGTACTGTTGTCCCAAGCATATTGCAACAAACGGTGTATTTCTATCGCTGCTCGTTTAGTTTTTATTGCCGTTTCAAATATACCGGTCATTTTTTAAACACCCTGTAGCTATATAATGCACAACAATACATTCATAAGAATTACAGCGAATATAAAAGAATGTTAAAGAAACTGGAATGTGTTCTGTATGACTCCTTTTTGTCACACGGAGTAGGTCTAAGTAGTAATCCATTTCACGCCGTACATTCTGTAGCCTGTGTCGGGTCACGGACGGGACCCATTGGTTGGTTCAAATGGCTCTGAGCACTATGGGACTCAACATCTTAGGTCATAAGTCCCCTAGAACTTAGAACTACTTAAACCTAACTAACCTAAGGACATCACACACACCCATGCCCGAGGCAGGATTCGAACCTGCGACCGTAGCAGTCCCGCGGTTCTGGACTGCAGCGCCAGAACCGCACGGCCACCGCGGCCGGCAGGGCCCATTAGAAATGCGCATTTTCCGGTTTTGTTATAGTTTTGGCAAAGCAGCCACATGCACAAAGTCTTTCACGCAAGCCTGTAAAAATGTTTATTCAGTTCCATTATTGCGGCAGAGTAATTAGTACATTTTACGTAATGTTACTGTTACACTTCTTCTGAACTTGGAATTATACACAGTTTCAGTTTCAGTTTCGTTTTGAAACAGGCTAAATCCTGGCTTTTGGCGTTTGTAGCTCCATACTGGCATCGTCCTTCGGTTTCCGTTTACTATGACGCAACGAAAGGCAAAGTGTTTCATCGTTTTGTGCTGTTGCTTATCACTGTCGCCGGCCGTTGTGGCCGAGCGGTTCTAGGCGCTTCAGTCCGGAACCGCGCTGCTGCTATGGTCGCAGGTTCGAATCCTGCCTCGGGAATGGCTGTGTGTGATGTCTTTAGGTTAGTCAGGTTTAAGTAGTTCTAAGTGTAGGGGACTGGTGACTCAGATGTTAAGTCCCATAGTGCTTAGAGCCATTTGAACCATTCTTTTTATCACCTGCGAATGTCGTTGGGGTCTGGAGGTGCGGGAATGTCTCGCTGACGAAATCTTCTCTATAGTGTGGTGACAGAACGGGAACTGTTAAATTCTGCCTCACAGAAGCTGTGTACATGTCTCGAGGCGGCGTAACTCACGGCGCGCTAGTTATCCAGATTATATTTATCAAGTATTTAAGAGTGGGAGCACTTAGCGACTTCCAACGAAACTTTATCCCTTATTTCAACCCTTTTCGAAAGTTTTTCTCGCTGACACTACCACGAAATAAGCTGATCACTTACTATATTTTCACATTTCATGTAGTGGAACTACAGCATCAGGCATGACGTTCTAATTTCTTATTTCTTTACTGCTAAATCTACTCGCAACACACATATATATATATATATATATATATATATATATATATATATATATAAATGATCTAGTAGAAAGCGTCGGATGCTCTCTAAGGCTGTTTGCAGATGATGCGGTTGTCTATAACGAAGTAGCAACGACAAAAGACATTAACGATTTCCAGAATGACCTCCAGAGAATTGATGAATGGTGCAGGCTTAGGCAGTTGACCCTGAACGTAAATAAATGTAACATACTGCACATACATAGGAAAAGAAATCCAGTACTGTACAGCTACACTGTTTAAGACAAACCGCTGGAAACAGTATAGGCCGTAAAATATCTAGGCGTAACTATCCAGAGCGACCGTAAGTGGAATGATCACATAAAACAGGCAGTTGGAAAAGGTGATACCAGACTCAGATTCATCGGAAGAATCTTAAGGAAATGTAACTCATCCACGAAAGAAGTGGCTTATAAGGTGCTTGTTCGACCGATTCGTGAGCACTGTTCATCTATCTGGGATCCTTACCAGGTAGGACTGAGAGAAGAGATAGAGAAGATCCAACGCAGCGGCGCGTTTCGTCACGGGATTGTTTAGTCGGCACGGGAGTGTTAAGGAGATAATCGACAAACTCCATTGGCAGACGTTACAAGAGAGGCGTTGTGCATCACAGAGAGATTTACTACTGAAATTTCGAGAGAGCACTTTCCGGGAAGAGTCAGACAACATGTTACTTCCCCCTTACATACGCCTCGCGTAATGACCATGGCGACAAAATTCTAGAAATTCGAGACAGTACAGGGGCTTACCGACAATTATTTTTCCCCTGCGCTATTCGCGAGTGGAACAGGATTGGAGGGCTCAGTTACTGATACAAAAAGTACCCGCCGCCACAAACCAGTAGGTGGCTCGCGGAGTATGATGTAGATGTAGATGTACCTGCAAAATTTTATCGTTGTAGAGCAAGGAAATACGATGTCATAAACATTTAGATGCATGGTGAAAGCCTTTCTTCAAAAGCACTCCGTCTTCAGGCCAGTAGTGGCCCATTGGGACCATCCGACCGCCGTGTCATCCTTAGATGAGGAAGCAGATAGGAGGGACGTGTGGTCAGCACACCGCTCTCCCGGTCGTTATGATGGTTTTCTTTGCCTGGAGCCGCTACTGTTCGGTCGAGTAGCTCATCAATGGGCATCACGGCCACCCATCCAAGTGCCGGCGACTCCCGACAGCGCTTAACTTCGGTGATCTGACGGGAACCGGTGTATCCACTGCGTCAAGGCCGTTACCCTTTCTTCAAGCAGAATGAAAATTATCCAGACAATACTCACCCACCATTTTTTTTTTCTTAGAGATGGGAATTCGATTCTTTAGAGTATCGGCAGTGGAGAGGGGAGCGCGGAGTTCTTCCCTTGCGCGTCACCGCCCATGCGGCTGCCATCGATTCATTGAATATTTTTCAACTTTCTTTTACATTTTCTAAAATTATTTACAATGCCTCGCTGTGAAAAAATAGCTGTTTGTAATCACCATGTGTATTCTGAAGCCAGCCGGGGTACGTACGTGAGGTCAAGAGATACGCAAACCAACAGTAGCAAGAGATGTGGAACGTTTCCCTACAAACTCGGATTCGTTCACAGCCGCGTTTCGTGGGGACACGTTTAGACTAATCCACGATTTCCACTATCATACGACTCACTTCAATCACATCTCTTTTCCTCAACATCTACATCGGATCAAAGTTTTCTCTTCGCTGGCTTGTGAGTGTGGTCGGAAACTGGTGTCAACCACAGCTTGTTTATGTATCTCAAATGTGACTGCGAATGGTTGGATTTTCTGAAGACATTGCTGAATATGGGATACCACCTTCCTGAACCAGCTACTTCTCTTTTGTTTACCAAGTTATTAAGTTCCTTAAGAGAACTGGGCACAATCTGTAGGTTTTAATTGTGTACATGTTCCAATGTTCTGTCTTGCTTCTGAAGATAAGTGAAGCGCCAAAGAAACTGGAACACATGCCTAATCTGGTGTAGGGGCCCCGCGAACAAGCGTAAGTGCCGCAACACGACGTGACATGAACTCGTCTAATGTCTGAGGTAGTGCTGGAGGGAAATACCATGAATCCTTCAGGGATACCCATAAATCCGTAAGAGTACGAGGGAGTGGACATCTCTTCTGAACGGCACGTTGCAAGGCGTCCAAAATATACTCGATAATGTTCATGTCTGGGGAGTTTGGTGGCCAGCGGAATTGTTTAAACTCAGAAGAGTGCTCCTGGGTCCACTCTGTGGCAATTCTAGACGTGTGGGGGTGTCGCATGACCTGCTGGAATTGCCCAAGTCCGTAGGAATGCACAATGTACACGAATGGATGCAGGTGATCAGACAGGGTGCTTACTCACGTGTCACCTGTCATAGTCGCATTTAGACGTATCAGCGGTACCATATCACTACAGCTGCACACGCCCCACGCCATTACAGAGCCTCCACCAGTTTGAACAATCCCCTACTGATATGCAGGGACCATGGGTTCATGAGGTTGTCTCCATACCCGTACACGTCCGTCCGTTCGATACAATTTGAAACGTGGCTCGTCCGACCAGGCAACATGTTTCCAGTCATCAACTGTCCAATGTCGGTGTTGACGGCCCCAGGCAGGCGTTAAGCTTTGTATCGTGCGGTCCATCAAGGGTAGACGAGTGGGACTTCGGCTCCGAAAGCCCATATCCATCATGTTTCTTTGAATGGTTCGAACGCTGACACTTGTTGATGGCCAAGCATTGCAATCTGCAGCAATGTGAGGAAGGGTGCACTTCTGTAACGTTGAACGATTCTCTTCAGTCATCGTTGGTCCCGTTCTTGCAGTATCTTTTTCCGGTCGCAACGATTGCGGAGTACGGATTCCTGATATTCACGGTACAGTTGTGAAAGTGTCGTACGGGAAAATCCTCATTTCATCGCTACCCCGGAGATGCTTTCTTCCATCTCTCGTGCGCCGACTATAACACGATGTTCAGACTCACTTAAATCTTGATAACCTTCCGTTGTAACATCAGTAACCGATCTGAGAACTGCGCCAGACACTTGTTGTCTTATAGAGGCGTTGCCGACGGCAGCGGCGTATTCCACCCGTTTACATGTCTCTGTATTTTAATTCGCATGCCTGTACCAGTTTCTTTCGGGCTTCAGTGTATTTCTGGAATGGTGTGAACTTTAACTCAACACAATTTTAACTACCTTTAAATTTAACTGTTGCAAAAATATAGTGGACACAGCTGTGACGGTTTGAGCTTCCTCTACTTATAAATTTTCATTTCTGTATTCTTTTATTCAGTTCTGTGTACATTGTACATGAATTATTGGTGGCTAAATCGAGTTGCTGCTACTCGGAAGGCGAAATAAATAAGTAAAAAAAAACTCCCCATCCCCCCCCTCCCCGGCCATGAGCTTGGTAGCCAGGGCGCGCTCCCTGACGCATAGATGACAGGACAGAAAGCAGCAGGGAAAGTAGAGGGGGAGGGGCGGGGGTGATGGTCCTGATTTAGCATCCGGGGACACGTGCATTGGCACGTGGCAACACGTGTCCGCTGTTTACGAGCGGCTGTCGTCGCCGGCTCTTTAGAGCAGGCGCGCCAGGACAGGAGTATCTCAGTGACGTAGGTCAGTGCTCTGCGACACCTGGCGTCCCACACACGCCTTCCGAGAACGACTCCAGATGATTCTGAACTCGTGGGCGAACGCTGGACGTCACGCGAGCTCCGTTCAAAAAATAACCGGACTGTTTAACTCATATTTTTATTCTCTTACAGATGTTCACAGTCGATGTTTGCTTCAAATAACGCCTCTCCTCCATTCACAGACTGTTTCTTCGGTATTTCCACTTTATTGCACGGTCCTGTAAAGATTCTTTTAGAATATCCTTTGTACTGGGTGCTGATCGCTGTTGCATATCCATTGATTCGAGAGCAAGTACAACCTCAGTGAACTGCGACGACGCGTAGTTAAACATCTCTGCGCTCAAGAGTGAGTTTGCTTGTTTCTGAGTGTGCTCCAGCGCCACAGTCTGCATCTACATCTACATCATTACTCTGCAGTTCGCAATTAAGTACCTGGCAGAGGGTTCATCGAACGATCTTCAAGCTATTTCTCTATCGTTCCGCTATGGAACAGCGCGAGGGAAAAAGTACGATTAAACCTTTCCGAGCGTACTGTGGTTTATTTTGTTACGATGATCGTTTCTCGCCGGCCGAGATGGCCGAGCAGTTCTAGGCGCTACAGTCTGGAACCGCGCGACCGCTACGGTCGCAGGTTCGAATCCTGCCTCGGGCATGGGTGTGTGTGATGTCCTTAGGTTAGTTAGGTTTACGTAGTTCTGAGTTCTAGGGGACTGATGACCTCAGAAGTTAAGTCACATAGTGCTCAGAGCCATTTGAACCATTTTGATCATTTCTCCCTACATAGCCGGCCGAAGTGGCCGTGCGGTTAAAGGCGCTGCAGTCTGGAACCGCAAGACCGCTACGGTCGCAGGTTCGAATCCTGCCTCGGGCATGGATGTTTGTGATGTCCTTAGGTTAGTTAGGTTTAACTAGTTCTAAGTTCTAGGGGACTAATGACCTCAGCAGTTGAGTCCCATAGTGCTCAGAGCCATTTGAACCATCTCCCTACATAGATGGGCGTCAACAAAATATTTTCACGCCCTGAGGAGAAATCTGGTGATCGAAATTTCATGAGAAGGTCCCGCAGCACCGAAAAACGCTTTCGTTTTAATGATGCCCACTCCAAACCCTGTATCATGTCAGTGACGCTCTCTCCACTATTTCGCTGTAGTACAAAACAAGTTGCACTTCTTTGTACTCCGTTAATCCTATCTCGGAAGGATCCCAGATCGCGCAGCAGTGTTCTAAAAGAGGACGGACAAGCGTAGTTTCGGCAGTCTCTTTAGTAGATTTGTTACATTTTCTAAGTGTTCTGCCACTAAATCGCTGCCTTTGGTTTAACTTCCCCAGAACATTATCTACGTGATCGTCCCAATTTACGTTATTCCTAATTGTAATCCGTAAGTATTTAGTTAAATTTACAGCCTTCGGATTTGTATGATTATCGTGTAACTGAAATTCAACGGGTTCCTTTTAGTACTCATGTGGATGACTTAACAATTTTCATTATTTAGAAGCATTTGCCACTTTTTGCAGCATACAGATACGTTGTGCAAATCATTTTGAAATTGGTTTTCATCATCTGATAACGTTACAAGACGGTAAACAATCTAAGGGGGCTGGTTACAATGTCTACTAAATCGGAACAGCAGAGGGCCTATAACCCTTCCTCGGGGAACGCCAGATATTCCTTCTGTTTCACTCGATTACTTTCTGTCGGTTGCTAGGAACTGTGACCTTTCTGACAGGGAATCATGAATCCATTCACACTTCTGATAGGACACTCCGTAGGCATGCATTTCGATTAGAAGTCGCTTGTGAGGAACGGTGCCAAAAGTCGTCTGGAAATCTAAAAATATGAAAACAATATGCCATCCCATGTTGATGGCACTCATTACTTTGTGAGAGTAAAAAGCTAGTTGTGTCGCACAAGAACGATTTTTATGAATCAGTGTTGACTACTTGTCGATAAATATTTTTCTTCGAAGTAATTCGTAATATTCGGGCCGTGTATATGTTCCAAAATCCTACTGCAACTCGACGTTAGTAGAAATCTCCTGTTTCCTTCCTTGGTTACTGTGGTGTCACCGCCAGGCACGACACTTGCTAAGTGGTAGCCTTTAAATCGGCCGCGGTCCGTTAGTATATGTCGGACCCGCGTGTCGCCACTATCAGTGATTGCAGACCGAGCGCCGCCACACGGCAGGTCTAGAGAGACTTCCTAGCACTCGCCCCAGTTGTACAGCCGAGTTTGCTAGCGATGGTTCACTGACAAATTACGCTCTCATTTGCCGAGACGATAGTTAGCATAGCCTTCAGCTACGTCATTTGCTACGACCTAGCAAGGCGCCATTACCAGTTACTATTGACGCTGTAAAACATGTACCGTCAAGAGCGATGTTCACCAATTATGGATTAAAGTTAAGTATTCCAATAGATACGTACTATTTTTGCTAGTCTCATATCCCTGACCTGTTCCAGACCTCACGCCAGCCTGCGTGAGCTTAAACGCGTGCCTTTCGGCTTTCCTCCTAGTGGATTGGCTGTCTTGCCAGTCCACAACAGTTACTGGTGTGACTTGTGCTGTCGTTGGGTACGGATCTTTTTACGAGCGAGCGGTTCGCTAAAATGAAGTCTTCAGATGGGGTCGGACGCGAACACTCGGCCGGAGGAAGTATTCGAAAGAAAGGCAAGAAGTATACCGAATTTTAAAGTCGCTTATCGGAAGAATATTGAACAGTAATTCGCAAGTAGGGAACGTCGTCCAAGATTGATGCATTAATGAAAGTTGATGTTTTATTTGGGTCCCGTAGCATGATTTCGTAACTATAATAAACTAATAGTGGCATCTCAATATGAATTGCGACAATGGTGAAACAAATACGTAATTTCTGAGTGAAAACAACGCTTATTTTGGAGAGTCCTCAAGTAAACACTGTCGTAGTTTGAAAGAACCAATTGTTCCCGAGCGAGGCACACTTCTAGAACCTACCAGAAAGAGAGAGAGACAGACAGGCAGAGAGAGAGAGAGAGAGAGAGAGAGAGAGACAGCGAGAAAGGAAGAGAGTGAGAGTATCTGGCGACCACAGAACTGAGGGTGTGTACCGTCAACTGGTGGTTGCAACAGATATTGATCACAACTAGGAGTGTCCATTAATTGGAGAAAGACGCTAATTTCAGCGTGTCGCCACAGCACCGATTAAGATGCAGCTACATTGTGCTTTGGCCCTCCAGCAGCTTCTAACAAATTTGATTTCAGAAAACAAGTGATTTCAAACAAATTTAAATTTGTAGTTCATCGTGAATTTTCCTCTATTCTGAATAACAGTAGCATACATGACCCATTGCTGCTACCATATTTAAAGTCTTCGCCTAAAGCAGCAGTTACTAAAGGCTACCACGAACGTCTATCGGTTCTGAATTGAACTGCGTATTAGTAAGTACTGGGTCTGATTGCTTGCATTTGAGATTACAATCTGTGCTGGATTTACGTAGCTTTTTTTTTTTTTTTTTTTTTTTTTTCTGTGACCCCTGTACCTTGAACGGTGATTTGTGTGTTGGAAGTGTAGTTGTGGTGGCAGAAATGTGAGAATGACTGTGTTCATTTCTTTCATTTTGACTGCTGTTTTTTGTGCGATGAAATTTTACTGTATTGTATGACATAAGTATTTGTGAATCTACGTTGCAAATATGTGTGCTCAGTGATTCACATTTAACTAGTTCTCTACACTGATTTTCGCTCTTTAAATTATTTGTATTATTTTGAAACAACTAGGTGTGTGTAATTACTGCGGTATGTTAAGCAATGGCCGGCCGCTGTGACCGATCGGTTCTAGGTACTTCAGTCCATAACCGCGCTGCCGCTAAGGTCGCAGGCTCGAATCCTGCCTCGGGCTTGGATGTGTGTGATGTCCTTAGGTTAGTTAGGTTTAAGTAGTTCTAAGTCTAGGGGACTGATGACCTCAGATGTTAAGTCCCATAGTTCTTAGAGCCATTTGAACCATTTTGTTATGCAATGTGTAACACTTAGAGTCAGTCTCAAGCAATCTCAATTGCAGATCATTACGGAAAACAGACAAATTATTAGATAGCATGTTTTAATGTTTGCAGTGTATTACGATTCCGACTCATTTGTAGTGCCATCTCTCAATATCTTTGTACTTGGGCATTTTTGGTGTGATATTAACACGGTCAGTATTTTTCGTTACGTGAACTGCAGACTTAATTGGCAGAAGTGTCAGTAGTTTCGCATAGGGTAAGGGCTCTTTCGCTACGTCATGACATATTCTCTTTAATGCCAACAGCGGTGGCAAAACGGCGTCCTTTTGGCACCGGTTTTATTCTTCGCAACAAGAAAGTCAGATGGAATGAGATTTGGGAAGCAGTGTGGTGGGGGAGGACATTCATCCGACTCTTAACACGATATTGCTGGCGAGTTAAATAAAAACATACTTTCCACAGGGAATCATATAACTCTATTGGAAAATCCAACTAGGGTGCAAGGGACCAGTAGCACAGCCATAGACAATATTTTTATTGATTCTTCATCACTAGATGGGCATTCCGTTAGTAAAAGGGTGAATGGCCTTTCAGACCATGATGCACTAATTTTAACACTAAAGTGCTTTTGTACTCAAAAAAAAAAATCCCATATAATTATAAACTATGCAGGAAAGCTAATCCAACGGCAATAGAGAGTTTTTTAAACCTCCTTAAGGAAAAGGAGTGGCAAGGTGTTTATACTGCTAATAACATACATGACACACTACTGGACATTAAAATTGCTACACCACGAAGATGACGTGCTACAGACGCGAAATTTAACCGACAGGAAGAAGATGCTGTGATATGCAAATGATTAGCTTCTCAGAGCATTCACACAAGATTGGCGCCGGTGGCGACACCTACAACTTGCTGACATGAGGAAAGTTTCCAACCGATTTCTCATACACAAACAGCAGTTGATTGGCGTTGCCTGGTGAAACGTTGTTGTGATGCCTCGTGTAAGGAGGAGAAATGCGTACCATCACGTTTCCGACTTTGATAAAGGTCGGATTGTAGCCTATCGCGATTGCGGTTTATCGTATCGCGACATTGCTGCTCGCGTTGGTCGAGATCCAATGACTGTTAGCGGAATATGGAATCGGTGGGTTCAGGAGGGTAATACGGAACGCCGTGCTGGATCCCAACGGCCTCGTATCACTAGCAGTCGCGATGACAGGCATCTTATCCGCATGGCTGTAACGGGGATCGTGCAGTCACGTCTCGATCCCTGAGTCAACAGATGGGGACGTTTGCAAGACAACAACCTCCTGCACTAACAGTTCGACGACGTTTGCAGCAGCATGGACTATCAGTTCGGAGACCATGGCTGGGGTTGCCCTTGACGCTGCATCACAGACAGGAGCGCCTGCGATGATGTACTCAACGATGAACCTGGGTGCATGAATGGCAAAACGTCATTTTTTCGGATGAATCCAGGTTATGTTTACAGCATCATGATGGTAGCTTCCGTGTTTGGCGACATCGCGGTGAACGCACATTGGAAGCGTGTATTCGTCATCGCCAAACTGGCGTATAACCCGTCGTGATGGTATGGGGTGCCATTGGTTACACGTCTAGGCCACCTCGTGTTCTCATTGACGGCTCTTTGAACAGTGGACGTTACATTTCAGATGTGTTACGACCCGTGGCTCTAGACCTCATTCGATCCCTGCGAAACCCTACATTTCAGCAGGGTAATGGACGACCGCATGTTGCAGGTCCTGTACGGGCCTTTCTGGATACAGAAAATGTTCGACTGCTGCCCTGGCCAGCACATTCTCCAGATCTCTCACCAATTGAATACGTCTGGTCAATGGTGGCCGAGCAACTGGCTCGTCACAGTACGCCAGTCACTACTCTTGGTGAACTGTGGTATCGTGTTGAAGATGCACGGGCAGCTGTACCTGTACACGCCATCCAAGCTCTGTTTGACTCAATGCCCAGGCGTATCAAGGCCGTTATTACGGCCAGAGGTGGTTGTTCTGGGTACTGATTTCTCAGGATCTATGCACCCAAATTGCGTGAAAATGTAATCACATGTCAGTTCTAGCATAATATATTTGTCCAATGAATACCCGTTTATCATCTATATCTCTTCTTGGTATAGCAATTTTAATGGCCAGTAGTGTAGTAAGCAAGGCGAGAAAGAATTCCAGTGTACATTCGGTATGTTTGCCGGGAGGTCTCAGCCGTGATGTGGAGGAGACCCTGCCGTCGGCTACAGAGCGCACTGGCTGCAACCGGCTGCATATAGTGGCACATGACTTCACGAATGACGCCTGCCGCTTGGGTTCTGAGGCCATCTTCGGCTCCTTTCGGCGGCTGGCTGATTTGGTGAAGGCAACTGGCAACGCACGCGGAGTGCAGGCTAAGCTGTCTATTTGTAGCATAGTACCCAGGGTTGATCGCGATGGTTTGGAGCAGAGTGGAAGGTCTAAACCAGTGGCTCAGACGGCTCTGCGACGGTGTCGGATGCGAATTTCTTGACCTCCGCTACCGTGTGCAGAATTGTAGGGTTCCCCTTAATAGGTCAGGCGTCCACTACACGCAGGAAGCGGCTACTAGGGTAGCGGAGTACGTGTGGCGTGCACGTGGGGCTTCTTTAGGTTAGAGGACCCCTCCCTTGGGAGCAAACACGATTTGCCAGATAAATCAGCCACAGCGACCTCAGAGAATCTTGATCCTCTCACATCAGAGGTAGAAAAGATTAATATGATTCTAGTAAACTGCAGGAGCATCCAAGGAAAGGTCCCAGAATTAGTATCGCTTATTGAAGGTTATAATGCACAGATAGTATTGGGAACAGAAAGCTGGTTGATAGTAGACATCAATGACAACGAAATCCTAAGTTCAGGCTGGAATGTTTATCGTGTTGATAGGTTAGTCGCCAATGGTGACGGCGTGTTTACAGCAGTAAAAAAAAAAAAAAAAAAAAAAAAAAAAAAAAAAAAAAAAAAAAAAAAAAAATGGTTCAAATGGCTCTGAGCACTATGGGACTTAACTGCTGTGGTCATCAGTCCCCTAGAACTTAGAACTACTTAAACCTAACTAACCTAAGGACATCACACACATCCATACCCGAGGCAGGATTCGAACCTGCGACCGTAGCGGTCGCGCGGATCCAGACTGTAACGCTTAGAACCGCTCGGCCACTATTGCAGTAAAAATTTCGATAAAATCTAGCGAGGTTATCACGGATTCCGAATGTGAATTAATGTGGGTAATTCTAAGTATGAAACAACGGTCAAAAATGGTGATCGGATGCTTTTATAGACCACCTGGTTCAGGATCTGTAGCTGTAGAGCGCTTCAGACAGAGCTTGCAAAATATCATTAGTAATTTTCCTAGAATGAAATTTTCACTCTGCAGCGGAGTGTGCGCTGAAATGAAACTTGCCCGCGAAAGGCAAAGGTCCCGAGTTCGAGTCTCGGTCCGGCACACAGTTTTAATCTGCTAGGAAGTTTAAGTAATTTTCCTGACCATGCCGTTGTAATAGGGGATGACTTCAACTTGCCAGTTATAGATTTGGAGTGTTATGCCATCAAAACTGGTGCCAGAGACAGGGAATCGTGTGGCAAAAAATGGCTCTGAGCACTATGGGACTTAACATCAGAGGTCGTCAGTCCCCTAGACTTAGAACTACTTAAACCTAACTAACCTAAGGACATCACGCACATCCATACCCGAAGCAGGATTCGAACCTGCGACGTAGCGTTCGCGCGGTTCCAGACTGAAGCGCTTAGAACCGCTCGGCCACACCGGACGGCAATCGTGTGGCATTGTTATTGACATCTTGTCCGAATATTACCTAGAGCAGATAGAGAACCAATTCGTGTGGGTTACGTCTTAGACGTCCTGGAAACAAACAGACCTGAATTTACCGAGTCAGTTAATGTAGAGGAAGGTACCAATGATCATAAGGCTGTGACAGCATCTATGAAGAAGGGTCCTGCAAGGAATTTAAGAAAGGAAGATATATTTGCTCAGCAAGTGTGACAAGATACAAATTTCAGAATATCTCAGCAGTCAGCATCAAATATTCGGTGATGAGGAAGATGTGGAGAACAAATGGAAAAAATTCAAAGGCATCGTTCAATATGCCCTAGACAAGTATGTTCCGAGAAAGGTTTTAAGGGATCGGAAAGATCCACCATGGTTTAATAGCCGTGTTAGAAAAGCGCTACGTAAACAAAGAGCATCTCAGATTCGAGAGAAGTAAAAACCTAGCTGACAAAAGCTGAACAAAGCGAAAATGAGCGTAAGGAGAGCAATGAGAGAAGCCTTCAATGATTTCGAAATTAAGACGTTGTCAACCGATCAGAGTAAAAACCCTAAGAGATTTTGGTCGTATGTAAAATCGGTAAGTGGGTCAAAATCATCTATTCATTCTGTTAACGACCACAGCGGCACCGAAACGGAAGATAACAGAGAGAAGGCCGATATACTGAATTCGGACTTCCGAAGTTGTTTCACCGCGGAAGATCGTAACACTGTCCCTCCTTTCAGTCGTCGAGGCAACGTCGAAATGGCAGATATTGAGATAACCGATCGCGGAATTGAAAAGCAGCTACAATCGCTTAGTAGTGGAAAGGCTTCAGGACCAGATGAGATACCTATAAGGTTCTATAAAGATTATGCGAAAGAACTTGCTCCCCTCCTAGCAGTAATTTATCATAGATCGCTTGAGCAACGAAAGGTACCTAACGACAAAAAAAAAAAAAACGCAGGTCATTCGCGTTTTTAAGAAAGGCCGTAAGACAGACCCACACAGTTATACTCGTAGACCTATATCGTTGACGTAAATCTGTTGTAGAATTATGGAACATGTTTTATGCTCAAGAATTATGACGTTTTTGGAAAATGAACAGCTCCTCTACAAAAATCAACATGGATACCGCAAACAGAGGTCCTGCGAAACTCAGCTCGCTCTGTTCCTCCATGAGATCCACATCGCAGTGGACAACGGCGCTCAGGTTGGTACCGTGTTCCTTGACTACAATTAGGCATTTGACACCGTCCCGCATTGTCCTTTAATGAAAAAATAAGAGCTTAGGAGTAACGGAGCAGACCTGCGATTGGATTCAAGACTTTCTTGCAGATAGAACTCAACACGTCGCTCTTTACGGATCTAAATCGACAGATGTAAAGGTAATATCCGGATTACCACAGGGAAGTGTGATAGGACCATTGCTGTTCACAACATACATAAATGATCTAGTAGAAAGTGTCGGATGCTCTTTAAGGCTATTCGCAGATGATGGAGTTGTCTATACCAAAGTAGCTACGCCAGATGATAGTAAGAATTTGCAGAACGACCTGCAGATAATTGATGAATGGTGCAGACTCTGGCAGTTGACTCTGAACGTAAATAAATGTAACATATTGCGCATACATAGGAAAAGAAATCCACTACTATACAACTACACTATTGGTGACAAACAGCTGGAGACAGTGTCTGCAGTAAAAAAAAAAAAAAAAAAAAAAAAAAAAAAGGTTCAAATGGCTCTGAGCACTATGGGACTTAACTTCTAAGGTCATCAGTCCCCTAGAACTTAGAACGACTTAAACCTAACTAACCTAAGGACATCACACACATCCATGCCCGAGGCAGGATTCGAACCTGCGACCGTAGCGGTCACGCGGTTCCAGACTGTAGCGCCTAGAACCGCACGGCCACCCCGGCCGGCTCTGCCGTAAAATATCTAGGCTTAATTATCCAGAGCGACCTTAAGTGGAATGGCCATATAAAACAGTGGGAAAAGCAGACACAGGACTCAGATTCATCAGAAGAATCTTAAGGAAATGTAACTCATTCACGAAAGAAGTTGCTTAAAAGGCGCTTGTTCGCCCGTTTCTTGAGTATTGTTCATCTATGTGGGATCCCTATCTGGTAGAACTGATAGAGGAGATAGAGAAGATCCAACTAAGAGCGGCGCGTTTCGTCGCGGGATCGTTTAGCTGGCGAGAGAGCTTTACAGAGATGCTAAACAAACTCCGCTGGCAGACGTTACTAGAGATCGTTGTGCATCACGGAGACTTACTATTGAAATTTCGGGACAGCACTTTTCAGGAGGAGCCAGACAACATATTAGTCCCCCTCCCCGCCACATACATCTAGCGTTTTGACCACGAGGAGAAAATTCGAGATATTAGAGCCAATACAGAGGCTTACTGACCATCATTCTTCCCACGCACTATCCGCGAGTGGAACGGGGTTGGAGGGATCAGATAGTGGTACCGAAAGTACCCTCCGCCACACACCATTAGGTGGCTTGCGGAGTATGATGTAGGTGTATATGCAAGAGCCATGAATTACTTCGCCACATTTCAGGCCATTTCTTACTCACAGGATTTGATGACACCATCCAACTGAAATGTTACATTCTACTTCCGTCTCTCGGGCAGTCAGTCTTCGATTGGCACGCATAATTTCATTCACGTTCCTGACGTGAGCGTCATCCATAGACGTCAAAGGGTGTCCTGAACCAACTGTAACTTCCGTCTGGCCATTTTTAAACTGCGCGATCCATTCGTAACACCGAGTGCGACTTGAGCACTCATCACCGTAAGCCTCCTGCATCATTTGCTGTGTCTCTGTAAACATTTTCTTGAGTTTCACGCAACATCTAATTCAGAAGCGTTGTTCCTCTAGTTCTGCCATCTCGAAATTCGCTAATTGTGTGACACAACTTTTTACTCAATGCAGCACTGAACAAAACTAACACATGAAACAACGAAACTTCCGGCTGCTCCACATTAAACACAGGCGTGTGAAGGGATGCCAACTGCGTTTCGCTCCAACACACAATTGCCGCGAAATGATGAATGTTCCAGAATTTTTGGAACAGACCTCGTAACTTATTTTCTGAAGTCCCTTCTTACGTGGTGCAACAAATTCCTCCGACTTCATTCCATGGCGGCTGCTATCATATTTTATTTTATTTTAATTTAATTTATTTTTTATGGTAAAATCGATATGCTATCTGCCACACAGAGCATGCATCACACATGGATCATCATGATTTTGTGTAGGTGCCGATAACCCGATGTTCACTATCCTTTACAAACGTATTTATCATTAATATCAGTTCAGCAAAAGACTAGAACGGCCGAACAGCGCTCAGGACGTACACTTTGTACTCAACTGTGAACACGTAAGCAAGCTTAAAGGAAGCTTAAAACCGCTGGGCGTTGAGGTCTTGGGATGCGATCACGCAGTGCGTCCGAGCACTCAGGCTTATTAAATTACTTCGCACAGCGTTTAACCTATTTGTGCGGTGACATTGGTGTGGCGCCATTGCAGTGCCCCAGAACGTTTAATCCGCTCTCGGCATAATTGTGAGCACCTTTGCGCGGATGAAGTCAAAATTAGATGGCGGCCGTAATCAGGGGGGTTAGCTGTGTTGCGTTGCGAGCGATCGATACTCACTGCGGGCACCAGTTACTGTCGATAGGGAGGGAGCTGTTCGTACCAGACCTCTCTCCCGCTTCCCTGTTTCCGTGTGCTGTTCATTTGTTGGTATGGTGAAACCGGCTGATACGCTATGAATTTACAATGCATCGTTAGACGATTTATGAAAGAATTTTTTGCTATTCTACCGAAATTAATGTCATATTACTAAAATTAGCCCAACTGCTCCAACTCCATACATTCCTCACCTTTGTTGTCTTGTTTTTTGTGCGTACACATGTGTCCTCCCTCCTCATCCAAATGAACACTTAACACATCTCGAAAATACGACATTGTGAAACCTGTTGTTTCCCCTCCTCATTTTTTTGTCATGATACTCTGACACACCCTGACAATACACTCGTCTAGCTTTACACGCACAAATCATTCCTTTCACATTATAGAACTTACTCAGAACACTATCACTCCCACATCCTGAAGTCTGACCTATGCCGTGCCCTCCTGCCCCTCCTCTTATTCCTACACGTAAGGGGGTTCTCTCCCTCTGCTCACACTACTAATCTGGATTCCTTCTTCTGATCTCTACTCTGCAAAAAATAACCTCTCCCAACTAAACCAAAGCCGGCCGGGGTGGCCGAGCGGTTCTAGGCGCTACAGTCTGGAACCGCGCGACCGCTACGGTCGCAGGTTCGAATCCTGCCTCGGGCATGGATGTGTATGATGTCCTTAGGTTAGTCAGGTTTAAGTAGTTCTAAGTTCTAGGGGACTGATGACCTCAGAAGTTACGTCCCATACTGCTTAGAGCCATTTTAACCATTTGAACTAAACCAACATATTTAGAGATGATCATCTTTTTGCACAGATGAGGGACTTCAGCTGATGATACGTAAGAGAATAAGTATCACTACAACTGCATCTTGTGAATGTCTTTATTCTATCACACGACTAGTTTCGGCAGCACATTATCGCCATCCTCAGACACACTGCCAAAATAGTATTTGATTTCCTTGGCGTATTTACTGTGGGATCCTTGTTACTAGCACACGTGGGTAAGCTTTCCTTAGGAGTCTGTACTCAGCACCGTGTTGTCTCCAGAACTCCTAAGGAAAGCTAGTCCACGTGAGCTAGTAACAAGGATGTTTTTCGTAAGTCAAACGCGGAAAATATGTGCGAAATAGTTTCCGCGTTTGACTAACCTAACCTTTTCTGTGACAGGAATATTCATTTCATCTCATTCAAGAGAAAAAAAAAGATTGTATTCTTGTATAATAAAAATTACACCTGATGATGGACCCACAGAGCCCGAAATGCATCTTGTACTGAATAAAACACGAAAAGTTGTGACTGAAGGCGTTTGTTAATTCATACTGCCAGTATAGTGAATATAGTTACGTTTGAAGCTGCGAAATATGGATAAAATTTTAAAAAAAATGTTGTTTGGTCTGCAGTTCTTAGGAGCTCTTCAATGTATGTCTACCTACCCTGCCCCATCCTCTTGCTACCTACTCCCGTTCTCAATACCCTCAGTCTATACAATATCAAAAGTATCTGGACACCTGCTAATGAATATTAATGTGAGGTATGTCGATCCTCCACCTTCGTGACAGTTGAACTCTGCTGGGGACACTCTCAGTGGAGTATGTGAGTGTCTATGCAGGAATCGTAGGGCATTCTTCCACAAGATCGCAGTTCTGAAAAGGTAGAGCTGTTGGAAGCTGTCGTCTGGAGCGTAGATCAAGAGGTGCGTCCTGGTCTTGTCTACGTATGTATCTTTCGACACGAAGTCTTCTGCAATACCACAAGTGGTGGTCAGAATAACAAAGAACCTGAAGAACAATGATAATAACGGTTTCAGTCGAACGTTGTGAGCCGTTGAACACCACACAGTGTACCTTTCAGACGGTAGCAAGAGCAGATAACCAAAGAGTGTATAAATACTTTTTATCCTCGCCCACTCGAGAGCCAACTCCTTGTCCTGAGCAGCGCAAACTGTAGCCATCATTGACCAAACACATGGTGGCAGCCACAGTATCAGGCGCGTGTAATCCGCACTGTGCGAAGTTCCGTGCTGGGACTAGCAGACAGTTACTGGAGGAGAGGTAAAGCAAATCACCGATCAAGCAACG
Source organism: Schistocerca americana (assembly GCF_021461395.2). Lineage (NCBI taxonomy): Eukaryota > Metazoa > Arthropoda > Insecta > Orthoptera > Acrididae > Schistocerca > Schistocerca americana. Next base: position 1,135,755,226 of record NC_060119.1, read on the forward strand.
CGGCCTTGCTGCAGTGTTGTCTCGCGTGATACTTCATTATTGGTTCAAATGGCTCTGAGCACCAGGGGACTTAACTTCTGAGGTCATCAGTCCCCTAGAACTTAGAACTACTTAAACCTAACTAACCTAAGGACATCAGACACATTCATGACCGAAGCAGGATTCTAACCTGCGACCGTAGCGATCGCTCGGTTCCAGACTGAAGCGCCTAGAACCGCACGGCCACTCCGGCCGGCCCACACGAATTGGGTGACAGTCAATAAAACGAAAGCGTTTTCCGCTGCTTGAGGACCTTCTCATGAAATTTCGATCACCAACTTTATCCTCAGAGCATGACAATATTTTGTTGACGTTCATCTACATAGCGAGAAGAGATCATTTTAATAAAACAGAGTCTACGGCGCTGCAGTCGTGGACTGTGAGGCTGATCCCGGCGGAGGTTCAAGTCCTCCCTCATCTCGGGCATGGGTGTGTGTGTTTGTCCTTAGGATAATTTAGGTTAAGTAGTGTGTAAGCTTAGGGACTGATGACCTTAGCAGTTAAGTCCCATAAGATTTCACACACAATAAAAAGACTGTAGCGCCTAGAACCGCTCGGCCACTTCGGCCGGCTACTTCATTATTAGCGTTACTTAATTGCCACATACGGTGATAAATGTTACGGACAACTACTTGGCTAACTTTCTCTGATCGTATGTGAATGGCAGAAGGCGGTGGAGGGCGTGAGTGAGGGAGGAAGTAGTCTCGCGGGGAAAGCCTCAGGCACGGTCAACCGTTTCGGTTGCATTTGGCACGTCGCTAGTGTACAACCTTACAATGAAAGACTCTAACATATGCTGGCTCAAAACCCCCTGATTTTCAGAAAACCACTCTTACATATAGTTCACCATGTGCACTCGAGTCAAACTTGAAGGCATCGATACTTAATGGAACACTGAGCGTTTCGCATCATCATGTATGCGTTCCGCAAAGGTACATTTTCCTAGAAACTGAGGAGAGAAACTTTACGGCTGCTGCTTGTGTACCCACGACGTAAACGCTAATCAATGAAAGCCCCGCTGGCGTAGCGACCAAGGTATGTATGGTTGGGGAATCGAGAAACCGTGTTCAACTCCCAAATAGATTCAGCAGTTTTCTCTTTCTCATACGTATTCATTTCTGTATGGAAATTAGTAGGAGTAGGAGGCTTAATAAGGTAAGTAAATCAATAATAAATAATTACAAAGTAGGCAAATAAATTTCTCCAACGACTTGGACTAGTAAGCAATAAAAACTATAATGCTGGTCCTCTTAGACTCTTTCACTCGCTCCTTTACATACTATTTCCTTCGAACTGATAAATAATGGTACTTGTCATGTAACTAACGAATGCGATCCTCGCGGAACTACATGGCTCCTTCCGAAGATTCGGCTGTAATGGACTTGTTTACATTTAAAATATTTATTCACCAGAAAAATCGGTACTAAAATTTGATTACGAATTATGCTTCGAGCAGTCATTGCATCTGCGTGGTGATGCAACATTGCAATTTTAAAGCATCGACTGAAAGTTTTAAACTTGGCGATAAAAACAAACATCATACGGCTGGCACACATGCATGTAGTTTGGCGTTACGACTTTTGCCCTGCTAGTTGGCTGACCCTCGTCATCCAGAAACGTGGTATCATATCTTCGAGAACCATTTCATGTCCTACAAAAAACTGCGCATTGTTTCAACCGATATTGGCTGAAAAAGAAAACTTGTTGCACTACTTATTGAACGCACTCGTACATCCCAGAATACAGTATTAGAAAAAATTTGTTATCAGCAACGTATGGTTTCAAAACCTTCTGAAGAAATGTTTTCTAAACTATAATTTTCAATTCCATATCTGGATGAAGTGACTGACATCTGCTATGACACGAGGACTAAATTTATCAACAACAAAAAAAATGTTCAAATGTATGTGAAATCTTATGAGACTTAACTGCTAAGGTCATCAGTCCCTAAGCTTACACACTACTTAACCTAAATTATCCTAAGGACAAACACACGCACCCATGTCCGAGGGAGGACTCGAACCTCCGCCGGGACCAGCCGCACAGTCCACGACTGCAGCGCCTTACACCGCTCGGCTAATCCCGAACGGCCCAAATTTATCATTAGTTTCCTGTAAAACGGGAAAACGTTAGGCATCTGTTTTCCAGACGCTGCTATGGTATACTGCGCCTTGTAGGAATGCGTTGTTCTATGAACACTGCCAACTGCGAAAAGTGTTTGTGGAAAAACGACATTTCGTTTAAGGATACGGTGACTGAGTTCTTACAAAGATTTGTTTTTTTTCGCACAATCGCCGTTTTTACGACACTATCACAACGTTTTTTGGTCTACAATGACCGTCTTCAGATGTATTAATAGAAAAATGAAAAGCTTATATTAGGTCCTAAAACAAGAAAAAATATTTCCACCAGGTCTGCTAGTGAGCTAAGTAAAGTGCTATTAAAATACATGTGGGCCACACCTGCTAGCAACATTTGATAAACAAATTTCATGCATTTGCTGCTTCTAATGTACATAAATGATTTAGGAGACAATATGACTAACCATTTTAGATTGTTTTCAGATGATGCTGTCATTTACCGTATAGAAAAGTCGTCAGTAGATCAAAACCAACTGCAAAATGATTTAGACAAGGTATCTGTATGGTACGGAAAGTGCCTACTAAAAAGTGAGAGATTATCCACAGCCGGCCGCGGTGGCCGAGCGGTTCTAGGCGCTTCAGCCCGGAACCGGGCGACTGCTGCGGTCGCAGGTTCGATTCCTGCCTCGTGTATAGGCGTGTGTGATGTCCTTAGGTTAGTTAGGTTTAAGTAGTTCTAAGTTCTAGGGGACTGATGACCTCAGATGTTAAGTCCCATAGTGCTTAGAGCCATTTTTGATTATCCACATAACTACTGAAAGGAATCCGTTAAGTTTCGGTCACACGAGAAATCACACAATCCTAAGGCTGTGAAGTGAACTAAATACTTGGGGATTACAATTACGAATAACTTAAGGTGGAAGGGTCACATAGATAATGTTCTGAAGAAAGCTCACCAAAAATGCGTTTTATTGGCAGAATGCTTAGAAAATACGACAGGTTTACTAAAGAGACTGCTTACAGTACGCTTGTCCGTCCTCTTCTGGAATAGTGCAGTACGGTGTGGGAAGCGGATCTGGTAGAATTGACGGAGGACATCAAAAAAGTTCGAAGAAGGACAGCTCGTTTTGTGCTATCGTGAAATAGAGGAGAGAGGGGCCACGGATATGATACACGGATTGGGTGACAGTCATTAAAACGAAAGCGTTTTCCGATGCTTGAGGACCTTCTCATTAAATTTCGATCAGCAACTTTATCCTCAGAGCGTGACAATATTTTGTTGACGTTCATCTACATAGGGAGGAGAGATCATTGTAATAAAACAGAGTCTAAGGCGCTGCTTTCATGGACTGTGAGGCTGATCCCGGCGGAGGTTCAAGTCCTCCCTCATCTCGGGCATGGGTGTGTGTGTTTGTCCTTAGGATAATTTAGGTTAAGTAGTGTGTAAGCTTATGGACTGATGACCTTAAGTCCCATAAAATTTCACACACATTTGAACAATAAAACAGAGAAATCAGAGCACGCACAGAAAGATTTAATTGTACATTTTTCCCGTGCGTTGTTCGAGAGTGGAGTGGTAGAGAAATAGGTTGCAGGTAAATCGGCGATCCCTGTGCCAAGCACGTAAATGTGAATTTCAGAGTAGTGATGTAGATACACAAGCAGAAAAAACAAGTGAAATCAAGGAATTTGAAGGCGGAGCTGGTCAGAAAAATAGTTCTATGTGTCCGATGGAACGAAATGACACACACACAAACACACACACACACGCACACACACACACACACAGAGGGTGAGAGAGGGGGAGGGGGGGCGGGGCAATATATATATATATATATATATATATATATATATATATATATATATATATATATATATAAAAAGAGAGAGAGGTGTAAAATATCGAAGAGTATTTGAGAAAAGGGAAGAATATACGTCATGGAATTAATATTGCCAAGTTATGTGTCCTTGGTGAAGGCAGATGTAGAGAAACCCCCAGGGATCGGATGTTGATACCTTGCCGGAGTTTTGCAAGTCAAAGCGGCACGTGCGCTGCTGGCAGCTTCCGCCAGCTCGGTCTGAATGAAAACAGCGGAGGCGTATCGGGGCCACAGCGCAGCCGGTGGCGATAGAGACAGCCCTGCCGTCTGGAGCAGCAGAGGGCCCGCTAGCCAGATGTGTGCCTTGAGAGCTGTGAGTAAGCGGGCAGCTAAGCTGCAGGGCCACGCGCTCTGCTGCTACCATATATGGGCGGCCGCGTCTGGTGTGTGTGCTTACTGTGAACAGAGCGTTCCATACACAAAGTGTTCAAAACTTCAGTGCCCAAACTGACAGATATTACGACGGAGCTAACAACAAAAATACTTCGTTAAGCAACCAGGCGTTGGAAATGCATATTGCATGGGCAATAAACATGCGTTTATAGGGTATTTCCGTAAGAGAGTGCAAAAATCTAACAGGACGTAGAGGATACTGTGCTGAACAATTTGAGGTAGGGAACCTGGGGTCGCAGAAGCCAGCTTAAGGGAATACGGAAGTAAACTTGTCTGCGGCTTTGTCTAACATTACTGTTTTCCAGCTTATTTACAACTGACATGCGTACCAGTTACACGTACTGCGCTGTTTACTTCAATGTGCATTCTGTATTTCCTGTAAGGAAACAAGGACGACGAGTCTGATTACTAGGGAGTCACGATGCAGGTTTTGCCCATAAGGTGGCTCTGTTGTATCGTATTTACGTTGTCTCATAAAAGAACGTGCTATGAATCAGCCACAGACCCATTCATTACCCAGTGCTGTTCAGAGACGCACAGTACAATACGATAGAGCAGAACCAGTACAGTATTTCCTGGTCGCTGAATTCGAAGGAGAGGTCCTATTCCATGGCCCGCGAGGTCACCTGACCTGAATCATCTTGATTATTCTCGTATGGGGATACCTAAAGTCAGTTGTGTATGAGACACCAGTGGATGCGGAGACGAAATTAGTTACCGAATTGCAGCTGCCTGCGATGTGATTCGGAACACACCAAGGATATTTGTCAGCGTGCGTCAGGATCTTCTTCACCGATTTCATGATTGCATTGAAGTTGATGGCCGTCAGTTTCCGCACATTTTGTAAGATAGAGTACAAACGGCACGTTCATTGTGTCAGCTATGGTATTTACAGTTAACTAATGTAAACAAGAGTATACAGTAAAGTGATTTTGTTCCTATTATTTCCTCAAGCTGGCTTCTCTGATTCTACCTCAAACTGTTCAGTGGAGCATCCTCTATGTCCTATTAAATTTTTTCACGCTCATACGGAAACACCTACTATACGCTCGTGGCGAAGGAGATAAACAAAAAGTACCGTGTTGGAACATGCTTACTCCGAAGTGAATTTGAGGTATGTGGTGTGATATGATGTGTTGTCGTTCGCATTGAGCCAGTAGATAGTACCGGGTGATCAAAAAGTCAGTATAAATTTGAAAACTTAATAAACCACGGAATAATGTAGATAGAGAGGTAAAAATTGACACACATGCTTGGAATGACATGGGGTTTAATTAGCACACAAAAAAATCACAAAACGTCAGTGACCGACTGAGCACAAGGCGTAATGCTGCTGAGACAGTTCAGGAAGAATTGGATACTGTAGCGGGTTCGTCTATGCACCTTAGACGTACCGTCCGATGTAATCCGTACAAAATCCCTCGGCATCATGAACTGTTAACTGGCGATTTAGTGAAGTGGAGGGCATTTGCGGTGTGGGAATTTCAAAAGATGGCGGAAGATGACGATCGGTTGAGTAACGTGTTTCGGACCGACGAAGGTCTGTCAACGCCCACAACTGCAGAATTTGGGCTACCTCAAATCATAGAACTGTCGTGGAAACTCCATTGCACGACGAGAAAGTCACGGTATGGGTTGGTTTTACCACATCTACCGTTATCGGGCCTTTTTTCTTCGAGGAAATGCGTGATTCTGGTTTTGTAACTGCTACTGTGACAGGTGAGAGGTACGCCTGGCTGATAAACACCTGCTGGAACGTACGATGTTTATGGAGGATGGCGCTCCATCCCATATTGCTAGACGCGTGAAACATCTCTTGCGCTCGTCGTTTGGTAATGGTCGTGTGCTCAGCCGCCACTTTCGTCATGCTTGGCCTCCCAGGTCCGCAGTGATTGTTGGCTTTGGGGTTACCTGAAGTCGCAAGTGTATCGTGATCGACCGACATCTCTAGGGGTGCTGAAAGACAACATCCGACGCCAATGGCTCACCATAACTCCGGACATGCTTTACATTGCTGTTCCCAACATTATTCCTCGACTACAGCTATTGTTGAGGAATGATGGTGGGCATATTGAGCATTTCCTGTAAAGAACATCATCTTTGCTTTGTCTTACTTTGTTATGCTAATTATTGCTATTCTGATCAGATGAAGCGCCATCTGTCGGACATTTTTTGAACTTTTGTATTTTTTTGGTTCTAATAAAACCCCATGTCATTCAAAGCATGAGTGTCAATTTGTACCTCTCTATCTACATTATTCCGTGATTTACTCAGTTTTCAAATTTATACTGACTTTTTGATCACCCGGTATCTAGCAGTGTAGTATCTGCTTGACGGTCACACTACGCAACATGGGGCGCAATACATGGAGAGAACTGCGAACCTTGCACTTTGTTTACGGTGCAATTTTCCAAGAGCTCAGCGAATCTGCCGCGAACGTTCCCCTGCATGAAGATGTCCGAATTTCCCTACACTTATTGTCATCCACGTCTTAGTGAACGGCGGTTTGTAGCGGGGCTTTGAATTTCGCCGCGCTACACTCGTTCCCTCAGATAAAAAATATCCCGTCGCAGCGGTATGAGCGCTCGACGGCAGAGAGAAAATACTAAAATTGTTAACTCTTTTTTGTTTTTTTATTCCGTTTCAATTGTCTCTTGATAGCCGTAGCTTAAGGCAGGCGTGATCGGATGCTGACGTAAAAACTTAATGGCTAATCTTGATCTGATTGTAATGTGTAGACATTGTGGAAATTATTAAGAAATTCGGTGGATGGAAGTAGCAAAGTGAATTAAATTGCATACAGTATCAAGATGATTTTAATTGGTATAAATTAGTGATCCCTGGACTATTACAAGATTTCGGAGCAGATTTTTTCACGCTGAAATGAAGGAGATTTTTGAAGACGTGGACGCCGCCACGAGGGGGCGATGTAGCGGGGCTTTGAATTTCGCCGCGCTACACTCGTTCCCTCAGATAAAAAATATCCCGTCGCAGCGGTATGAGCGCTCGACGGCAGAGAGAAAATACTAAAATTGTTAACTCTTTTTTGTTTTTTATTCCGTTTCAATTGTCTCTTGATAGCCGTAGCTTAAGGCAGAGTTGTAGTGGTTAAATAAAAAAAATGGGAGAAGAGAGACCGTGAAAAAGGGAAAGAATGAAAAGCAAATCGGACTTTGTATTACAGAAAAGCTATCGGACTTCGTTATTCGAAAAAGCTATTGTTGGGGTGGTCCTTGTGGCGTTTTTGAGCAAAAGTTAAACCAATTTTCACTACAAAAGTTATTGAAAAGAAACAGAGAATAACAGAATGTAACGGACAGAAGGAAGTGGCGTAGACGAGAGATCATCCTTTACCAGATTAACTTATCTTCTTTAGGGCGGCGTCCACGTCTTCAAAAATCTCATTCATTTCAGCGTGAAAAAATCTGCTCCGAAATCTTGTAATAGTCCAGGGATCACTAATTTATACCAATTAAAATCATCTTGATACTGTATGCAATTTAATTCACTTTGCTACTTCCATCCACCGAATTTCTTAATAATTTCCACAATGTCTACACATTACAATCAGATCAAGATTAGCCATTAAGTTTTTACGTCAGCATCCGATCACGCCTGCCTTAAGCTACGGCTATCAAGAGACAATTGAAACGGAATAAAAAAACAAAAAAGAGTTAACAATTTTAGTATTTTCTCTCTGCCGTCGAGCGCTCATACCGCTGCGACGGGATATTTTTTATCTGAGGGAACGAGTGTAGCGCGGCGAAATTCAAAGCCCCGCTACAGGTTGTTAGCCCAAATGCAGACAGACCACAGACATTTTGCACACCTACCTCTGAGGAGTAAGTGCTGTTACTTTTTCAGTACAGGCCCGAGACAATTGCCGCCGAGTTCAGTGCGCGCCATAGTTTAGCGAGGAATGTGTAGTGTGAGGACCTGCTTCACCCTTCTCGGCCTACCAGAGTACAGGAACAGGGGTCAGATCATTGTCTACCGCGACTGCAGTTTTTACGCTGGTTTCTCTAACAGACTTACGGACATCCTCAGTTTCCTGAAGTTGTTCCGTTGACGCATGAGGCTCAACTTACGCGGGAAAGTATAATGTACGATTATAAGAAGACTGGAAGTAGCTAAACTTAATTGTTTTAGTAACTCAGTAACATGCTTTTTCCAGTCCAAGTTTTCATTAATGCGAGGGTTGGAACTGTAATACTGGAAAGTATTTATTTACAGCTCGTACAAAATAGATACTTGTTTTAAAGTTTTACTGACCTTCATAGTAGTCACCAGCATTGTGTATAACCCGTTGCCAGCGATGTTGAAGTCGTAGGATACCCCCAGCAGTGCCAGTTGTGTTGGCAGTTCGAGCGGCGCCGCCTATTGCCCGACGAATTTGTAGCAGTTCTGAAGCGAATGCCCTGAAGTATTTCCTTTAGTTTAGAAATCGAGTTGAACTCACGAGAGCTTAAGTCAGGGGAGTGCAGTAGGTCGTATAGTACGTAGCGGTCCCATCAGTCAAACTAATCAGTAACGGCTTGCACTGTACGTGCTTGAGCATTGTCCTGCAAAATGATGGTCAGGTCCTGCAGAAAGTGTCATCACTTCTGTCTCTGTGCTATTCATTTCTGGAACACAGTCTACGACCAACTTAGAGATAGAAGTGATGACACTTTCTGCAGGACCTGACCATCATTTTGCAGGACAATGCTCAAGCACGTACAGTGCAAGCCATTATTGATTTGTTTGACTGATGGGGTTGCTAAGTGCTATACCACCTACTGCACTCCCCTGACTTAAGGCCTCGTGAGTTCAACTCTATTTCTAAACTCAAGGAAACACTTCACGGCATTCGCTTCAGAACTGCTACGAATTCATCGGGCAATAGACGGCACCGCTCAAACTGTCAACACAACTGGCACTGCTAAGAGTATCCTACGACTTCCACATCGCTGGCAAGGGCTTATACAAAATGTTGGTGACTACTTTGAAGGTCGGTAAAACTTTTGAAACACGTATCTGTTTTGTACGAGCTGTAAATAAATGCCAGTATTAAAGTACCAACCCTCGTATGAGTACCGTACTCAAAAATTAGGAGCAATCTACCCTGTTTACTGACTCCTATTCATGTCCCACATCAAGTGCTATTATTACGCCTCTACTGTGCAAAGCTGAATATAGCGTGTATTCTCGAAATTTAGGGATTTATTATAACACTACTGCTGTCTGCAAAAAGTACCAATTCTGTCTGATGCACCTTACCTGGAAGATCACTCACGTATACTGGGAGTAGGAGTGGACCCAAAATTGAACCCTGCGTGGTTGTTCTCGGACCACTAAAATTTCTCTCCATCAAATATCGAATGAATTTTTCCAGGCCAACTTTTTACATTCTAAATCAATTGTTTCTAAAGCCAACAGTTCCGTGAAACTTAAGTTTTATAAGAAAGTATAATGATTTACGTACTCAAAGGCGTTCGGGAGGTCACAAGGGGAACCAACTGATGATATTTTATTATTCAGGACACGTAAAACGTGGTGAATCAATGTCTAAATGACCTTCTCAGTCGAGCAACTCTTGTTCTTACTTAAATCTGCTGGAGTTTCTATAACGTCAAGGAGGATTTCATGACCGTACCCGCTTTAGCCAACGCTCACTCCAAAATGTTCATCTTCTGATTTGACTAATATCATGACCAACTCTGTCCGCAAGTGTGAGATATTTTGAGAATACGACTAGTCCAATATTCGTTACTGGCAGGATTTCACGGTCATTGCCACAATAGGCCGTAATAGGGAGGTAGTTAATGGACGTTACGCTAAATACAAAAACTGTTGCTCAAGATAATAAGGCTGTAGATATATGACCTTCTGTTACTGTTTGCATAAAATGCAAATAAAATTTCGTCATGTAATACCGTGGATTCATTGTGCTTAGATTCATTTTCTGCTACTGCACAGATCAGAAGCCTGTTCCTGTGTACTTAAAGGAAACGTGAGGCTGTGTCTTCAGTTCAGGCGATATATCTGTGAACATTCTTCAGTATTGTATCTGTCACATACGTTTCATTCACGTAGTATTGTCCCAAAGAATCTCAACACGTGTCGTGTGTCTGGTTACTCGTTTCGTAAGATTAGAGTGTTCACTTGCATTGGATTTATTCACTTCTCGGGGTAGGGGCCCCCTTAATTGAGTGGAACGACTCTACGAGGACGCAGCGGTGACTCCCTGATGGCGCAGAGAAACCCTACGAAAGCTCAAATGTTAGGTGCATTGCTTTGTTTAGCTGAAATAAATGGTTGGAATTCCCGCCGAAAGTTTGGCACTTAGTTCCCAAAATTACGTCAATTTCTGCTGTTCCTTATTCATGTGAATGACCTCTCACTTAACGTTCAGCATGCAGAACTAGTACTTTTTGCAGATGACACGAGTGTTAGAATAAATCCCATTCCAGAAAAAGCAGCTGAAGATATTGTTAAGGATGTCTTTCAAAGAATTATTAAGTGGTTCTCAGAAAATGGACTCTCCCTTAATTTTGAAAAAAAAACTCTCACTATATCCAGTTCTGTACATCGAATAGAGTCATACAGACAACTGATGTAGCATATGAGCAGGACTCAGTTAACAGGGTAGATTTCTCCAAATTTTTGGGTGTTCACATTGATGACAACTTGAACTGGAAGAAGCATATTACTGAGCTTCTCAAACAGTTAAGTTCAGCTTCTTTCACTCTTCGTATAATCGCTAATCTTGGTAATAAACAGATTAGCCTCCTAGCGTACTTAGCATATTTCCATTCAATAATGTCTTATGGAATAGTTTTCTGGGGTAACTCACCACTTAGACATTGCACAAAAGAGAGCAGTGACAATAATTAGTGGTGTTCACCCAAGGATGTCATGTAGGCACTTATTCCAGGAGTTAGGTATTTTAACTGCACCATCAGAGTATATATATTCGGTAATGAAATTCGTTATAAATAATCCATCTCAGTTCGCGAAGAACAGTGATGTTCATATGTACAACACTACAGGGAAAAATGACCTTTCCTATCCGTTATTGAAGCTGTCAGTTACTCAAAAAGGAGTACAATATTCAGCAATCTTTGATCATTTGCCCAACAACATAAAGTGTCTGGCAGGTAAAGTTTTAAATCTAGCTTAAAATCATTTCTTTTATACAACTCCTTCTATTCCATGGACGAGTTTCTGTTTCAGAAATGGCAAATAAAAAAAAAATTGTACCTCTAAATGTAGTTGCATGTGAAGAGCTAAAAATTTCAATGATATTAATATTAGCGCTATTCATGTGTCTATATACACCTTGTAATCTGACTTGTTCTGCATCATATCGATAAAATAATCGGGAAAATAATCTACGGAACATGACATAACTAATCAAAACTAAACCATCGTTTTCGCAAGTAAATAAAATACAGTCAAATACGCATACTTGCAGATAATCACAGCAGACAATCTAGAATGGAAATCCAGAGAGGTCAACGCACAATAAACAAATTGTGCTCTCTCTCAAACACCATCATCACTTGCTACGGGTGGCATTTGATGAACAAGTGTTCACGCGATGTCTCAACGCATGAACTTTTGTTCACCAAATGCCACCCATAGCAAGTGATGATGGTCTTTGAAGGCCGTAACCGGTAACGATTGTATCATAAAATGCGATGGAGTCAAAAATTAAAAACAGTATCTTTCGACTGCTGCCGCCCTCAGCGACCGCAAAATTGTGATACCGTAACTGCAGGACGAAGTTTCGTGCTGTCTGTGTGAGCGGATGATTAATCAATAACAAACTGTACTTATATTTAAATGTATTATGCAATATGAAACGCGATCGCAGATGTTTACTAAATGTTTTGAATGTCGTTCATCTACTCATTGATTTATATTACAACAGCTTTGATTTTATTTCATATTCATTGGTACAAATATGTACAACATTTGAAGTGACCGTCTCTATAATGTGAATTGACAAATCCATGAAATTTACACCGCATCAGCTGAGCTGTAGAAGATAAACACGCATATGAATTGTCAGGCCTGGAAGACAAACAGGAACATACCCCCTCGCCCTGCGATGATAAATCTGTTTACTCTTGGACCCAGCTTCGTCTCAGAGGTGATCGGTCAACTTTTTGCACGCCTGCTGTAGTTCCTCCAGCATTGTTTTGATTCTCCGAAGGAGTCACATACAGCCAACAGTTATACAAATGGTAAAATACCAATTAAAATCAAGCACATTTCAACAACATTATTGTTTTAAATGAACACACCACCATTTAACTGTATCGTTGTCTATGTAATTACGACACAGGTTTCGGCCCTTAGTGCCATTTTCAAGGTTGAGTTTATGTCTTTAACATATTTAGCAGGGTATCAAGCTCAAAATTGGCCACAAGTTAAGAAAAATATTCGCCCCACGAAATGCCAGATATAAAATCATCATTTTGTAAAAAGTCAGTAAATAATATTGGGAGCGCGTCATATTTAATAAAAACAGATTTATTGTGGTATGTAAAAGATGAACAGATGTCCTTGAGTCGTAATTACCAAACGTGTTTTTTATTGAATGTGACGTTCTCCCACTCTTATTTACTAATCTTTTTACAAAATGACGATTTTACACCTGGCATTTCGTAGGGAACGAATATTTTTCTTAATTTATGGCCAATTTTGAGCTTGATATGTTAATGACATAAACTAAATCACTTGATAATTGCATAAAAGGCCGAAACTTGAACCATAATTAAATTGGCAACAATACAGTCAAATGGCGGTGCGTTCATTTAAAAATTATTATATGATTGTTGCTGAGGAACATCAAAAACCGTTTAAAATATGTTAGTGTTGTGGGTGCTTAAGTTTTTTTGTCAGGCAGTGCATGCACAATTTTCAGCACTTCATACCTGCAGCGTGTTGTATACGTGTAAATGGTGTAGCACGTCGACACTAATGTCGTATCGAAGTGAGCTTCGTAATAAAGAAAGACAAACAAGAAATTCCTCTGCAGCTGATAGGTCTAGAATCAGAACCCCAATCTGTGGCGACGCAGTTTCCATTACTTCCCTCCAGTAAATCAGTCGAGCTGGACAGTTTCTTAATTAAAGCGTTGCCCGATTGCTTCTCAGTAAGTTGCGTAGCTTTTAAGAACCCTCTGTCTCGCTTATCTCTGAGAGAAATGTGCGTCCGTCTGAAAATAATCGGACAGATTTTGCAATTTTTCTACTACAATTAAAACTCTCCTGGGATTTCTTTCCGTTACTGTACTACTTCTGGCAATGATTTGTACGTAAGAAACAGTGGTTACAAGTCCTCGTTAAACAACAGACTCCAGTGTTACGGACTGGAAAAGTCAGTTTCAAGGTGAATGGGAGACAAGCGTATGACACCTCCAATAAAAACATGCCTAATAAAGAACTGCGCCATTCAGACTTTACTTCCTGCTGAGGGAAGCGTTAGTTAATTAATATTCAACCTGTAAAGTTGGTCCTGCTTTTACAGATATTTTATTGCCTCTTTTTGTTTTATTCTCAGTGCAAGGTTTTCAGTTGGAGCAGTCCCTTTTTAAAATTTTCTACACTTCATGTGTGTATCATGACGCATACGTACGAAGTACTGTATAGCGGTAACGGCGCTGTGATATTCACGATAAAGGAAGAAATACGTCTACAACCGAGGACTCTACAATCTTCTTTTCGAATAGACTGTCTACGACGGAACATTTAGACCTGTTGGTCATACGTCCGATCTGTTGGTACGCGCCGCACTTTTTTTCCTCCCGTAACGAGACCTTATTCAGAGTATAAAAACACTTCAACAAACTTCTTGTGCGGTCACCTCACGCATACACAGAGAAAACAGAATGTTCAAAAACTTAGGGATATGTTACGCTTTGCAATAATTCCTGCAAGAACATGTAATTCGTGTAACAACCATTAGTATTCCCGCTTTGCTGTTGCGTGATTCTGTATGTGTGCGCATCACTAGTGGACAGTTGGAGGCTGCATGTGCGCTGTTAGCGTTGAATATATACCAGTGCAGCGGTCGAATCCCGGAATCTCAACTGAAAGTAGATAGCTCCACGGCCCTTAATTATTTATTGAGTTTAGAGTTCGAAGTATAATCCTGCCTCGCTGGTCAAAGCAAAGGTGGCTGCCCTTATTTATGTATTTGGTGATGTAGCAGTGCAGACAGTTAATCCGGGTAAGCCAGTCTACATCTATATCTACGTGGTTCACAATAAAGTGCCTGGCAAAGGGTTCAGTGAACCACCTTCAAGCTGTCTCCCTACCGATCCACTCTCAAACGGCGCGCGGGAAAAATGAGCACTTAAATTTTTCTGTGCGAGCCCTGATTTCTCTTATTATACCGTGATGGTCATTTCTCCCTTTGTAGGTGGGTGACAACAGAATGTTTTCGCAATCGGAGGAGAAAACTGGTGACTGAAATTTCATGAGAAGATCTCGTCGCAACGAAAAACGCCTTTGTTTTAATGATTGCGACTCCAATTCACGTATCAAGTCTGTGGCACTATCTCCCCTATTTCGCGATAATACAAAACGTGCTGCACTTCTTTGTACTTTTTCGATGTGATGCGTCAGTCCCACTTTCACTTTTCATTGGCACGTAGCTTTTCTAGTACAAACTTTGTCGACCAAGGTGGGACCGTAATATTACTTCCCATATTTTCAAGCTACAGAGCGCCACTTATGTAACACATTCGCATTTGAGTGGTGTCGAGAGCGATCCGTCCTCTCTGTTGTGTGATGTCTTTCTGTTGACACTCATTGGTCGTTTCCTACTGGCCGTGTTAGCCACTATACTCGGGTCTAGCGCTTAAGGGTCTCCTGTAAGAGCTATTCCTTGCAACTGAACAAAATTAATCGTTCAAATTCATGGTGAAACCTTCTATTATCATTTATTTTGCACAATTCGCTACTAGTGTCAATCAATGGCCACTGCCAAGCTTAGCTGGTATAAACGGCATGAAAGTTGTACCATAATTTGAACAAAAGCAAATTTTTTGACAATAATAACCGAGTACGATAGTTTTCGTCAAGAAGCAAGTCCACTTGTTATAATTGTGAGAAATTTTGTACGTACTACAATGGGCTCAAAAGAGCATTACTTGTGTTCAGATTGTGGTATAATTTTCCTGACGCTTATGCCAGCTAAGCTCGATAATAGTCATTGACCGAAACTATTAGCGAATTATGCAAAATAAATGGTAACTAAAGGTTTCGCCACAAATTTTAAGGACTATTTTACGGCCGAAACCTGCAAACAAACATAGACAGAATTAATCGTTCTGTGAACAACATAAACAATTAAATGGAGTCTTCTTATTCCTGACGGGAAAATTCAGACGTTGTGTACTGCTATGGTTTAGCCAACGGCATTATTAGACATGCACGCGTTATTGACGCCGCATTAGCGTGGATTTTAAGACAGGGCAGTGGAGACGTGTAGTTCACAGCTTACAGTAGATTAGTCGAGTTGGTCCTCTATCATATGCCTCCCCCCCCCCCCCCCCCTTCCTGCCTGTATTCTGCCGTCGTCAATTTGTGGCTATGGTGACGTTTAAAAGCACTGATTTCTTTCACACATGTCTACAATGCGTACATGTCGCACGATTTAGTGATTGTCTGTGAAGGGGGATAAAGGATGTGTAAGAGCAAGTAGTAAGAAAGTACGTCGGGTTCTGGTGGTGGCGGCAAACCGAAAGGTCATCTGGCCGAATTCCGGTCGTACCGTCGTATTTTCTGTCTGGATTTAAGGTAGCTTTCAGCTCTCAGTGGTGAGAAAATCCTCCAGGGGCATGGTTCCTATTCCACATTACATTGTAGATCCTCTTACAACACTAGCGTTACTGGGGAAGATTAGGGAAACTCAAGTCGCCGAAGTGGCACTTAAAAGACATACGTTTGAGACACGAGGAGTTATTTTTACAACAGACATTTGACTACTATGGGGCAGCATGGACCATATCTTACCAAGTATTTGTTTCCGAATACTTACAGGTGAAGTTTTTCTACTTTTGACCAAAACTGTCTCCGATAAGTATACGGGATGTTTTCTTATGAAACGCCTAGTATAGTGGATACATCGCCTTCATAGCATTCGTTACATTATGGGCTTCTCTTTTAAACATCAGACATTTTCTTCTGGTTTCATGCTGAATTGCAAATAGTTGGAGCCATCTTCATTGTGGCCTCCAGAGGTCTGTTTGCACAGTCGCTCCTGCAAATTGGTAGCCATCCATCAGAAGTCACATCAAAGACGTCGGTACTGTATCAGTAAACTAGTGATACGATTGCCCAAGTCACAAATACGGAGCTATCGCTTGGCGGCTGTCCTTAAGCCGCGTGTAATACTGAAACAGGCTAAGTGCTGCTTCAGATAGTGTGTGGCACGACGCCACAGAACCTCAGAACACTAAGATGACAGTTTGTGCAGTAATGAAGCACTCAAACCGTACTGCGTTTTGATGGAAACGCCCGATTCTGGAAAACGTCTTGTCAAAGGCATACAGCGATACGTCAAAAGTAGCGGTATGTACGTATAAGCCTACAGATGGCGGAGCTGTTGTTTGTACTCAGGTCATTCACGTGAAAAGGTTTCCGACGTGATTCTGGGTGCACGACGAATTTCGACGTGGAACGGTTGTTGTAGTCATTAGACATCGTGAGAGAACACAATGGGGCGCTCCGCGGGACTCACGGACTTCTAACGTGGTCAGGTGATTGGGTGTCACTTGTGTCATACGTCTGTACGCGAGATTGCCACACTCTTAAATATCCCTAGGTCCACTGTTTCCGATGTGATAGTGAAGTGGAAATGCGAAGACACACGTACAGCGCCAGCCGGTGTGGCCGAGCGGTTCTAGGCGCTTCAGTCTGGAACCGCACGACAGCTACGGTCGCAGGTTCGGATCCTGCCTCGGGCATGGATGTGTGTGATGTCCTTAGGTTAGTTAGGTTTAAGTAGTTCTAAGTTCTAGGGGACTGATGACCTCAGATGTTAAGTCCCATAGTGCTCAGAGCCATTTGAACGTTTTGAACACACGTACAGCAGAAAAGCGTACAGGCCGACCTCGTCTACTGACTGACAGAGATCGCCGACTGTTGAAGAGGGTCGTAATGTGTAATAGGCAGACATCTATCCAGACCGTCACACGGGAATTCCAAACTGCATCAGGATCCACTGCAAGTACTATGACAATTAGGCAGGGGCCGGCCAGAGTGGCCGATCGGTTCTAGGCGCTACAGTATGGAACCGCGCGACCGCTGCGGTGGCAGGTTCGAATCCTGCCTCGGGCATGGATGTGTGTGATGTCCTTAGGTTAGTTAGGTTTAAGTAATTCTAAGTTCTAGGGGACTGATGACCTTAGAAGTTAAGTCCCATAGTGCTCAGAGCCATTTTTTGAATTAGGCAGGAGGTGAGAAAACTTGGATTTCATGGTCGAGCGGCTGCTCATAAGCCACACATCACGCCGGTAAATGCCAAACGACGCCACGCTTGGTGTAAGGATCGTAAACATTGAACGATTGAACAGGGGAAAAATGTTGTGTGGAGTGACGAATCACGGTACATAATGTGGCGATCCGATGGCAGGGTGTGGGTATGGCGAACGCCCAGTAAACTTCATCTGCTAGCGTGTGTAGTGCCAACACTAAATTCGGAGGCGGTGGTGTTATGGTGTGGTCGTGTTTTTCATGGAGAGGGCTTGTACCCTTTGTTGTTTTGCGTGGCACTATCACCGCACAGGCCTACATTGGTGTTTTAAGCCCCTTCTTACTTCCCACTGTACAAGAGCAGTTCAAGGATGGCGATTTCATCTTTCAACAGGATTGACCACTTGTTCATAACACACGGCTTGTGGCTGAGTGGTTACACGACAATAACATCCCTGTAATGGACTGGCCTGCACAGAGTCCTGACCTGAATCCTATAGAACACCTTTTCGATGTGCCAGGCCTCAACGACCGACATCGATACCTCTCCTCAGTGCAGCACTCCTACAAGAATGGGCCGCCATTCCCCAAGAAACCTTCCAGCACCTGACTGAATTTATGCCTGCGAGAGTGGAAGCTGTCATCAAGGCTAAGGGTGGGCCAACACCGTATTGAATTCCATCATTAGCGATGGAGGGCGCCGCGAACTTGTAAGTCAATTTAAGCCATGTGTCCGGATACTTTTGATCAAATAGTGTATGGGACATTCCATTTCGGAAATCGCTAGGGAATTCAATATTCTGACATCCACAGTGTCAAGAGTGTGCCGAGAATACCAGATTTCAGGCATTACTTCTAATCACGGACAACTCAGTGACCGACACTCTTCACTTAACAACCGAGAACAGTGGCGGTTGCGTTAAGTTGAAAGTCCTGAGAGACAAGCAACTCTGCGTGAAATAACAGTAGAAATCAATGCAGGACGTACGAAGAACATAACCGTTAGTATTTTTTTTTTTTTTTGTCATCAGTCTACTGACTGGTTTGATGCGGCCCGCCACGAATTCCTTTCCTGTGCTAACCTCTTCATCTCAGAGTAGCACTTGCAACCTACGTCCTCAATTATTTGCTTGACGTATTCCAATCTCTGTCTTCCTCTACAGTTTTTGCCCTCTACACCTCCTTCTAGTACCATGGAAGTCATTCCCTCATGTCTTAGCAGATGTCCTATCATCCCGTCCCTTCTCCTTACCAGTGTTTTCCATATATTCCTTTCCTCTCCGATTCTGCGTAGAACCTCCTCATTCCTTACCTTATCAGTCCACCTAATTTTCTACATTCGTCTGTAGCACCACATCTCAAATGCTTCGATTCTCTTCTGTTCCGGTTTTCCCACAGTCCATGTTTCACTACCATACAATGATGTACTCCAGACGTACATCCTCAGAAATTTCTTCCTCAAATTAAGGCCGGTATTTGATTTTAGTAGACTTCTCTTGGCCAGAAATGCCTTTTTTGCCATAGCGAGTCTGCTTTTGATGGGTAGGACGGTAGACGACTGGAAACCCGTGGCCTGGTCAGAGGAGACCCGGTTTCAGTTGGTAAGAGTTGACGGTTGGTTCGAGTGTGGCGCAGACGCCATGACGTCATGGACCCAAGTTGTCAACGAGGCGCTGTACAAGCTGATGGTGGCTCCATAATGGTTGTGTTTATTTGGAATCTACAGGTTCTCTGGTCTAGCTGAACCGATCATTAACTGGAAATGGTTATTTTCAGCTACATAGAGACCACCTTTGGCCATTCATATACGCAAACAACGACTGAATTCTAATGGATGACAATGTGCCATGTCACCGGGCCAAAATTCTTCACGGCTGGTTTGAAGAACATTCTGGACAGTTTGAGCGAATGGTTTGGCCAACTATATCGCCGAACATGAATCCCATCGAACATTTATGGAACATAATTGAGAGATCAGCACAAAATCCTGCACCGG
This sequence comes from Schistocerca americana, assembly GCF_021461395.2. Taxonomy (NCBI): domain Eukaryota; kingdom Metazoa; phylum Arthropoda; class Insecta; order Orthoptera; family Acrididae; genus Schistocerca; species Schistocerca americana. The sequence continues at coordinate 1,135,775,087 of NC_060119.1, forward strand.
CAACACCTTCGCAATTATGAACGGTTATAGAGGCAATATAGCTCAATATTTCTGCAAGGCACTTCCAGAGACTTGTTGAGTCCATCCCACGTCGAGATGTTGCCCTACACTGCGCAAGTTGGAGGCGCAACGATATTAGAAGGGCTTTTGTCAGGCGATACGATATTAGAAGGGCTTTTGTCACCTCCCTGTGTATCACACTACGTGTAACTATAACAATATTCGAAAATGGGAGAAATGCAATTAATCCCTGTCGGTAGTGCAGAGATTTGTAACGTCGCAGGAGAAGGTTGTACTGGCACCATTTTTTTATGCAGTGTGCTAAATATAGTGCATTATTGTGTTTTTGTCGGAACAAAATACTTGTCTCTGGGACAACGAACTGAAAAATTTAATTGAGTCCTACAATTCAAAAATTTTGATGAATTTTTAAGGAGCGAGTAGGTATACCGAGCGAAGCCAAAAGCGACCGAATGCTGCTGACACATACAATGGGAGGGATGAAATTACGCGCCATAGCAGAAATATTTGACCCTCAATTGTGTTACAGACAACATGTTGAAAGACGTCCACTTCACTCACCATTCAGTGCTCGTATTTCGTATTTCTAATCCCAGCATTCTGGTACCCGGTAAAATAATAATTCAGGTAATATTAATAATTTCTATGGGTTGCCTGATTTATTTGACGATTTTTACAGCTTGCCTCACACTGATCTGTGAGAGGAGCTTGGCGCTAGAAATTTTCTTTATTTATGGGCGAGGGCAGCAGTCTTCCTAGCAGCCATGATGGCTCCCCGTTTCCCATCCTTTTTCCGATCGCCAGGGTAGCACGTGGTGTCGTTTGAACATTCAGTAGTGGCCAAAGTTTCTCCTTTGTCAGTTCCCCAACCTGCCTTACCAACCTTGTAAACGCTATTTGTGCTCAATTTTAACGTCGCGAGGTCGCCTCTCTATGAAATTCCGGCCCTTTGATTGGCCAGTTCAGGTGCGCGCCAGTTTTTCGCGGGCGGCCGCCAACCGCCCTCCGCGGATGGGTGGTGGACGAAGGGGCAGTAGTCAGTTCTAGTGTGACAGTGCTGCTTCCAGGAGGTGAAGTTCGGTAAGCATGAGCGCCGACGTGCACGGTATATTCGCGCCCTGTGGCCTAGAGGGAACCTGATGGGTTATTGTGAAGTTTCGCGTCTTGCGGGTTATATTGCTTTAGTACGGGAGGCTACCGAGCGATTCACGCACAGTAGCATCTTCTTAGTCTTTGGCTAATTCCTGGTGGTGGTCGTTGCACGCCTGAAACCCCATCCTTTACTAGATGGGATTCTATTTGATAATACGGCGATCGTTACTAAAATTCCTTTCCTCCTGCTATCGTGGCGTGTTATGAACGTACGTTGGGGCAGGCTGCTGAACTCGAATCTTTCTTCACCTCACCCCCATTTGGTTGTATTATTGTTCGATTCTCAACTGTTAATAAACGAGTCCGTAAATCTTACATTCTCTCTCTTTCCTTACGTGAACTCACCCCTACTGTAACAGAATATGCGGGACTACGAGGGCTATCCACAAAGTACATTACGTTTTGGAATTAAAAATAAACAAAGTATTGGAAATTTTTTTAATTATATACAGATGAAAGCCACACTTAAATACTACTTTTCTACATAGTTGCCATTTAAATTAAGGCACTTATCGTAGCGATGGACGAGCTTGGAAATTCCTTCGTCGTAAAATTCGGCCGCCTGCGCCTTCAACCCCGTGGTTACCTCTTCTTGAAGCTGTGCGTCGTCATCAAAACGCTGCATAGCCAACCACTTCTTCCTTGCTGGGAATAAGTGGAAGTCGCTCGGTGCCAGGTCGGGACTGTACGGCGGATGAGGAAACAACTCCCACTTAAACGATTCGAGAACTTCACGTGTGGCATTTGCCGTGTGGGCCCGGGCGTTGTCGTGAATCAGCAAGATCTTTGAGCCCAACTTTCCCCTGCGCTTGTTTTGTATTGCTCTTCTGAGGTTGTGCAGAGTTTGGCAATACCTTTGACAGTTTATTGTAGTGCCTCTTTCCAGGAAATCCACAAAAATCACACCTTTTCTGTCCCAGATTGTAGTGCCTCTTTCCAGGAAATCCACAAAAATCACACCTTTTCTGTCCCAGAAGAGGTAACAACGTGGTTGAAGGCGCAGGCGGCCGAATTTTACGACGAAGGAATTTCCAAGCTCGTCCATCGCTACGATAAGTGCCTTAATTTAAATGGCAGCTATGTAGAAAAGTAGTATTTAAGTGTGGCTTTAATCTGAATATAATAAAAAAAATCCAATACTTTATTTATTTTTAATTCCAAAACGTAATGTACTTTGTGGATAGTCCTCGTATAACGGTTGCTATAAGGTCGTGCAGGTCTCGCGCCGCTAACGATAGTATAAAGATTCCATATCGCGCGCCTGGCACGACCATTGCACGCATGGCACCGATAACACTAGTAATCATGTTCAACTATTCCCCACTGATAAACTGGGAAGTGTTCACGGCTCAGTGTGAGTACGTGAGCACTAAATCCACTTGATGTGGTGGAAGTAGTGGCCCCTGTTTTGCCTTGCTGGTTTAGATAAAAAATATCAAAAATCACAGCCCATACAGCAAGGAATAGTAACTCGAAACAAACGAGCCACCGCTTTTAATGTCTTTGAAACGAACCGTGAATTAGTATTTTTTAGTTTTCAAATGTTAACCTCTAATCTACCATCCAATCTATCATCCATGCCCATCCAATAAATATTTGAGGAATAATCGATCACTTTCTATGTGACGCTACTTTCTAGTACAGAGAAATTGTAACCAAAGTAAGTAGTTACCTTAAATAGAACGTCGTGTTCGATACTCGTTAGATCCACCAAGAATGTTAGTTCGAAGCTGTGAGCGCTTGAAGCCAACTCCCGTGAACGTTTACGGAAGTTATGCGAGAACGTTCCGGGAATGGCAGCAGCAGCAGTTGCTCAATATTAGTCGCTACTGATTTAAGGAGAACAGCTGTCAACATGTCGAACAAATAGAAGCCGTGCAGCTATTATCATTTCCCCTCCGACACTTTCTACCTGCCGCTCAAAAACTGATTTGTAGTAAGCACTCATTTATAATTTATGGCGTTCAGAAGAGTCGTTCCGCAGCAAAAACGTACCGCTTCTGCTCCGTCGTTCTCTGGAATCTTGTCACGGATCGGCGTGAATATTTATGGCATGTTTTGAAATGCCAGCTTCGTGACTGACCATAAAGACCTTCATCGGCGACTGCCTTCACTGCGAACTCCAGCGAAATCGGCTTTTGTTTTTCTTTCTTTCCGTTCCTTGGGGAAGCATGATACTGGGGCGTTGTGACTTGGTAGCCAAGGTGCTGTTCTGTTTTCGATTTGTTAGTTTTATCAATTTTATGTCGAATTCTTTGACAGTAATATTCAACCTCAGCCTCGTCGCGTAATCTGGGACGGATTTCGTAGCCATGACATTCGACGTACAGCCGACGGAATTGTAGCGAAAACCTCAGCTGCCAACGTCTCTTTCGTCAAGGCTTCACTCGAGCTGTGGCTAACGTGCCTGCTGCACTTGCCTACTTTTGTCAGTATCCGAATTAATAATTCGTCGCTATCACACGTTTCATTCTCTACACAACTGGGCAAAGCTGGCCAATGCAGAATGCCCGGTTTTTCGATTGTTGAACGTCGTGCGTGTCAGTATACTGCTGCGAAATTTTTTTCGTAGGTTCTTCAGAACCGGTAACAACGAGAAATTACTTATTGGTTCTGTAGACTGAATAAAAATTTCGTATGAATTGGTCGGTGAGGCGAAGGAGTCAAGGACTGCGTTTTTCGTCGTCGTTCACACTGACCAACGTAAACACTTCGACCACTGCGCACCGTGAGATTGAATGTCGGTGACGTTTGTGCCACGTGATGCGGTAAAGAAAGTATGTAAGGATCTTTCGTGAGCCCCGATGTTGACCCAGAAACACCATAAATTACCATTGCAGTGCCTACAGGATCATCGAAACTGGGCCGTGCATCAATGGACAAGAGTAACCTGTCGGATGATTCGAGTTTCTTGTTACACCGGGTCTGTGGTCGTGTCCAGATATGCAGTGATTCATGCGAAAGGCTGCGTGAAACGTGCAACGTGCAACTGACTCAGGACTGTGGGATGGTGTCATATTGTTAGGAACACTGGCCTGATCTTCCATAGTTCCTGAGGTTACTAATGGAAGCCACCGTGACAGCTGTGGACTAAGTGAATATTGTTGTGGACCACCTGCGTTCCGTCTTGCTTGATGTCTTCCCTGACGGCGGTGGCATCTTCCAACGGGATCACTATCCGTATCATAAGGTCTGGAATCGCGCTACGGTGGTCTTAGAAGCTTGATCTAAGGTAATACGGTGTCTTCGCCTCCAAATGTGCCTGGTCAAAACACGATGCAACACACCCCTGGAATGTTATCCGTCCACAGCTTTGTGTCTACAAAACACGGGCCTGTAATTTACGAGGATTGTGTGTCACGAGCCTACACATCTGGTGCAACATACTCCCGGAAACCCACCAAGGTCTTGTTGAGTCTATTCCACGCAGAATCGCTGCTAAACTGCGTAGCAAATGTTTACTAACACACTATGAAGTGTGCGGTCATAGTACAAAACTTGAAAGGTGAAAGTAACTTTCGCATGATGCGTCTCTGCCAAATATCGTAGTTACATGAAACTTGGACCATACATGGAAAGACCTGCTACACTTAACTACAGAAGATAACTGAAAGAAATACGCAATGACACGAACAGAAATGGCACTTTTATTCAAAGACTATAACTAATCTCAAGTCACTACGATTTATGATGGTCCCCCAGACATTCCAGAAGGCAGGACGTGTTTCTTAATCAGACGTTTGACCAGCACGGACAGCAATGCGTTGCACTGCAACGTGTTCCATGCTGGCCACGAGGTTGGTAAAGGGTTCTTGTGGCAGGGCGTTCCATTCCTCCACCACCGCAGTCGACAACTGCCTCATGGTCGTTGGTGAGTGCGGTCTTGCTGCAATACATGTCGCCACCGCATCGCACAGGTGATCGACAGGATTTGAATTGGGGCAACAGGTAGACAGCTCCAGTCGACGATATCCTGTCGTTCGAAGAGCTGATTCACCTGTGCAGATGGATGCGGTCGCACATTGTCAGGCCAGAATTTACTCCTGTACTGTAGTACAATAATGCTGAACGGTCAGTGTACCGTGCTGAAAGATTTGGAGCTCAGCACGGCTATGCAGCATCATGCCACCCTGCACCTGAGCAACCAACATTGTTCCTGGGAGCATTACGTGTCCCCAGCGCTCGCAGTATGAGAGTACGTTCAAAATCACTACACAGACTGAACCTGCCCTCATCTGAGAAGAGCATGTGACACTAGCCGTGTGGGGTAGCCGTGCAGTTTGAGGTACCTTGCCCCAGTGGAAGTGGCTCCCCCTGTCAGAGATTCGAGTCCTCCCTCGAGCATCGGTGAGTGTTGTCCTTAGTGTGAGTTAATTTAAGGTAGATAAGGTAGTGTGTAAGCCTAGGGACCGACGACCTCAGCAGTTTGGTCCCATAGGAACTTACCACCACATCACACCATATGATCCTACTCCTCGTTTAGGTTTTCAATGGAGGCACTTGACAATTCACGACATCCAGAGACATATGAGCCCATTATGCTAATATCGATTATTTTCGAGAGGTGCATGCGGGACCTGAAGATGGTACAATGAACTGCCGAAACTGGTAGCGAAAATAAAATAATTTCTCAATTGCACGTCTGTTTGGCGAATTCCTTTGTTAAATATTTGACCAGCCACTGTCCCGTGTCCACAGTGAATCAACAGAGACTACTCCTCGTTGGCTAGACCATATGCCCTTGGCACCATCGAAAACAGTGCTGCCGATGTGCGGGCGTCAAAGTAACACAACGTGCTGGTCGTTGGGCAGGGAGACCACCCCTCTCCAGTCGGCATGCCACTGAGGAGTGCGAGACGGCGTGGCTTGCAGTCCAGTTAATGTGGTTGCGACTTCACCCGGTGTTTGACATGGGACCCTTCTTGCCTGTTGCCCAATGTTGCTGTCATCTGCTGCTGTAGTTGACCGTCCTCGACCACCTTCATCTCCTTCAGGCAGCAGTGAATGTGGTTCAGAATGCTGCCCCATGTACGTGAAACAATGCTGTGAGCAATTCCAAGCTCCTGGGCTACAATCGTCACACTTCTTCCGCTTTCTAGTTTCCCGAAGACTCTTTCCCGTACGAAGTCATCTGCTTTATAAAAAGAGAGAAAGGGATAATGTAGACAATTTTAGATCTATTTCTGTGCCATCAGTGTTTGAAAAGGCTGTGTATGTAAGGATAATTGATCATTTTACATCACACAATTTGCTATCAAAAGTACAGTTCGGCTTCAGAAGTCGTTTAACGACTGAAAATGCTATGTTCTCTATTCTCTGTGAGGTACTGGATGGGTTAAACAAAAGATTTCGAACGCTAGGCATAATTTTTGATTGAACTGAGGCGTTTGATTGTGTTGACCACAAGATATTGCTCCAGAAGTCGTACTATTACGGAATACGGGGAGTAGCTCACAATTGGTTCACCTCTTACTTTAGAAACAGACAGCAAAAGGCCATTATTCACAGTGTTGAGAATGGCTGTGATGTGGGGTCTGAGTGGGGTACGGTCAAGTGGGGGGGGGGGGGGGGGTGCCCCAGGGATCATTGTTGGGGCCACTCCTGTTCCCTATTTAGCGGGCAGTGTGTCTGCCATGTAGGGTGCTTGCGTGTGGCCCTCCTGAATACATCGATTCCATATTGCCATGACAGACGTGACATCCTGACAGAGGCAAGCAGCGGTATCCTAGATCAAAAAACCGCAGTTTTTGTAGTTCACGAGCCTGCCGAGTGGCAATGGAGGTTTCTCCCTCTTACACCTCTCACAAATAAACAACACTCAAATGCGATTTCTGAATGACAAATCTTCTGCGTAATCTTTCTTTATATGTAGATTCATTACTCGTACGTAGTTTTTCCTGTCACATTATTAATCTTTTTACATGTACAGGCATCCAAGTAACACTTCATTCCTACATGGCCGTGCTATTTGGGTACAGGGCATTTCTCCACTCTGTCCCCTAGGTACTTCGTTTGTGAATAAAAGTTATAACAGAGGAGGAGAACAAATATACTAGCTGAGAAAAAATTTACTATGTGATCAAAAGTATCCAAACACCACAATGTAATGCGGAATTTACCACTAGCTGTCACGAGACGGCGACCCGCCAGCAGAAAAAGAGGTGGTCAGTTTTAATAACTTATCTTATGTCTTGACCACATTTTTATTTTGCACTTGTTTCGTGATAGAGAATATTGACGTGATACAATGTATCTAATGAACAATTTTATATGACTGACATAACTCTGCCTTTGAAAAAGACGGAAAGTCGAAGTGGGTAAGGTGCTGTTGGAAAAATGAAAGTGTGGTCAAGACACAAGGAAAGTTATTGAAAATGCATCGAAATGGCGGCGTCGCCTCGCAGCATTTTCATGCAAACTGCAAAGGTGCACAGTGCCAACAGCAGAATCGGTCAGCAGAGTTCGGTGGTTCCGAACGTGGATTAGTCATTGGATGTCGCCTGACTAACACCGCTCGAGTCGACTTTTGATGATGTGCCTTTGGTGTGGAAACGCGAAGGAACAACCGCAGCCGGCCGGAGTGGCCAAGCGGTTCTAGGCGCTACAGTCTGGAACCGCGCGACCGCTACGGTTGCAGGTTCGAATCCTGCCTCGGGCATGGATGTGTGTGATGTCCTTAGGTTAGTTATGTTTAAGTAGTTCTAAGTTCTAGGAGACTGATGACCACAGCAGTTGAGTCCCATAATGCTCAGAGTCATTTGAACCATTTTTGAACAACCGCATCTAAGAGAAGACCACTGACTGACATGGGAACTGGAATAAAGCCGATGATGGCTGTGAAAAAATCGTATGAAATCAGCGAAAGAAATCGCTATGGTGGTGGTGGTGGTGGTGTGTTGGGGCTTATGGGCGCTCAACATCGAGGTCATCAGCGCCCTGACACACATTAAAAGGAACGAATGTGGACAGACCTAAGAAAACTAAAGCACACACTCAAAGAAAGCAGGAAAAGAAGGAAAATGCTACATAAGGAAGTAAAACCTAAGGAAAGGGGAAACATAGCAACAAGAATGTCACAGGAAATTGTTATTGGCTGGCCACTTACGTAAAATATGGGCGAGCTTGTCACACAGTGAGCAAATTAAAATCCTCTCCCTAAAATCTTTGTAAAAACATTTGACAGGGTCATTTTTTAAAACTTTAACCACATTCGTCCGAGTGTTGCCTAAAAGAGATGGCAGGTTCGCTGGCAAGTCAGCCGCGACCCGCTGGTCAGAAAATAAAACGCAATCCAATAAAACGTGGCGCACAGTGACCTGGACGCCGCAAGCACCACACATTGGAGGGTCCTCTCGCCGGCGATGATGGCTGTGAAAAAATCGTATGAAATTAGCGAAAGAAATCGCTATGGAGCTCTAAAGTGGTACCAGCAGTCCACTTAGCACAATGACTGTGCGCATAGATTTAAAAAGAATAGAGTACAGTGGTGGAACTGCTCTTCAAAGTCTACACACACTTCTGTAGTCAGTGCTAAACGGCGTGTGGCAGAGAATAATATGTGTAGCACTCTAACTGCCCCCTTCGCCTCCATCCTTTTCCTGTTCCAGTCGCGAACGTTTAGCTTGAAGAACGAATAGTGATAAGCCTACACGTGAGCTTGAATCTCTCTAATATCCCATTCATGATCTTTTCACGAGATAGGGCGAAGCAATAGACTTCTTGACTCTTTTACAAACTTACGATCTCGGAAGTTTAAAGCAGACAACACCGTGATGCAGGTCGCCTCTCTTGCAGTGCCTGCCACGACTTGACTGACCATCTCCATGACGTTTTCGTGCTCACTAAACGAACCGACGACGCAACACGCTGCTCTACTTTCGATCTCCTCTATTTCTTCTATCATTCCTACCTGGTATGGATACTAGACTGACGACCAGTTTTCAAGTACTGGTCGAACGAGTGTTTTGTAAGCTACCTACTTTGTCGATCATCATCATCATCATTTAAGACTGATTATGCCTTTCAGCGTTCAGTCTGGAGCATAGCCCCCCTTATAAAATTCCTCCATGATCCCCTATTCAGTGCTAACATTGGTGCCTCTTCTGATGTTAAACCTATTACTTCAAAATCATTCTTAACCGAATCCAGGTACCTTCTCCTTGGTCTGCCCCGACTCCTCCTACCCTCTACTGCTGAACCCATGAGTCTCTTGGGTAACCTTGCTTCTCCCATGCGTGTAACATGACCCCACCATCTAAGCCTGTTCGCCCTGACTGCTACATCTATAGAGTTCATTCCCAGTTTTTCTTTGATTTCATCTACTTTGTCGATGGACTACATTTTCTGAAGATTCTTACAATGAATCTCAGTCTGGCGTCTGCCTGAAGTCCGATTACTTTTACATCGTCTTTACACTTTAAATCGCTCCGTACGTCGGTCTTGGCCGAGCGGTTCTAGGCGCTTCAGCCCGCACCGTGCTGCTGCTGCGGTCGCAGGTTCGAATCCTGCCTTGGGCATGGGTGTGTGTGTGATGTCCTTAGGTTAGTCAGGTTTCAATAGATCTAAGTCTAGGGGACTGATGACATCATATGTTAAGTCCCATTGTGCTTAGAGCCATTTTTTTCGTTCCGTACGTATATATACTCGTATTTTATGGATGTAATTGCTTTCAATGACTGATCTGCAATCGTGTAATCATACAGTGACGGGTCATTCTGTCTGTGTACGCTGTACATTGCATTTGTCTACTATATTAAATTTCAGCCTCCAGTTGCATAAGCAAAGAAACTTTAGCTAGGTTTCGGCTATAATAATGTAGCCTTTTTCAGAAACGCCCCAATATACTTACGAGCTGCCTTAGTCACCTGGGCACGTGCAAATGTGAATATTTTTAACATGGTGCAGCAGAGGCAGCAACTGTAAAATGTACACTGCTGGCCACCGTAAATGCAACACCCTGAAGGAAGCATCCGAATCAAGTGAAATTTACACCATGGGTTTGCAGCGATGAGATATGCAACTGATTAGAATTTCAGCACAGACGCACATCACACGCGCTGTGGCGCCACCTCATAGCGCCATTTAAGGCTTGGCGATTTCGACGAGTGTACGTTCGGCACGTGTGTTTACCTTGTGGTTGTTTCACAAGACGATCAGTTATGCCTCGTAGACAACAGCGAACATCTTTTGATCAAGTATCCGAGTTCGACAGAGGAAGGATAGTGGCTTACCGAGATTGTGGATTATCATACAGAGAAATCGCTAGTCGTTTTGGACGAAACCAAACAACTGTAATGCGGATATGTGACCGTTGGATGCAGGAGGGTACGACGGACCGACGTGGTCGATCGCATTCACCTCGCTGCACCACTGCACGCGCTGATAGGCAAATTGTGCGCATGGCAGTGACGGATCGCTCAGTGACATCCCGAACCATAGCACAGCACATTGCGTCTGTAACGCATCATCCAGTGTCTGCGCGTACCATTCGACGCCGTTTACAGCAGAGTGGTCTGTCCGCAAGACATCCATTGCTTCGTCTACCATTGACGCAGAACCACAGACGTCTCCGTCGCCAATGGTGTGATGACAGACGGATGTGGACGGCAGAATGGAATGACGTTGTCTTTACTGACGAGGCACGCTTCTGTCTGCAGCACCACGATGGTCGGATTCGAGTGTGGAGACACCGTAGAGAGAGGATGCTGGACAGCTGCATTATGCACCGCCACACTGGTCTTGCACCGGGTATTATGGTATGGGGCGGTATTGGATATTACTCTCGCACGCCTCTAGTACGCATTGCCGGTACTTTAAATAGCCGGCGCTACACATCCGAGGTGCTGGAGCCAGTTGTCCTTCCTTACCTTCAGGGCTCGGCCACAGCCATATTTCAACAGGATAATGCGCGACCACACGTGGCACGCATTGTCCAAAGGTTCTTCATCAATAACCAGATTGAATTGCTTCCCTGGCCGGCTCGCTCTCCGGATCTTTCGCCGATAGAAAACATGTGGTCCATGGTTGCTCAACGAGTGACCCAGATTACATCCCCAGCTGCCACACCAGATGATCTTTGGCAACGTGTGGAAGCTGCTTGGGCTGCTGTACCCCAGGAACACATCCAACGTCTCTTTGACTCAATGCCGAGACGTGTGGCAGCGGTGATCTCCAACGATGGCGGCTACTCTGGCTACTGATTCTGGCAGGAACCACATGTCACAAACGTCTGTAAACGTAATTATTTGATACTTGGTCAACATGTTATCTACAAAATAAATCTTGTTGTGCTACCTCTTGTCTTTCTTGGTGTTGCATTTACGGTGGCCAGCAGTGTAATTATATGAAAGTTCAGCCTTTACAGTTGCTGACTCTGCTGCACCATGCTAAAAATATTCACATTTGTCTATGTTGAATCCTATTGCTAATCCCCGCCCCTTCTGTCGACCTGCTACAAGTCTTCCTCCATCTCGGTACACTTTTCTAGCGTTGTGACTTTTCTGTACGCAACAGCGACATCTGCGTAAACTCCCATGGAACTTCCAATTGTGAGTTAACGAGCATTTCGCTTTCATTTAAATATGTGGCCGAAAGAGACAGCTTCCCAGGGATTGCGAAACGAATCCTGTCGTCCAGGACCGTGCGCCACAAACAGCGCAGATTCGCCACGAGATGGGGACATCCACAGGCGCCTATACTGCTGAATGGGTTCAAAAATGGTTCAAATGGCTCTGAGCACTATGGGACTTAACATCTATGGTCATCAGTCCCCTAGAACTTAGAACTACTTAAACCTAACTAACCTAAGGACAGCACACAACACCCAGTCATCACGAGGGAGAGAAAATCCCTGACCCCGCCGGGAATCGAACCCGGGAACCCGGGCGTGGGAAGCGAGAACGCTACCGCACGGCCACGAGCTGCGGACTGCTGAATGGGGCCAGGCTCGCCAGGCCTAAGCACTGTAGTATGCGAGTGAGACAGACGAGAACCTGCGTCATAGGGAAACCCCGTAGGAGCTGTTTGTGCCCAGGGAGATGTAGCAGTGTTAAATATGGCGGACCTAAGATCGGCCATAAAGGGAAACACTTATGAAAACTATTTAATTTTGTAGTAATTCAGGGAAGGAAGCCACAGTAATTTTAATCTACCATCTTTCTTAAATTTTCACGGTGCTCTCAATAAAACTTGAATATTGCTCATACCTATAATAGTTTAGGATTTACTGTTAAAGTGAAATTAACAAGTTTTGCAACGAAGACCTGAATGCTAAAATCTGAAGGCTTTTGTCGATCTTTACGATCGACATTTCATATAAAAGCGCGTCATTAAAATGACAAATGTTGTAAATATCAACTCTGTAGCTTTATTTGTTTAAAAGGTGTAGTACGTTTAAATTATCAGTATTTTCAGTTAAGCATCACAGCATTATTTCCTCTACACAAAAAACACATTGAACGATGATAGCATGACACCTTATTGAATTGTTAGGTAATAGGACATTTTTTGTTAAGTTTAGTGAATGATAGCTATTTTGGTCTTTATTTATTTATCAGAACGGACATTGGTGCAAGGCTACTGGCCCTGACATTCAAAGTTAAGAAGGAAATTGGTTTTCTGTAAAAGAATTTAACGCTTATTACGTAATGGATATTATTGTCACTTTATTTAGAACTTGGAAGTGGTCAAGCTTTCATTATTTAAATATGTTAAAATGTAAAATGACGTAGAATAAGCTGTAGCCAATCAGATGGACGGCTTCAGGGAAGGGAACTGAACTAGTCACTCGGGCGACGGTGTTTGGTACGCGGGAGACGCGGCCGGGTACTCGCAGGGGGACAGTGCGGGTGCAGACGCGAAAGCGTCAGTTCAGTTCTGGTCGGGATACAAAAGTGGACAGTTCTGGTCTAGACACAAAATGGTACAGTTCGTATTGAGACGCGAAGGCGGACAGTCGGTCTTTAGGCAATTAGGAAGTGAAACAGAAAATTTCGCGTATTGTGGTATCGCTGGACTTGGTCTCTGAGAGGTGAGCAGCTGCGCGCCTGGTGTAAGCTCTAACATTTCGCGTAGATGACGAGGTGGAGCACTGGACTTGTAATTCGCGATGAGATTGTGAATGATCGAACTGTGTCCTATGGACATGTGCTCGAGTGTAACAGTAACTCCAAATGCGACCATTTTCGCTATTAGTTTGTTTTCTGAATAAAACTTATTCTAACCATATCGCAACTGTGTGGCCTACATCATTTATGGGTCGTTATTTTAGTTCCCGATATTATTATTACTGTTATTATATGTTATGTTAACTTTGTATGTTTCATACAATTTCGCAAACTTGCCATCAGCCAGACAACTTAACCAAAATTAAATGATAGTTAAATCAAGACCCTAAGCTGTCGACAGGTATTGATATACATCAACGGGGACTCGAACCCAGGATCTCCTGCTTACATGGCAGACGCCGTATCCATCTGAGCCACCGAGGGCACAGAGAATAGTGCGACTGCGGGGATTTATCCCTTGCACGCTCCACATGAGACCCACATTCCCAACTTAATGTCCACACACTACATTCGTAGCGTCCCGGACATGGCCGTAAGAACAGATACCATCATATACTTAACCAAAGGGTCACAAGTGTCTAATTTAGGGCGTGTAATGCGACTCGTGCTGTTCAACACCTAGACGAGTATGAGCTAAGACATTTCGACGAAGAGGAACCGCATATGAGCCCGAACATCTTTGGGATGTTAGCTCGTGCGATATTATGCACAGGGTCGAAGACAACAAAAGGAGCACCACAAAGGGATTACCAGAATAGCACCGAAATCGGTAGATGTGATGTACATGTTACACAAACAGATGATTAAATTTCAGAGAAAAATGGATGATAAAGGTTCACAAATTTAGCAAGTCAATAACGCATTGGTCCACAAAATGTTCAAATGTGTGTGAAGTCTTATGGGACTTAACTGCTAAGGTCATCAGTCCCTAAGCTTACACACTACTTAACCTAAATTATCCTAACCACAAACACACACACCCATGCCCGAGGGAGAACTCGAACCTTCGCCGGCACCAGCCGCACAGTCCATGACTGCAGTGCTAGACCGCTCGGCTGATCCCGCGCGGCCGTTGGTCCACCTCTGGCCCTCATGCAAACAGTTATTCGGCGTGGCACTGATTGACAGAGTTGTCCTCCTGAGAATATCGTGGCGAATTCTGTCCAGTTGGCGCGTTAGATGGTCAAAATCCCGAGATGGTTGCCAGGTCTTGCCCATAATGCTCCAAACACTCTGATATGGGGAGAGATCCAGCGATCTTGCTGGCCATGATAGTGTTCGGCAGGCATGAAGACAAACAGTAGAAAGTCTCGCCGTGTGCGGATGGGCATTATGTTCCTGAAATATAATCCCAGGATGGCTTGCCATGGAGGACAACAAATCGGGACGACCGCTGTCCGAGGCGTCTGTAGACACGTCTTTGGCCTGGAATCTGATTGATGGGAGTAAAACTGTCCCCAGTGGTGACTCGCGCTTCCAACTGATCCCCTGATGACCAAAGAAGACGTGTCTAGAGATGCCCCAGACAGCGGTGTGTTACCAACCTGACTGCCGCCCCCCGTATGACCTGAGAACCAGGAGTGATGGTCCAAAGTGCCGTTTATTTTCATAGCAGAACCCCTTTGGTTATCATCATCAGGATCCTTACATCACAGCGGTACGTAGACGATATTCTACAACCCGTTTTGTTGCCCTCCATAGCTGGACACCCTATACTGACATTTCAGCAAGACAATGCCCGCCCTCTCCGTACGGAGCTTCGACTGCAGTTTAGAGCGAGTATTGCAGAGACACAGTGGTCCACTCTGGTCAAATAAAACAGCATGTGAGCGAGGTCATGGGCGGTGACTTGCGTTTATTTGTTGTTCGTCTCATCTGTACCGCACATATTCGTCTTCGCTGTCGGCCATATGTCGCCACCCCCCCCTGCCCCCCACCGCGCGGTAAAATCTGGAACGCTCGTGTGACTGACGTGTTGCTATTAGTTACCGCCTTTGCGATTCGTGTGACAGATGAAGGCCGACCACAGATACAGCCTGCGCCAAAAGCCTTGCAGACTGCTCCGCGCCGTGCTGTGTGTTGCGAGCGCAGTGCGGGGGGATCGAAGCGCTGCTGCATTGCGCCCGGGAGCACGTTACGTCCTGGCCAGCGGTGTGCGCAAGGCGAACTCACATCTTCAGTTCAGTTTGAGAGGTGGACTGTCCTCACCATGGAATAGCGGAGCTGTCAGAAAAGCATTTGTCTACATTTCATACACACACTAACACACAAAACACAATTGAAAATAGATGGAACAAACTGAAATTTCGTGGCCATCAATCGGAAACGAAACATACAAATGACTGTCAAAAGCGCATCAAAACGTAAATTGTACAGTGAAATTTGTGTCCAAGCCACAGCAACATAACAACACCCACAATGTGTGGTACTTGCCCCGTACCCTTTCAACAAATATTAGTCTTCAGTTCATCTCTCCTAATACTACTTTTAAGTAACCGTCCCATTTGATATCGCTTCTTATTATTATCCCTCAATACGTATGCTGTTTGCTCAAGTTGTTTTCCCCGTATTCAGTAATCGAATATTACAGTTTTCGGTCGGCAAAGAAACAATGCATTTTCGGTGACGCACAACGCACATCCTTGATCGGATCTGCACTATGGGAGTGTATGAAATGATGTGTGGTTATGGTGAAGAATATGTAAGTGAAACTAAGAGGACAGTAAAATTACGCATTAAAGTCCATGAACGCCACGGATGTTTGAAAGGAATTGTGAAATCTGGGCGGGAGCATACAATCGTTTGTTGACTCGGAGATTTTCTCTGCTCGAGGACTTGGTGTTGTGTTGTCCGTATCTTCGTATCGTCATAAATGACCCGAAAATCGCCTGCATGGCGTCACATAACAAGTCTAAACCGATGTAACTTCGTACCGGGGTACGGCTTAATCTAACTGAATATTCTGAACTGTCGCCCGGCCGCACGTTACGTCCTGGCCAGCGGTGTGCGCAAGGCGAACTCACATCTTCAGTTCAGTTTGAGAGGTGGACTGTCCTCACCATGGAATAGCGGAGCTGTCAGAAAAGCATTTGTCTACATTTCATACACACACTAACACACAAAACACAATTGAAAATAGATGGAACAAACTGAAATTTCGTGGCCATCAATCGGAAACGAAACATACAAATGACTGTCAGAAGCGCATCAAAACGTAAATTGTACAGTGAAATTTGTGTCCAAGCCACAGCAACATAACAACACCCACAATTTACCAATGAGCAGGACAAAACGGGAACAAACGCAGCGAAATACGAATCACAAACCATAAGTAACAAACTCAAACTACGCCAAATAGTTCGTGCCCTGAACAAAGTTTGTCGATTAACTTCGGAGGAAGCGCACGCCTGAGTACACACGTAATTCAGTTGGTAACCGCAAACGATTTCCTAGGTGGGTAGCGCAAGTTTTACTAATGCGTGTTATTTAGATATTAATTTTTGCGATATGTTTCAATACAGCATCACTGAGCTATAGCGCTTCGTGTTACTTAGGAAGTAAAGATATTTAATTTGCTGATGTGAGATGGCGCGACGAATTGATATTGTAGTGAACGGCATGTACCGACTGCGAGAATCGGACGTACTGTGCTACGAACGCATCTCTGTGTCTTAATGAACCAAAGATTCGTGTTATGGACTCTTTGTGAAAGAAATGGAGAGATCGGACGTGTGAGAAGAGGGGAGAGATTGTATTGTTGTGAGACGCCATTACAGTATATAGCAAATGTTCAAATAGTTTTTTTGCACAAAATAAAATCTAGTAACTTACATCAAGTATTCAAGGCGTGAATATCTCCCTATCAAATTTAGTTCTTTATCACGGTACAGATATTACGAGACGTAGATCGATCGGAGGTCAAGTTTCGAAAGATAGTGCGACGCTGCTTTTTCCACGGTCATAAATCGTCGAGTGATTATCTCCGAATTAATAAACTTTAACTTCCTAAATTGTCGGACCTATCATCCAGACTCATCAAACAACATACCACACAGGTTTTTGAGATTTCAGGTGGAGCAGATAACCACGAGCAATTCCCGCGAGATCTCCGCTGCGGAATACATCTCTTGCTTTCCTGTGGTTTTTTGAAACGGAATTTTTATATTTTCCGGGTTTTCAGGAAAGTAAAGATAAAAAGAAATAAGGAACTACGATAAACCAACTAAAACTAATAACTAAACCAATAATTACAATAAAAGCACACATAAAAATATGTATTTATAAAAATAAATAAATAAAGAATATTTTAATTAATTAACCAATAATAAAAATATATTAAAACTGACCGTCTTGTCTGACGTTGGGTTAAATGTGTTAACAGTTTTGACTGTTACTTTTGAAATAAGGTACAGTTTACTTGATTTTTTTCCAGCTATCTCATTTTCATTTCACCGATCCTTCCTTATACATACAGTATGTAACTTAAACAACAGCAAAATCTGATGTTATATATTTTCTAACCTACATAAAAAGTGTTTGTATGTATTTCAGGAAAACTAAAAGCACAAAAACTGTATGTATTTCAGGAAAAGTAAAAGGACAAAAACCACTCAGTCAAGTCTCATCAAGCATGTTTGAGTATTAAAGCTAAACAATAATTGTCTACTTGCAAAATGGCGGACCCTTTTTCATTCATTATGAAAAAAATAGCAACAAAGGAGTAGTCAGAGAGTAAGGCGTGCACAAACTCCGGAATTAGAACACGAGTCAGGTGGGGAACGGTTTTACAAATGCGTGACAGGTGTGCTCCCAAAAGCAACAGCTTGTTGACGTAAAGGTCGTTGAACGCAGTTTGTAAGAGCAGGAGATATGTAACTGCAAAAGGGTAACCCCTCCGAAAATTTTTAGCTGCGAATGTGCTCATTTTCTTCGCGGACGCTAGGTACTGGAAGTTTTTGTGGAAAGAACAACGTACGAATTTTTGTCAGAGTGTGGTAGCTTCCATCGCATCGATTTCCAATCTATAAAAATTTTCGACAGGGCACGGGGAATATCGATAAATTATGTAGCTAATGAGAAGGAGTTAGCTTTAATATTTGGTTTCTGTTGGTGGGCAGCATTAATATGCTAGAGTCGCCGTTCTTTCCAGTTAAGTTACTTATTTTAACAAACAATTTACAAAAACGTGTGGGAGTGGAGATGGAGGAGGTAACGCAGAACGAGAGTAAGAAAGAGGAGAAGACGAAGAAAAACCTACAAAAGAGAAAAACATCACCACCTGTTAGGTTTCAAGAATCTGCGGAATCTGGCTGTTACACCCTTGCGTCATCCCCAGGCGGGAAGCCAATATCTTAATCGTTAAAAAGAATCGTTACGTTAGTATCTTTAAGTTCCCTGAAAAAAGACCTTACAGAAACTGCAGTATGATTTTATTTATTCAGCGGCTAACCTCAAGAGTATTACCATCTTCTTTTCGATGTCCTCAAGTAATACTGGCTTTCTAGGATGAGTCATTATTAGGTACCACAGTGCTGTACAAATATTTTGAAAAAAAAACTGCATAAAATAACAATTTTCATTATTAAAAGGT
This sequence comes from Schistocerca americana, assembly GCF_021461395.2. NCBI lineage: Eukaryota > Metazoa > Arthropoda > Insecta > Orthoptera > Acrididae > Schistocerca > Schistocerca americana. The sequence continues at coordinate 1,135,793,915 of NC_060119.1, forward strand.
CGAGATGCATTTGTATGCCATAGTGTGAATACGAGTGCACGCACTATTTTGAACAATGCATCTGGCACTTTGTTTCCGCTACATGGCAATTATTGCGTGATGGCAAGCTGTATATTTTAATAGTATTCAAAAATTCACCAGCTTCATATTATTATTGGAAAACGGCAGTAATACAGGAAAATTTACAGAAACTTCGTACAGCGGTACGGTATATGATAATGAGTCGCCCTAGAAAGCTGCGTGATATATGATAATAGCTCTCCCAAACAACCCAATACGAAACTTCCTGTCAGATTAAAACTGTGTGCCCGACCGAGACTCGAACTCGGGACCTTTGCCTTTCGCGGGCAAGTGCTCTACCAACTGAGCTACCGAAGCACGACTCACGCCCGGTACTCACAGCTTTACTTCTGCCAGTACCTCGTCTCCTACCTTCCAAACTTTACAGAAGCTCTCCTGCGAACCTTGCAGAAATAGCACTCCTGAAAGAAAGGATATTGCGGAGACATGGCTTAGCCACAGCCTGGAGGATGTTTCCAGAATGAGATTTTCACTCTGCAGCGGAGTGTGCGCTGATATGAAACTTCCTGGCAGATTAAAACTGTGTGCCCGACCGAGACTCGAACTCGGGACCTGACAGAAGTAAAGCTGTGAGTACCGGGCGTGAGTCGTGCTTCGGTAGCTCAGTTGGTAGAGCACTTGCCCGCGAAAGGCAAAGGTCCCGAGTTCGAGTCTCGGTCGGGCACACAGTTTTAATCTGCCAGGAAGTTTCATATCAGCGCACACTCCGCTGCAGAGTGAAAATCTCATTCTGGAAACATCCTCCAGGCTGTGGCTAAGCCATGTCTCCGCAATATCCTTTCTTTCAGGAGTGCTATTTCTGCAAGGTTCGCAGGAGAGCTTCTGTAAAGTTTGGAAGGTAGGAGACGAGGTACTGGCAGAAGTAAAGCTGTGAGTACCGGACGTGAGTCGTGCTTCGGTAGCTCAGTTGGTAGAGCACTTGCCCGCGAAAGGCAAAGGTCCCGAGTTCGAGTCTCGGTCGGGCACACAGTTTTAATCTGCCAGGAAGTTTCATATCAGCGCACACTCCGCTGCAGAGTGAAAATCTCATTCTGGAAACCCAATACGATTTTATTACGTCGACCATTAAACGAAACTAGTCGTTGAACTACATCTTCTCGGCTTCATGTCTTCCTTTTCCAAGAACTTCGAAGCATTCGCTCAAAATATATTGGGCCTTTATATTTGTTGAAATCTCTTCAGCAACGGTCGAGTTAAAAAAAAAAAGTTCTGCGAGAGTTACTCTATGGCAAATATAATACCACATTTACCAATGCCATAAACACAATAGTGACATTACCTTCGTAACGATTCTCACATAAAATTACACTTTCAACTTAAATTTACCATGTTGTATGGTAATGAGTGAGGTCAACGACCTATGATAAATTTATAAACTAATTTTTACTGTTTCAGTCACTTCTTACTAAGATTTATTTGCACGAAGCGTTTCGGCAATTTGCTGCCACCATCAGGCGCACAACAGATTAATATAGATGTAGCTGTAATGTACCTGATGATGGAAGCATGTTGCCGGAACGCGTCATGCTAAGAAATATTAGTAAAAAGTGACTGAAGCAGTAAAAATGCTTCGCAGATACTTTTCTCATGTAGGTAGGCATCTATTTTATACAGCTCTTCGTTCCACTGCATGTAGAGCAGTTCATCAACTTGAAATTTATGGTAAACGTGGCACAGAGAAGCTTAAACGAAAAGCAGGTAATGGATCACTATGCAAATGAAAGACAAGTTTTTAAGTTTTGATGATTTCTTTCTTTAAAAAGTTAGGAAGGAAAAGCGTAATCCAAAAGCAGGTGTTCTTCGGCATATATTATTACCTTAAGCTGACACTCAGGAAATTTCAATCCAGAAAACGTAAAAAAATGGACAGAACTGTACAGATTCGCCTCGGCCTGCTAATCACCGACAAAGATATGCACGCTGAGCTTCCATCGTATGAAAAAATAGCATCAAACGGCATTTAGCATCTGCATCAAAGCAGGCGCCGCCGGCGTGCTTGTAAACACTTGTCGCCAGAGATCAAAGCGCCTGGTGTCCGTCTTCGTGATATCGCAGGAATGACAGCGAGGAACCCAGGGGTGATATCAACTGTCAGCGTTCCCTGCTGACATTAATTGCGTGTTTGACTACGGGTGGCCTTACAGAGCTGGGCAGAAAGACAGGAGTCAACATCAGACTCGGACGCGTATTAAGCAGATCTGGTGTTTCATATACAGTTTATAAAACTACTGCTAAACGTGTTCTCCAAATTAACTGCGTTGTGCTTGCTGGTAACTACTTCCTGTGGTTGTTTTCAGCGCTTTCGATTTTTCAACTCGCTAATGCGACACGGGAAAAGTGCGAGAGTTCTCCTCTGCACACAGCCTAACCTCTCTTAGCTTATTCTTGTAGTAATCACACGGGAATTAATACACAGGGTGATTCAAAAAGAATACCACAACTTTAAAAATGTGTATTTAATGAAAGAAACATAATATAACCTTCTGTTATACATCATTACAAAGAGTATTTAAAAAGGTTTTTTTTCACTCAAAAACAAGTTCAGAGATGTTCAATATGGTCCCCTCCAGACACTCGAGCAATATCAACCCGATACTCCAACTCATTCCACACTCTCTGTAGCATATCAGGCGTAACAGTTTGGATAGCTGCTGTTATTTCTCGTCTCAAATCATCAATGGTGGCTGGGAGAGGTGGCCGAAACACCATATCCTTAACATACCCCCATAAGAAAAAAATCACAGGGGGTAAGATCAGGGCTTCTTGGAGGCCAGTGATGAAGTGCTCTGTCACGGGCTGCCTGGCGGCCGATCCATCGCCTCGGGTAGTTGACGTTCAGGTAGTTACGGACAGATAAGTGCCAATGTGGTTGATTGTGGAATTTGCAGCTCTCTGCTAGCTCTACGAGTCGATTTTCCTGGGCTGCGAACAAATGCTTGCTGGATGCGTGCTACATTTTCATCACTCGTTCTCGGCCGTCCAGAACTTTTCCCTTTGCACAAACACCCAGTCTCTGTAAACTGTTTATATCAACGTTTAATACACCACCTATCAGGAGGTTTAACACCATACTTCGTTCGAAATGCACGCTGAACAACTGTCGTCGATTCACTTCTGCCGTACTCAATAACACAAAACTTTCTGTTGAGCGGTCGCCATCTTAGCATCAACTGACGCTGACGCCTAGTCAACAGCGCCTCAAGCGAACAAATGTACAACTAAATGAAACTTTATAGCTCCCTTAATTCGCCGACAGATAGTGCTTAGCTCTGCCTTTTGTCGTTGCAGAGTTTTAAATAACTAAAGTTGTGGTATTCTTTTTGAATCACCCTGTAGTTTTACTTACTTACATTCCGATTAAGGAGGTACCCTGGGTTGGCGCTCGATTCTGGAACCGATATTCATGATTTTGTTCAATAAAATAACAAAAAAGTTACAAAGCTGACTTGAGAACGTTATTGTACTGTACTGTATTGTGTTGTTAAGAGTGCACGATGTATTTTTTTAGGTAAAAAAACTTTCACACGGAGGACACTACACGACGTCAAGGCACGGTCTTCGCGAAGTGCAAGAGCGGCAGGTGGGAGGTCTGAACGCCAGAACTTTCAACCTAGAACAAATTTCCAAAAACTTCTTTGAAACTGATGATATTCTGTAAAGTTGTACGTAGAGATATCTTTAAAACATAGTGTGTAACAAAATGGCGGGTCTCTGAAAGAAAAGTCAATTTTTTTAAAAAAAAAAAAACGTCGTTACATAGACGTGCACCAAAAAATCGAAGTTAAAATATATCGCATAAAATCCTGCGTAGGCCCTACAGTAGAGTAAACGTCGACTCACAAGTTACAAAAAGGTGTAACATAATTACATGTATATTTGACGAGCTACAGCTCGCGCCAACTTGAAAAATATTGTTTTGAAAAAACAGGAGTTTAAAGTCTCAACTTGAGTTTTTTAATATGGAAACTGAACAAATCTTTATCGACAATACCAGAACCCTACGGATGACCTTTCTTTCGCCGATGTCGAAACAATCTCATTTTGGCGAAATTATGTCGATTAACTGGCTTCCGCTTAGCAATCGAAGCATTTTTGTGCGACTGGGATTACTTTTCGAACCTTTTCTACCCGTACAAATGCACCTCCTTTTTGGTTCGCGTAAAAACCAAGTGAATGTCAAATTAGGCAGACGCGACACCAGCACGTGGTTTCAGACTGTTTACCATAAACGATTCAGGTTACGAAGAGAAACCTTGTTGCGAATAGTATTTATGCCCGCTGTGATACTATTCGAAAGTAACAGGACCCCTGTTCCGTCGGTAACTATTATGGAATTACATTGATTGCATTCGAGCTCTCAGATGCGACATACTCCATACACTAAATCACGGTTCTGTCATTTATGTCACTCTTCGTACCAATCATTCTTAAAAACCAACTCTCTAAGGAACATTTTAACCAAATAAAAACTGGATGAAAGAAATTTTCTGCCCTGGTCTACCCGCTTGATATGCCTGAGCATTTCTATTGCAACTTTGTACTGGCTAAACCGGGCAGATACTAATCTAAAGCAGTAGTCTAGCATGTGCTGCACAAGAAGCTCGTAAGCCGCTTTCTTTATAGATGCACTATTCTCCTTTGGCGATCTGCTAATAAATATTAGTCGCCTATCGGCTCCCCCACAGAACTGACATGCCCAAGTTTCTTTCACTTCGTATCCTATCCTTATCTTACGTTACACGTATATATTAAATTAGTTTGACTGAATCCAGCGACATACCATTAATGCTGTACTCGTGATGTAGAGAACATATGCTCCCCTTCTCATGCGCGTTAATTTACATTTACGCACGTCTAAAATAAGCTGCTGCACATTATACCAAGAGAATATTATGTGCAAGCAACACTGTACTTGCTCGTAGTTAATCAATGTGATTCGCGCTAATTCTCTATTATTTTGAGCTTTTATACGTTGCAGAGAATGTTTGAAGTTTCTAAGAGCGACGTATTTCTGACGGCCGTATTGCCTAGTGGCGGAGTAGTGCTTTAATTCGCTAAAGCTGCTGGAGTCGCTCACTCAGCCGGCGACTAAAGCCGCTGCCGCTCGCGTCACTCACCCAGCACGACGCACAGCAGCAGCAGGTCGCGGGCCGACGCCATGACGCTTGCGATGCGACTCGAGACGTCCGGCGTCGCAGCCCTGGAGACGCCGACTGGCCGCCGTCGGCGCGGCCCGCACCGGCGCGGCGTCCCGACGCCCGCAACGCCGCCGCCAGCGCTCCCGGCGGCAGCGCGGCGAACCACGCGCCCTCCACCTGCTCAGTGTCACCTGTCGCCACGCGCTGCGGACGGTCAGTCACCACCGCAGCCGAACGTCAGAGACGAAACACTCGAAGCCCGACGCGTGACACCAAAAACTACACTACTGGCCATTCAAGTTGCTACACCAAGAAGAGGTGCAGACGATAAACGGGTATTCATTGGACAAATTGTAACCTCCCCACCGCAATTTTTTAAAAGAAAATAGAGCAATACTTAATAGAAATGGGAGCCAAGTGTAACCTCCCCACAAAAATTTTAAAAGAAAATAACGATACTAATTAGAAATGCTGATGGACATGGCTCTATGCGTAACCTGCCTACAATCAAATGTACTGACAATGGCAACAAATGTGAAATTCGCAATCTGATTCAATTATAAATCCTTCAAAAAAAATTAAAGTCCATTCAGTGACAAGAAAATTCAATTAAACCGAAATATCGGTTTTTGGCCCTGTGTAAAAACAATCAGAATTAAAGTCTTACCTCAGAATAAATGGATGTCACATATCTGCTCTTGTTGTTGCGCACCACTTGGAGGAACTACATTGCAAATAATAATATTCTCCTTTTTTTTTGTAATTCTAGTGAAATTTTTCTTCAAAAAGAAGTGGAATGAAATGGGAAGTGCAACGAGATCTTTAGTTCAAAAAAATTAAACTTTTGAGAAAATGCTTTTGAAATAAAAAATTATTATTGGGAGACTTGTTGGAGAATAATTACAATAAATAAAATTTTTCATTATCTAATGATTATATTAATTAACAGTATACCTTATTCCTCATCTTGACCATTGTTGCCGACCGCCTACATCACACAACCGCACTGGGCTGCTACTACTGACCGACCGCTCTGCATGACGACTACAGACAGAGTACTGCTCTCAACTAGACAGAGCTACAGACTCGAAACGACTGACTGACTGCTACTCTGCATAGCGACAATTAACTCGCAAAGACTACTACTGACTGAGAACCGCTCGCAACACTCGCGCGGTCAAGCGCATACTCTCTGGTCACAGATGCTACAATGCCTCGCCATCGCTGCTGCGTTACATACGTGTTTCATAACCCTCCACTCGGGGGGCAAAAATTTGGCAGCGATGGTGAGTCATTTGGACTTGCCAAGCGCGGCAAAATTTTTCTTTAATTAACAAAATCCTACAACTTACAGAATATTTAAATGTTGTGCACACGCACTAAGTACAAAATATATCAGACAAGGACAAAATGTGAATACTAAACATAGTAGCAAATCAGAAAAAAGTATATACAAACTTTTTGACAGATAAAGTGCACAGGCACTGAAAAAATTCTTTAGCATATGCAGAACAAATAAACAGACTGGCAAGAATAATTAGATGTAGTACATAAAGTAAATGTTGTGCACACGCACTAAGTACAAAATATGTCAGACAAAGACAAAATGTGAGTACAAAACATAGTAGCAAATCAGAAAAGTATATACAAATTATTTGACAGATAACAAAGTGCACAGGCACTGAAAAAATTCTTTAGCATATTCAGAACAAATAAACAGACTGGCAAGAATAATTAGATGTAGTACATAAAGTAAATGTTGTGCACACGCACTAAGTACAAAATATATCAGACAAAGACAAAATGTGAGTACAAAACATAGTAGCAAATCAGAAAAGTATATACAAATTATTTGACAGATAACAAAGTGCACAGGCACTGAAAAAATTCTTTAGCATATTCAGAACAAATAAACAGACTGGCAAGAATAATTAGATGTAGTACATAAAGTAAATGTTGTGCACACGCACTAAGTACAAAATATATCAGACAAAGACAAAATGTGAGTACAAAACATAGTAGCAAATCAGAAAAGTATATACAAATTATTTGACAGATAACAAAGTGCACAGGCACTGAAAAAATTCTTTAGCATATTCAGAACAAATAAACAGACTGGCAAAAAATATTATGTTGACAAGTGTACATGCACTGAAAAATGTCTTTAGTATTTTCACAACAAATAAACATAATGGCAAACATCATGTCGACCAGTGACATAAGTGTACTCACACTGGAGTTTAGCAAATCGAAAAATGTATAACCTATGAACATAAATGATGTTACCAAAAAAAAATTTTTTCTTTATGTGACAAGAATCAGGATAGGAAAGGGAAGGATTGCATCATGGTTGTAGCACTTTAGATTGCACACAGCTGCTCTGAAAGTCCATATCTTTCCACAGTAGTACAACACCAAGTGACACAACTTGAAGTTCTTTTCCCATCAGAATTTATCAGTGTAGCCAAGACACTGAACTGTCGTAGTAATGTTCCATGTTTTCATTTTGGCAGTACATTAGGTACACCAAACAGTGGGACCATAATAATGTCTTCATCGCTCATGGTGGTGGACAGCATGTCGTGTCAACACCACACTCTTACAAGGCACACCAACGTAGAATTAGTGCAAAACCAAATATAGTGCTCCATGATCACTGGGATAAACAGGACAAATGGACATTGCAGTAATTCAGGGTAGTCAGCTTATGAGGTGAAGGACATCAGGTCACATAATATTGACAATTACAGTCTTCATTGATAGTTCGTGGCATTCATAGCCCAGTTATTGAACATTTCTGTACCAAGTATGTAGTATTACAGAAAAATGTTCATTAATTGTTTTACATAGAATCAGTAGCCTTCTTTTCCTGGTTACAAAATATTATGAAATAATCGCATTCTTTTCAGTTACAGAGTATAATTAAGAATCATTAACCTTCTCCTAATTACAGTTAATTAATCATTTGTCATTCCAATCTATTAAGAATCATTTGCCTTCTTCTAATTACAAAGCATTATTAAACAATCACATTTATTTCCAATTACAAAGTATGAACATTGAAAACAAGAGTTAATTAATGGCATAATTAATAACAATTTCGTTGATTGACATTAATTATTGGCACTCAGTGGCCATCAAGTATTGAATAGAATAAAACATAGTTCATCATTCAGTATTATTCAGATCATTACAAAGTCATTATTAAAAATCAGTTAATTACAGTCAAATCATTAGTAATCACAGGCATTACAATAAACAGTGGCAGTTATTAGCTAGTGACAAAGCATTATTTTGAATATAGTCTCATTAAGAGGTCATTACTCGAGTGACATGCTATTCAGAGTTGATCAGTATTATTCAGAATTATCATAAACTAGTGACATTATGTGGGACTGGTAATACATTTTTTTGGTAGCAATGCATTGCGTTGGGATCGATAATTAATTGCTGAGGCATAATACTTTTTGCTTTTGACCTATTGCTGCAAATGAGGATAGGTAACGTCATTCGTCATGAGTCAGCTGTAGCAGGATCATGTAACAAGGCAGTACATGTGATCACATTTATAAATGATAAACACAAATGGGTAAAAAATATAAAAATGCAAGTACTAGAACAGGTATAATAAGTAACAGGTTTAGTAAGTGTCATGAAAAACTTCTCCTGGAAAAAATACAAAAACGGATTATTGACCTGAAAGAAGAAACGCACACTATGCTGAAAAGTAGTGAACTTCGAATTAACAAGTAGTGAAATGTGTATAAAATGTGTTCCATAGCTGTCCTTTCCAAAACTTTCCGTCATCCTACTATGCAATGTAACACCTGCTGTCAAAGCAAACCGCAACAAATACTTAAATAACTACGTGGCATAAAGAAAAAAAAAACTTCATTATCCATATCATCATAACTTCACCATTATCATCACCTGTAGAGAAAAACTTCATTATTCATAATACCATTTCCTTCATCATTATTCATCAGTATTCACTATCATCTGCAAAAAATCACTTCATTACTCATTACCTAACTATTCCTTATCTCTAGCATATTTCATCACTAAAATAAGATGTGTAGTTCTCTCTGACAGCCTGCATCAATCACCTTGTATTCTGAAAGAAAAAATTAGTTAAGACTGCTATTCTGTGATGAGTATAGTATAGTCTTGTTAATGCTTGTTAATCCTGATCCCTTTACTCTTCCTCATAAAGTTATTGCATCTCCTTTCGTTTATTCCGTAGGTGAAATTCCCATTTATGTTAAATTTATTTCTTAGAATCATCATTCCTTTCTGAAATTGATGAACAAAGATTAATGTCTTGCATTTAAATCCTATACCCACTAAATAATGACTGGTTTATGGTGACACAATTAACCATACAGCATAACATGACAGAAAACGTAATATGTCCAAGACATTGACAGTGTTCGGATGCGAAAAAATGTACACAGAATAATACAATGCAGTAGCAAAAAAAATGTGAAACAGTCACGATGTTGAGATGTCATAAGGCAAAAAAAAAAAAAATGTCAAAGTCGACTGGTGTGTGTTATATCTTAACTATTTCATAGTGCATCCAAACAAAACTGGAGTACAGTCATATACACAAAAAAATGGAAAATGTGCACGGTCTGATGTGTAACGACAAGAAAAGCGACCTGCTAACCTTACCTTGCCGGGCACTTGCCAAGAAAAAAAAATACGATAATCATCAATAAGTAGTCACATAAATATAATTGCAGAAATAGTCGTAAATGTGTAAATTCATCTGGAAAAATATGCACGGTCTGATGTGTGACGACAAGAAAAGCGACCTGCTAACCTTACCTTGCCGGGCACTTGCCAAGAAAAAAAATACGATAATCATCAATAAGTAGTCAGGTGAATTAATTGCATTAGTAAATGGCATCATAGTGTGTTGAATCATACAGTGGTTTCACTCAATAAACGGTTTAATGTTTGAGATATGGTGATTGCCTTTCGATTTTCTGGTTCTCAAAGTTTCGACGTGTACAACATTGGGGTGAGGGATGCTGCGAATCCGATACGGACCTGCGTATAGAAGTTCAAATTTACTGCACTTACCTTTTAATTTGCTGGATAAATAGTGTGTACGTACTAATATCTTCTGTCCAACGTGAAAGTCGCGGCGTGTACAAACCTGTTTTTGCTGTCTTCTCCGGCGCTCTGCGGCACGTTTGATGTTGTTCAGCGCAATGTCAATTATTTCGTGGTGTCGTAGGCGACGATTTTTGGGGAATTCTATTAATTCTTTAATTTTGTTCGGTGGTTCAACGTTTTTCAGTATAACAGTCGGAGATAGCATAGTGGATTCATTTGGAATGGAATTAATTACATCTTGGAATGAGAGTATGTGTGTATCCCAATCAATATGTCTTTTGTGGCAGTATATTCTGCACAGCTTACCAATTTCCTTCATTAATCTTTCACAAGGGTTCGAAGAAGCGTGGTACTTGGATATATAGATCGGAGAAATGTTTCTAGCTCGTAACATGCGTGTCCATACACTACTACGAAATTGAGATCCATTATCAGAAATTACTTTCATTACATGCCCTACATGAAATAGAAAATGTTTTACAAATGCTTTCGAAACAGTTTTAGCAGTAGCTTTGCGTAACGGAGTGAAAGTAACAAATTTTGAAGTGAGCTCAACAGCGACAAAAATGTAGCAAAAACCTCTGTTAGTTCTCGGAATCGGACCAAAAATATCTACTGCGGCCATGTGTCTTAATTTCACAGGTATAATGGGATATAAAGGAGGAATATGTGAAGTGGTGTCTGATTTAGCTTTCTGGCAAATTTTACAAGACGCTAAAACTCGTCGTATACGTTTTTCCATGTTGGTAAAATAACAGTTCTGTCTCAGTATAAGAAAACATTTTCGTGCTCCGTAATGTGCGTAACTTAAATGAGTGTACCAAATTAGTTTGTTAACCAGTTCGTCAGGAATGCATAATAACCAAATGTTGCTGTCAGGATGAGAGCGGCGAAACAGAATGTCATTGCGTACAGTGTAGTGGTTCCTAATCGTAACATTTTTCCTATCTTGCCAAAGGTGTTTAATTTCTTTCCACACATTGTCCTTATTTTGTTCTTGTGCTATGTCCTGTAATGACGATGAAATAAAATTTTCAAATGCAACCAGCTGAATGTACATGACACTGAAATTTGCTTTGCAGAAGTTGGTTGCTACGTCTTGCTGATTGTTACTGAGAGAACGCGATAGTGCGTCTGCTATAACATTTTGTGTACCGGGAATATGAACTATTGTAAAATTAAATTCCTGTAAATATAGTTTCCATCTGCTTAACCTGTCGTGAGTGAATTTAGCTGAAAGGAAAAATTGTATCGCTCTGTGGTCTGTGTAGACGGTGGTATGTCTGCCATAAAGAAAGTGCCGAAATCTCGTAAAAGCCCATACAACACAATGTTTGAAGTTCTGTAACGGAGTAATTTCGTTCAGCAGGTGACAAAATGCGACTTGCAAATGCGATGTTTTTAATTACTGTTGAGCCTTCTTCTTCAATTTCTTGGAAAATGTGTACGCCTAAAGCGGTGTTAGAACTGTCGGTGGCAATGGAAAAAATTCTAGTAAGATCTGGGTGCGATAAAACTGGTGCATTCAACAAAGCATGTTTCAAATAACATTCTCGTGAGCAAAATTCTGCGTGTCAAAAGTAATGTTTGCGTCACTGTATTATGCAATCTGTGCTGTATCTGGTTAAAATCTATCGTACGTGTTATTATTTACGGGAGAATGTTGTGGCATATCCACTATATGAACTGTTCTGTTATTTCGTACTGACGTGTTACGCTATGGATGACACCTATTGTCTGTTTCATTCATGATTATTCGTTGTTGCTGATGTTGTTGCTGCTCATAAGATCGACTGTTATTAAATGTACGCTGAAAATTGTGCTCATCATTCTTTTTACGTCTGTCCTAATAATCATTCCTATACGGTATATTGCGATAGGAATTGAAATAGAGTGTTGTCTGTACGTAGTTATTTCTTTGCTGCCATGCGTTACTATTTGTCGGAGCTGAGACTATACATGCACGCGGCGAAACATTAAAGTTTGGTTCACCTTGTAGACTGCATTGTTGGTTAGGTATGCTAAGCGGCTGACTTTCATGCTATTGTGGTGAAAAACATCTATTGTTACAAAAATATGGTTCCGACTGCTCAAAATTTTATACATACTGATGATTACGATTTTATCTGTAATTAAAATTACGGCGGTACTGGAGTGCCTACTGAAAATTGTCACATTCGGTAAAAGATTTGTCGTATCCGGTTTTCATTACATACGTTTCTTAATACTAGGTAGAGCAATAGTTAAAGAGCAGTTTGGATAGATATAAAGGATAGTAGAAGAAAAGGCAGCAGTGCAGAAAACTAAAGATGAAACAGCACTACTACAGCTCGGGGCCCTATGCTCGCTACGGCACATATTCATTAAAGCGTAATGAATCCCCTGAGGTCCATTACGCACTGCAAATAAATTTTAGCTTTTGCGTTGCACGCAATAGCGGTAAAAATTCAAAAGCAAATAGTTGTATCCATGTTAATTCTAGTTTCCTCATTACAGGCAATGCTGATGAAAATACAATAGCAATTTGTCGCTTCAGGTTCAAAGCTAGTTTCTCCATTACAGATAATAGCGGTGAAAGTACAAAAATAAATTGTCGTATACAGTGCAAATCGTGTATCTGTGTTCTGCCATTATTAAATTCCTTACATTTTCTTACAAATGCAAACTGCTTATTATCAACGTTCTCGTCACTGAATTTGAGAACACGTTCGGGTTTGTGTGTGAATCTGTTCGTCTCTGTCATTTCGGTTTTCAAGTTGCGTAGCTTTTCAGATTTTAATTCGCGTGGCTTTTCGGATTTTAAGTCGCGTAGTTGCTGTAAATTGCTCACATTATACACGCTGCGTGAGTCTGACAAATGTTCATAAAGTGGCGTCTGTTGTGGTATGTTATTAACTGAAATGTTTTTCATCTCTGTTACTTCTTGTTGTAAATTTGATAACTTCCGACGTAACGTGTTGTTAGATGAATCGATTTCATTAATTGTCAGCTGTAAATTTTGAAATTCAGGTGTTTGGATAAAAGAAACCGGTGCAGTATCGTCTGATTTATTGTCATTAGTATTTTCGATAACATCAATACGACTGGCCAATTCATCACATTTTTCAGTCAGTATTTTAACCTGATCATCGGTTTTAGAATCAGACGCATTAATCTGTTTTTGCAACTTGCGCGTAGTTTCGCTCAGTTTTTTAACATCAGCTTTGATGACATCGCAATCCTGTGTTAGATCTAGTTGTTCGAATCTATCTGTCACTGTTTGAATATTTACTGTGTGTGTATCCGTTTTTGCTTTAAGATCAGAAATTTCATCCCGTAATTCCGCGTTCAATTGTTCTATGGTATTAATTTTGTCGGACACTGTAGTAATATTATTGTCTACATACGTCTTCGCTTTCGCGAATATTTTACGTTTGTCCTCTTGTCTTTGTGCAGTGATTGTTTCCATGACTTGTCGTTTTACTTTGTTTTGATCCTGAATAAATCTGCGGAAACGCGTATCACTGTTCTGTATGTGCTGATTAAAGCGCTCGTTAATCTGAGTGTTCTGCTGTTCGAATTTCGCGTCTATCTTTGCGTCCATAGTGCGCGAAAGTTCTATCGTCATTGCTCTAAACTCGTCCCGTAATTGTGTAGCTTTTTCAGAGCACTGTTTGGCGACTCCGCTAATTTCGTCTCTGAGTGTATCTGTCGCGGCTGTTTGCATTTCCCTTAATTCTTGCGCAACCGACTTTATTTCTTCGCTATTTTTTTGTGAACAAGCCTCAATTTCCACGCGCAACTGTTCCTTAGTGTCATGGCACTGCGCGGCAACGGCTGTAATTTGTTCACTAAGTTGTTTGAAATTTTCGTTCTGTTCACTAAATTGTTGTTTGAACTCTTTACTTTGCTGTTGTATCAAACTTGTCATAATTCGTACCAAGTCAAAATTAGCGTTTATATTCTCTGTGCTGTTTAGTGGTGGATCTAGAACTCTCTCGCTTTCCGTGACCATTTGGTCATTCTGTAATTTACAAAAGGGTTTGTCAGTCAAATGTATACTATCAGTCATTGTTTCGGAATTAAATACATCTGTCCTACTTTGTGTGATCTGTTCATTTTCATTAGACAGATTTGACTGTACATTACTTGAATTTTCCAAATCGGGTGTGTTAAGCTCTACAGCGCTCATTACCATAGAGCATTCTGCGTCATCAATTGTCGTCAAGTTAACAGACGAGACAATTGAGTTCGTTTGTTCATCATTAAGGTGAAAGTCATCATTAGTGGTTGGAATGCACTGATTGTTAGTGAACGCAGGATTGTCATCTTTACGTTGCGTATCACAATTACTATCGGTCACGTTGTTTAAGTCGGTAATTTCATTCACAATACTTCGCGATACACTATTCACAGTCTTTCGCGGCATTTTTACAATAGTCAAAATTTTTCACAAAGCAAATAAGCACAATGCAAAAGCAACACACAAATACAACAAAGCAGCAAATTGCCGTTGACCTGTAGAAAGAAAGTCACAATATTATTAAAAGCGTTGCGCCAAATCCTAATTATCTAAGCAAATAAGAGCAGATATCTGACTGTCGCTCAAAAGACTCTCAACGAAATACGATCCTGGACTGGGTGTCGCCAAGTGTAACCTCCCCACCGCAATTTTTTAAAAGAAAATATAGCAATACTTAATAGAAATGGGAGCCAAGTGTAACCTCCCCACAAAAATTTTAAAAGAAAATAACGATACTAATTAGAAATGCTGATGGACATGGCTCTATGCGTAACCTGCCTACAATCAAATGTACTGACAATGGCAACAAATGTGAAATTCGCAATCTGATTCAATTATAAATCCTTCAAAAAAAATTAAAGTCCATTCAGTGACAAGAAAATTCAATTAAACCGAAATATCGGTTTTTGGCCCTGTGTAAAAACAATCAGAATTAAAGTCTTACCTCAGAATAAATGGATGTCACATATCTGCTCTTGTTGTTGCGCACCACTTGGAGGAACTACATTGCAAATAATAATATTCTCCTTTTTTTTTGTAATTCTAGTGAAATTTTTCTTCAAAAAGAAGTGGAATGAAATGGGAAGTGCAACGAGATCTTTAGTTCAAAAAAATTAAACTTTTGAGAAAATGCTTTTGAAATAAAAAATTATTATTGGGAGACTTGTTGGAGAATAATTACAATAAATAAAATTTTTCATTATCTAATGATTATATTAATTAACAGTATACCTTATTCCTCATCTTGACCATTGTTGCCGACCGCCTACATCACACAACCGCACTGGGCTGCTACTACTGACCGACCGCTCTGCATGACGACTACAGACAGAGTACTGCTCTCAACTAGACAGAGCTACAGACTCGAAACGACTGACTGACTGCTACTCTGCATAGCGACAATTAACTCGCAAAGACTACTACTGACTGAGAACCGCTCGCAACACTCGCGCGGTCAAGCGCATACTCTCTGGTCACAGATGCTACAATGCCTCGCCATCGCTGCTGCGTTACATACGTGTTTCAAAATATATTTTACAATAATTGACATGTGATTACATTTTCACGCAATTTGGGTGCATAGATCCTGAGAAATCAGTACCCAGAACAACCACCTCTGGCCGTAATAGCGGCCTTGATACGCCTGGGCATTGAGTCAAACAGAGCTTGGATGGCGTGTACAGGTACAGCTGCCCATGCAGCTTCAACACGAAACCACAGTTCATCAAGAGTAGTGACGCGTATTGTGACGACCCAGTTGCTCGGCCACCATTGGCCGGACGTGTTCAATTGGTGAGAGATCTGGAGGGTGTGCTGGCCATGGCAGCAGTCGAACATTTTCTGTATCCAAAAGGCCCGTACAGGACCTGCTACAGACCTGCTACATGCGGTCGTGCATTATCCTGCTGAAATGTAGGGTTTCGCAGGGATCGAATGAAGTGTAGAGCCACGGGTCGTAACACATCTGAAATGTAACGTCCAATGTTCAAAGTGCCGTCAATACGAACAAGAGGTGACCGAGACGTGTAACCAATGGCACCCCATACCATCGCGCCAGGTGATACGCCAGTATGGCGATGACGAATACACGCTTCCAATGTGCGTTCACCGCGATGTCGCCAAACAAGGATGCGACCATCATGATGCTGTAAACAGAACCCGGATTCATCCGAAAAAATGACGTTTTGCCATTCGTGCATCCAGGTACGTCGTTGAGTACTCCATCGCAGGCGCTCCTCTCTGTGGTGCAGCGTCAAGGGTAACCACAGCCATGGTCTCCGAGCTGATAGTCCATGCTGCTACAAACGTCGTCGAACTGTTCGTGCAGATGGTTGCCTTGCAAACGTCCCCATCTGTTGACTCAGGGATCCAGACGTGGCTCCACAATCCGTTACAGCCATGCGGATAAGATGCCTGTTATCTCGACTGCTAAGGATACGAGGCCGTTTGGATCCAGCACAGCGTTCCGTATTACCCTCCTGAACCCACCGATTCCATATTCTGCTAACAGTCATTGGATCTCGACCAACGCGAACAGCAATGTCGCGATACGATAAACCGCAATCGCGATAGGCTACAATCCGACTTTTATCAAAGTCGGAAACGCGATGGTACGCATTTCTCCTCCTTACACGAGGCATCACAAGAACGTTTCACCAGGCAACGCCGGTCAACTGCTGTTTGTGTATGAGAAATCGGTTGGAAACTTTCCTCATGTCAAAACGTTGTAGGTGTCCCCACCGGCGCCAACCTTGTGTGAATGGTCTGAAACGCTAATCATTTGCATATCGCAGCATCTTCTTCCTGTTGGTTAAATTTCGCGTCTGTAGCACGTCATCTTTATGGTGTAGCAATTTTAATGGCCAGTAGTGTATTATTCAGACCGTACAACACTTACCGATGATCCTATTACTCGACAGATGAAACCGAAGTCCCGATTCTATCTGCGCCTATACATTCCCGGGAAAGAACTGAAAGTTCTTCAAGGACAAGGCCATTATATCGAAAAGTGACATGTACTTCATCATTGCAGGAGTACGAACATTTTAAGTTACGTTTTACTGTCTCTGTTATTGATATCGAATGAAACAACAAGTGCACTTCTACAAGTCACTGTTTATTTATATCCAAAACGCGTTTCGAAGGTTTAAACCTCCATCACCAGGTGAATTTACATGTGTCAATATGACATATGTGTGTGTTGTTACAATTCTGGGCAGCTTGTGACACTGTCTAGTGAAGAAACAAAAACAGTATTGACTAAAAACTAAACATATACACTAGTGGCCATTAAAATTCCTACACCACGAAGATGACGTGCTACAGACGCGAAATTTAACCAACAGGAAGAAGATGCTGTGATATGCAAATGATTAGCTTTTCAGAGCATTCACACAAGGTTGGTGCCGGTGGCAACACCTACAATGTGCTGACCTGAGGAAAGTTGCCAACCGATTTCTCGTACATAAACAGCAGTTGACCGGCGTTGCCTGGTGAAACGTTGTTGTGATGCCTAGTGTAAGCAGGAGAAATGCGTACCATCACGTTTCCGACTCTGACAAAGGTCGGATTGCAGCCTATCGCGATTGCGGTTTATCGTATCGCGACATTGCTGCTCGCGTTGGTCAAGATCCAATGACTGTTGGAAGAATATGGAATCGGTGGGTTCAGGAGGGTAATACGGAACGCTGTGCTGGATCCCAACGGCCTCGTATCACTAGCAGTCGAGATGACAGGCATCTTATCCGCATGGCTGTAACGGATCGTGCAGCCACGCCTCGATCCCTGAGTCATCAGATGGGGACGTTTGCAAGACAACAACCATCTGCACGACAGTTCGACGACATTTGCAGCAGCATGGACTATCAGCTCGGAGACCACGGCTGCGGTTACCCTTGACGCTGCATCACAGACAGGAGCGCCTGCGATGGTGTACTCAATAACAAACCTGGGTGCACGAATGGCAAAACGTCATTTTTTCGGATGAATCCGGGTTCTGTTTACAGCATCATGATGGTCGCATCCGTATTTGGAGACATCGCGGTGAACGCACAATGGAAGCGTGTATTCGTCATCGCCATACTGGCGTTATCACCCGGAGTGATGGTATGGGGTGCCATTGGTTACACGTCTCGGTCACCTCTTGTTCACATTGGTGTCACTTTGAACAGTGGACGTTACATTTCAGATGTGTTACGACCCGTGGCTCTACCCTTCATTCGATCCCTGCAAAACCCTACATTTCAGCAGGATAATGCACGACCGCATGTTGTAGGTCCTGTACGGGCCCTTCTGGATACAGAAAATGTTCGACTGCTGCCCTGGCCAGCACATTCTCCAGATCTCTCACCAATTGATAAAGTCTGGTCAATGGTGGCCGAGCAACTGGCTCGTCACAATACGCCAGTCAGTATTCTTGACGAACTGTGGTATCGTGTTGAAGCTGTATGGGCAGCTGTACCTGTACACGCCATCCAAGCTCTGTTTGACTCAATGCCCAGGCGTATCAAGGCCGTTATTACGGCCAGAGGTGGTTGTTCTAGGTACTGATTTCCCAGGAACTATGCACCCAAACTGCGTGAAAATGTAATGAAATGTTAGTTCTAGTATAATATATTTGTCCAATGAATACCCGTTTATCATCTGCATTTCTTCTTGGTGTAGCAATTTTAATGGTGTAACCTCCCCACCGCAATTTTTGAAAGAAAAGACATTACTCAATAGAAATGGGAACCAAGTGTAACCTCCCTACAAAAATTTTAAAGAAAAGGACGATACTAATTAGAAATGCTGATGGACATGGCTCTATGCGTAACCTGCCTACAATCAAATGTACTGACAATGGCAACAAATGTGAAATTCGCAATCTGACTCAAATATAAATCCTTCAAAAAATTAAAGTCCATTCAGTGACAAGAAAATTCAATTAAACCGAAATATCGGTCTTTGGCCCTGTGTAAAACAATCAGAATTAAAGTCTTACCTCAGAATAAATGGATGTCACATATCTGCTCTTGTTGTTGCGCACCGCTTGGAGGAACTGCATTGCAAATAATAATATTCTCCTTTTTTTTTTTGATTTTAGTGGAATTTTTCTTCAAAAGAAGTGGAATGAAATGGGAAGTGCAACGAAATCATGAGTTCAATAAAAAATTAAATTTTTGAGAAAATGCTTTTGAAATAAAAAATTATTATTGGGAGACTTGTTGGAGAATAATTACAATAAATAAAATTTTTCATTATCTAATGATTATATTAATTAACAGTATACCTTATTCCTCATCTTGACCATTGTTGCCGACCGCCTACATCACACAACCGCACTGGGCTGCTACTACTGACCGACCGCTCTGCATGACGACTACAGACTGAGTACTGCTCTCAACTAGACAGAGCTACAGACTCGCAACGACTGACTACTGCTACTCTGCATAGCGACAACTAACTCGCAAAGACTACTACTGACTGAGAACCGCTCGCAACACTCGCGCGGTCAAGCGCATACTCTCTGGTCACAGATGCTACAATGCCTCGCCATCGCTGCTGCGTTACATACGTGTTTCATAACCCTCCACTCGGGGGGCAAAAATTTGGCAGCGATGGTGAGTCATTTGGACTTGCCAAGCGCGGCAAAATTTTTCTTTAATTAACAAAATCCTACAACTTACAGAATATTTAAATGTTGTGCACACGCACTAAGTACAAAATATATCAGACAAGGACAAAATGTGAATACTAAACATAGTAGCAAATCAGAAAAAAGTATATACAAACTTTTTGACAGATAAAGTGCACAGGCACTGAAAAAATTCTTTAGCATATTCAGAACAAATAAACAGACTGGCAAAAAATATTATGTTGACAAGTGTACATGCACTGAAAAATGTCTTTAGCATTTTCACAACAAATAAACATAATGGCAAAAAAAATTCATGTCCAAAGTGCACATGCACTGAAAAATGTCTTTAGTATTTTCACAACAAATAAACATAATGGCAAACATCATGTCGACCAGTGACATAAGCGTACTCACACTGGAGTTTAGCGAATCGAAAAATGTATAACCTATGAACATAAATGATGTTACCAAAAAAAATTTTTTCTTTATGTGACAAGAATCAGGATAGGAAAGGGAAGGATTGCATCATGGTTGTAGCACTTTAGATTGCACACAGCTGCTCTGAAAGTCCATATCTTTCCACAGTAGTACAACACCAAGTGACACAACTTGAAGTTCTTTTCCCATCAGAATTTATCAGTGTAGCCAAGACACTGAACTGTCGTAGTAATGTTCCATGTTTTCATTTTGGCAGTACATTAGGTACACCAAACAGTGGGACCATAATAATGTCTTCATCGCTCATGGTGGTGGACAGCATGTCGTGTCAACACCACACTCTTACAAGGCACACCAACGTAGAATTAGTGCAAAACCAAATATAGTGCTCCATGATCACTGGGATAAACAGGACAAATGGACATTGCAGTAATTCAGGGTAGTCAGCTTATGAGGTGAAGGACATCAAGTCACATAATATTGACAATTACAGTCTTCATTGATAGTTCGTGGCATTCATAGCCCAGTTATTGAACATTTCTGTACCAAGTATGTAGTATTACAGAAAAATGTTCATTAATTGTTTTACATAGAATCAGTAGCCTTCTTTTCCTGGTTACAAAATATTATGAAATAATCGCATTCTTTTCAGTTACAGAGTATAATTAAGAATCATTAACCTTCTCCTAATTACAGTTAATTAATCATTTGTCAATAATTAATCCTTTGTCTAATTACAGTTAATTAATCATTTGTATAATTACAGTTTAACCTTTTCCTAATTACAGTTAATTAATCATTTGTCATTAATTAATCCTTTGTCTAATTACAGTTAATTAATCATTTGTATAATTACAGTTTAACCTTTTCCTAATTACAGTTAATTAATCATTTGTCATTAATTAATCCTTTGTCTAATTACAGTTAATTAATCATTTGTATAATTACAGTTAATTAATTGATCATTTGTCATTTCAATATTAAGAATTATTAGCCTTAATTAATTACAAAGCATTATTAAACCGTCACATTCATTTCAAATTACAAAGTATCAACATTGGAAACAAGAGCTAATCAATGGCATAATTAATAACAATTCGTGGAGTGACATTAATTATTGGCACTCAGTGGCCAGCAAGTATTGAATAAAATCATCATTCAGTATTATTCAGATCATTACAAAGTCATTATTAAAAATCAGTTAATTACAGTCAAATCATTAGTAATCACAGGCATTACAATAAACAGTGGCAGTTATTAGCTAGTGACAAAGCATTATTTTGAATATAGTCTCATTAAGAGGTCATTACTCGAGTGACGTGCTATTCAGAGTTGATCAGTATTATTCAGAATTATCATAAACTAGTGACATTATGTGGGACTGGTAATACATTTTTTTGGTAGCAATGCATTGCGTTGGGATCGATAATTAATTGCTGAGGCATAATACTTTTTGCTTTTGACCTATTGCTGCAAATGAGGATAGGTAACGTCATTCGTCATGAGTCAGCTGTAGCAAGATTATGTAACAAGGCAGTACATGTGATCACATTTATAAATGATAAACACAAATGGGTAAAAAATATAAAAATGCAAGTACTAGAACAGGTATAATAAGTAACAGGTTTAGTAAGTGTCATGAAAAACTTCTCCTGGAAAAAATACAAAAACGGATTATTGACCTGAAAGAAGAAACGCACACTATGCTGAAAAGTAGTGAACTTCGAATTAACAAGTAGTGAAATGTGTATAAAATGTGTTCCATAGCTGTCCTTTCCAAAACTTTCCGTCATCCTACTATGCAATGTAACACCTGCTGTCAAAGCAAACCGCAACAAATACTTAAATAACTACGTAGCATAAAGAAAAAAACTTCATTATCCATATCATCATAACTTCACCATTATCATCACCTGTAAAGAAAAACTTCATTATTCATAATACCATTTCCTTCATCATTATTCATCAGTATTCATTATCATCTGCAAAAAATCACTTCATTACTCATTACATAACTATTCCTTATCTCTAGCATATTTCATCACTAAAACTAAGATGTGTAGTTCTCTCTGACAGCCTGCATCAATCACCTTGTATTCTGAAAGAAAAAATTAGTTAAGACTGCTATTCTGTGATGAGTATAGTATAGTCTTGTTAATGCTTGTTAATCCTGATCCCTTTACTCTTCCTCATAAAGTTATTGCATCTCCTTTCGTTTATTCCGTAGGTGAAATTCCCATTTATGTTAAATTTATTTCTTAGAATCATCATTCCTTTCTGAAATTGATGAACAAAGATTAATGTCTTGCATTTAAATCCTATACCCACTAAATAATGACTGGTTTATGGTGACACAATTAACCATACAGCATAACATGACAGAAAACGTAATATGTCCAAGACATTGACAGTGTTCGGATGCGAAAAAATGTACACAGAATAATACAATGCAGTAGCAAAAAAAAATGTGAAACAGTCACGATGTTGAGATGTCATAAGGCAAAAAAAAAAATGTCAAAGTCGACTGGTGTGTGTTATATCTTAACTATTTCATAGTGCATACAAACAAAACTGGAGTACAGTCATATACACAAAAAAAATGGAAAATGTGCACGGTCTGATGTGTAACGACAAGAAAAGCGACCTGCTAACCTTACCTTGCCGGGCACTTGCCAAGAAAAAAAAAATACGATAATCATCAATAATTAGTCAGGTGAATTAATTGCATTAGTAAATAGCATCATAGTGTGTTGAATCATACAGTGGTTTCACTCAATAAACGGTTTAATGTTTGAGATATGGTCATTGCCTTTCGATTTTCTGGTTCTCAAAGTTTCGACGTGTACAACATTGGGGTGAGGGATATTGCGAATCCGATACGGACCTGCGTATAGAAGTTCAAATTTACTGCACTTACCTTTTAATTTGCTGGATAAATAGTGTGTACGTACTAATATCTTCTGTCCAACGTGAAAGTCGCGGCGTGTACAAACCTGTTTTTGCTGTCTTCTCCGGCGCTCTGCGGCACGTTTGATGTTGTTCAGCGCAATGTCAATTATTTCGTGGTGTCGTAGGCGACGATTTTTGGGGAATTCTATTAATTCTTTAATTTTGTTCGGTGGTTCAATGTTTTTCAGTATAACAGTCGGAGATAGCATAGTGGATTCATTTGGAATGGAATTAATTACATCTTGGAATGAGAGTATGTGTGTATCCCAATCAATATGTCTTTTGTGGCAGTATATTCTGCACAGCTTACCAATTTCCTTCATTAATCTTTCACAAGGGTTCGAAGAAGCGTGGTACTTGGATATATAGATCGGAGAAATGTTTCTAGCTCGTAACATGCGTGTCCATACACTACTACGAAATTGAGATCCATTATCAGAAATTACTTTCATTACATGCCCTACATGAAATAGAAAATGTTTTACAAATGCTTTCGAAACAGTTTTAGCAGTAGCTTTGCGTAACGGAGTGAAAGTAACAAATTTTGAAGTGAGCTCAACAGCGACAAAAATGTAGCAAAAACCTCTGTTAGTTCTCGGAATCGGACCAAAAATATCTACTGCGGCCATGTGTCTTAATTTCACAGGTATAATGGGATATAAAGGAGGAATATGTGAAGTGGTGTCTGATTTAGCTTTCTGGCAAATTTTACAAGACGCTAAAACTCGTCGTATACGTTTTTCCATGTTGGTAAAATAACAGTTCTGTCTCAGTATAAGAAAACATTTTCGTGCTCCGTAATGTGCGTAACTTAAATGAGTGCACCAAATTAGTTTGTTAACCAGTTCGTCAGGAATGCATAATAACCAAATGTTGCTGTCAGGATGAGAGCGGCGAAACAGAATGTCATTGCGTACAGTGTAGTGGTTCCTAATCGTAACATTTTTCCTATCTTGCCAAAGGTGTTTAATTTCTTTCCACACATTGTCCTTATTTTGTTCTTGTGCTATGTCCTGTAATGACGATGAAATAAAATTTTCAAATGCAACTTGTTGAATGTACATGACGCTGAAATTTGCTTTGCAGAAGTTGGTTGCGATGTCTTGCTGATTGTTGCCGAGAGAACGCGATAGTGCGTCTGCTATAACATTTTGTGTGCCGGGAATATGAACAATCGTAAAATTAACTTCTTGTAAATATAGTTTCCATCTACTTAATCTGTCGTGAGTAAATTTAGCTGAAAGCAAAAAATTGTATAGCTCTATGGTCTGTGTAAACGGTGGTATGTCTGCCATAAAGAAAGTGCCGAAATCTCGTAAAAGCCCATACAACACATAATGTTTCCAGTTCTGTAACGGAATAATTTCGTTCAGCAGGTGACAAAATGCGACTTGCAAATGCGATGTTTTTAATAACTGTTGAACCATCTTCTTCAATTTCCTGAAAAATGTGTACGCCTAAAGCGGTATTGGAACTGTCGGTGGCAATGGAAAAATTTCTAGTAAGATCTGGGTGCGATAAAAGTGGAGCATTCAATAAAGCATGTTTCAAATAACATTCTCGTGAACAAAATTCTGCGTGTCAAAAGTAATGTTTGCGTTACTGTAGTATGCAATCTGTGCTGTATCTGGTTAAATTCTATCGTTCGTCCTGTTATTTACGGGAGGATGCTGTGGCATATCCACTATATGAACTGTTCTGTTATTTCTTACTGACGTGTTACGCTATGGATGACACCTATTGTCTGTTCCATTCATGATTATTTGTTGTTGCTGATGTTGTTGCTGCTCATAAGATCGACTGTTATTAAATGTACGCTGAAAATTGTGCTCGTTATTTTTACGTCTGTCATGATAGTAATTTCTATACGGCGTATTGCTATGCGAGTTGAAATAGTGTGTTGTCTGTACGTAGTTATTTCCTTGCTGACGTACGTTACTATTTGTTGGACCAGGGGCTATACGTCCACGCGGCGAAACATTAAAGCCTGGTTGACCTTGTGTATTCCATTGTTGGTTAGGTATGCTAAGCGGCTTACTTTCATGCTGTTGTGGTGAAAAACGTCTATTGTTACCAAAATGTAGTTGCGACTGCCGAAAATTTTGTACATACTGATGATTACGATTTTATCTGTAATTAAAATTACGGCGGTAGTTGTCATTACGGGAGTGCCTACTGAAAATTGTCACATTCGGTAAAAGTTTGTCACATCGGATATTCATTACATGTTTCTTAATACTACAAAGAGCAATAGTTAAAGAGCAGTTTGGATAGATATAAAGGATAGTAGAAGAGAAGGCAGCAGTGCAGAAAACTAAAGATGAAACAGCACTACTACAGCTCGGGGCCCTATGCTCGCTACGGCACATATTCATTAAAGCGTAATGAATCCCCTGAGGTCATTTACGCACTGCAAATAAATTTTAGCTTTTGCGTTGCAAGCAATAGCGGTAACATTCCAAAGGCAAATTGTTGTATCCGTGCTAATTCCAATTTCTTCATTACAGGCAATGCTGTTGTAAATACAAAAATAAATTGTCGCATCTGGTTCAAAGCTAGCTTCTCCATTACAGGTAATAGCGGTGAATGTACAAAGGTAAATTGTCGTATACAGTGCAAAGCGTGTACCTGTACGCTGTCATTATTAAATTCCTTAGATTTTCTTACAAATGCAAATTGCTTGAAATCTACGTTCTCGCCACTGAATTTGATAACACGCTCAGGCTTGTGTGTGAATCCGCTCGTTTGTGTCATTTCGTACTTTAAGTTGTGTAGCTTTTCAGATTTTAAGTCGCGTGGCTTTTCGGATTTTAATTCGCGTAGTTGCTGTAAATTGCTCACATTATACACGCTGCGTGACTCTGACAAATGCTCGCAACGTGGCGGATTCTGTGACGTATTGGTGACTGAAATAGTTTTCCACTCTGTTACTGTAACACTTTCGTCAATTTGGTTGATCTGTCGTGCAAATTTCTCATCAGCTTCCGTATTCGGAGTGTGTGAAACTTCCACTGACTCTAAATTAATCTCGTCGCGAATCTGTACTTCGTTTTTAGGACATTCTTCAGTGACTGCATTAATTTCGTGGATCTGTGTTGCATTTGAATTATCTAAGCCTTGTGCAACAGTGCCAACTTCTTCATTACTGTTATTAGCACAAGCCTTAGTATCCGCATGTAATTGTTCTTTACTGTCCTGACATTGAACGGTAACAGCTATAATCTCTTCCCTAACTTGTTTGTTCTGTTCATTAACATTATCGTGTTTTTCTCTCGGCTGTTTAATACTTTCAGAAAATTGTTTGTTCCGTTCTCTAAATAGTTGTTGTAACTCTTTACGACTGTTGTCTTGCTTTTCTATCATTTGGTCAATTCGTTGCAACACTAGTGCCAAAAATCGATCAAGGCCAAAATTAGCGTTTATACTCTCTGTGCTGTTTAGTGGTGGATCTGGAATTGTCTTGTTTTGCGTGACCATTTGGTCATTCTGTAATTTACAAAAAGGTTTCTCACTCGAGTCCGTCGTATTTTCGGTACACTGACCACTTTCACGAGAATTTTTCAAACCGGGTGTGTTAGGCTCGGCAGCGCTCATTACTATAGAGCATTCTGCGTCATCAATTGTCGTCAAGTTAACAGACGAGACAATTGAGTTCGTTTGTTCATCATTAAGGTGAAAGTCATCATTAGTGGTTGGAATGCACTGATTGTTAGTGAACGCAGGATTGTCATCATTACGTTGCGTATCACAATTACTATCGGTCACGTTGTTTATGTCGGTAATTTCATTCACAATACTTCGCGATACACTATTCACAGTCTTTCGCGGCATTTTTACAATAGTCAAAATTTTTCACAAAACAAATCAACACAGTGCAAAAGCAACACACAAATACAACAAAGCAACAAACTGCCGTTGACCTGTAGAGAGAAAGTCACAATATTATTAACAGCGTTGCGCTAAATCCTAATTATATCTAAGCAAACAAGAGCAGATATCTGACTGTCGCTCAAAAGACTCTCAACGAAATACGATCCTGGACTGGGTGTCGCCAAGTGTAACCTCCCCACCGCAATTTTTGAAAGAAAAGACATTACTCAATAGAAATGGGAACCAAGTGTAACCTCCCTACAAAAATTTTAAAGAAAAGGACGATACTAATTAGAAATGCTGATGGACATGGCTCTATGCGTAACCTGCCTACAATCAAATGTACTGACAATGGCAACAAATGTGAAATTCGCAATCTGACTCAAATATAAATCCTTCAAAAAATTAAAGTCCATTCAGTGACAAGAAAATTCAATTAAACCGAAATATCGGTCTTTGGCCCTGTGTAAAACAATCAGAATTAAAGTCTTACCTCAGAATAAATGGATGTCACATATCTGCTCTTGTTGTTGCGCACCGCTTGGAGGAACTGCATTGCAAATAATAATATTCTCCTTTTTTTTTTTGATTTTAGTGGAATTTTTCTTCAAAAGAAGTGGAATGAAATGGGAAGTGCAACGAAATCATGAGTTCAATAAAAAATTAAATTTTTGAGAAAATGCTTTTGAAATAAAAAATTATTATTGGGAGACTTGTTGGAGAATAATTACAATAAATAAAATTTTTCATTATCTAATGATTATATTAATTAACAGTATACCTTATTCCTCATCTTGACCATTGTTGCCGACCGCCTACATCACACAACCGCACTGGGCTGCTACTACTGACCGACCGCTCTGCATGACGACTACAGACTGAGTACTGCTCTCAACTAGACAGAGCTACAGACTCGCAACGACTGACTACTGCTACTCTGCATAGCGACAACTAACTCGCAAAGACTACTACTGACTGAGAACCGCTCGCAACACTCGCGCGGTCAAGCGCATACTCTCTGGTCACAGATGCTACAATGCCTCGCCATCGCTGCTGCGTTACATACGTGTTTCAATGGCCAGTAGTGTATTTACCTCGAGTGACGTCTTACGGCAATCTCCTGACCAAGACAGCGACATCGGACATTTCCAGCGAATAAGATACGACGAATTAATTTTTTATTCGTCTGGTGTAACATATGACGCAGCAAACAATAGTAGTAACAGATCTAATAGTTACCACGCAACTGTAAGAAACAACAACATCAAAATGTCGGCGCGCAACGATCGTTGCCACAGTCACAGCAGTGCGCGTGGAAAAGCGCGAGTAACAAGTGTAGTAGTGTAGTGGCGGGGATGAAGGTCCGTTAACCGAGGGTGGTAGTTGCGGCTACACAGACACATCTCGTGGGATCGGCTGACTGCTTACCGCACCTTCTTCGCGTGCCTCGCCCCGCTACTTGATTCGTAGCCGTCAATCCTAAAATAATTCTGAACACACTACAGTTAAGAATGAGCCTATTTTCAGAAGGAGTGGAGTATGTGACGGATTACCTATGACCGTCACTACGTAAATTTCAACCTCGTGTAATCCGTAAGCATAGGAGATTTTATCGAACATTATCGCTGAGCCGCCAGGCGAACTGCAAATGGGGAATATATTTGTGCTAATGTTCGTGAAAAACTGTTGCAGAAAGCAGTTTATTGTAACGAGCGACACAGTATCCAGAGGGGCCGGGGAAGATGGGCTAACCCGGCAGCACCTGCGTGGGTAACGACAGCAGGACGATAACACACCGGCAGCCGAAGAACGTCGGAACGCCAGTGCTACAGAACAAGAAACATAAGAACAAGCTAATTATGTACATTCAGTCGTTGTATCGTTCGTGCGATAACTATCGGACAATCAGCTTAACAGCTCATGCATCTAAGCTACGACAAGAATAACACACAGAAGAATGGAAAAGAAAATTGACAAACAGTTAGATGACGATCTCTTTGGCTTTAGGAAAGGTAAAGGAGCCAGAGAGGCATTTCTGATGTTACGCTTGATAATGGAAGCAAGGCGAGAGAAAAATCGAGACACGCTCATAGCATTCGACAACCTAGAAAAAATGTTCGACAGTTTAAAGTGATGCAAGAAGTTAGAAATTCTGAGAAAAATTGGGGTAAGCTATACGGAGAGACGGGCAATATACAGCATATACAAGAACCAAGGGGAAATAGTAAGGCTTGAAGACAAAGAACGTACACTGAAGAAGCAATGACGCAAGAAAAGAGAGATTCAGGAGGGGGATTAAAATTCAGCGTGGAGGGATATCGGTGGTGAGATTCTCTGATGACATTGCTAGCATCAGTGAATGTGAAGGAGAATTCCAGGATCTGTTGCATGCCATGAACGTGTATAAAATATGTATTGAGAATAAACCGGAAAAAGCCGAAGGTAAAGAAAATAGAAGCATTTCAGATGTGGTGCCACAGCAGAATGTTGAGAATCAAGTGGAATGATAAACCTAAGGAATGAGGAGTTTCTTCACAGCATGGCGAAGGAAAGAACATTCGAAAACCACTGACAAGAAGAAGGGACAGGATGAGACAACAATGTTAAGAATGAGGGACAAACCTCCACAACAACGGACGAAGCTGCAGAGGGTAACAACAGTAGGGAAGAAAGAGACTGGAATACATACAGCAAATAACTGAGGGCGTAGAATGCAAGTAATACTTTGAGATAAACATGTTGGCACGGGCAGAAGACCGATAACTCGAAAATAAATAACTAAATAAAAACGGAAACGTAATACTATATTTTGCGTCAGACCAGTCCCTTATTGAATTGAAGCTGGACCCGAATTACTTGAATTACGTAAAGGATAGTTTCATGCATCTGTGTTTTTCAGAATATATGAGAAAAATTAGTTACAACATTTATACTCTTGAGACTGGCAGCTATCGAAGGTTGCAGTGATTATTGATTTGGAGTTTTAAATTGATCAGTGTTATTTCAATTGAAAATAACTACAAGAAGAAGTGAGATTCAGTTAATCCTTCATAAACATTCACAAGGATGGTTCAAATGGCTCTAAACACTATGGGACTGAACACCTGAGGTCATCAGTCCCCTAGACTTAGAACTACTTAAACCTAGCTAACCTAAGGACATCACACAGAGCAATGCCCGATGCAGGATTCGAACCTGCGACCGTAGCAGCAGCGTGGTTCTGGACTGAAGCGCCTAGAACCGCTCGGTCACAGCGGCCGGCTGTTCACAGAGAATCGAGATTTCTTTTTTCATTTCGCGAGTAGGCATGAACTTTAGTTGGTACACCATCAGGTAGTTAAAATGGACCAGGAATTTAACAAATCATTGGACTTTTAAGGTAATCTGAATATTAGGCCCCTATTGAGGCAGTTGCCACCTGACCCAGTATCTTTAATAGTTTCACTTGGGCTTCGAAACCGGTTGTGTAATAAATAACCCATTTTATGGAAACAAAATAAAGGCATCAGCAGCTATTATTGTATTAGAAGAGTTGTGGTACCACAAACAGAATTTGGAGCAATTGTTAAGAAAAATTAGGGAAGCGCACAGAGAATATGTGTTTATGCCTAGTAAAATAAGATGTGCTAATAGTTATTATGATTTTAGACAAGGTCGTTATTGACTTTTGTGGTATACACATTAGAACCTCAGTAAAACTAAACCTCAAAAGTCATACCTCAGACAAACAGCCCAAGGCCATCCGAGAGAACTGCCTCGTGGTTAAGGAGGCATGCTATATTATAGGGTGAAATGGGTAGGCTTAGAGTTATTTGCAAAAAAAGGAAAGAGTTGTCGGTGTGTAAGTGTAATAATGAGAAGTGCGTACACTGGACGTTTGAAAAAATTCAAGGGTTGTATGAGGTATTGCATTTCACAGGATGGCATTCGTCTACCTTCCCAGAGATGGTTCAAATGGCTCTGAGCACTATGGGACTTAACAGCTATGGTCATCAGTCCCCTAGAACTTAGAACTACTTAAACCTAACTAACCTAAGGACAGCACACAACACCCAGTCATCACGAGGCAGAGAAAATCCCTGACCCCGCCGGGAATCGAACCCGGGAACCCGGGCGTGGGAAGCGAGAACGCTACCGCACGACCACGAGCTGCGGACTTCCCAGAGACAAGAAAGAAGAGAAACGCAGTTTCGAAGGCGATCTTATTTATTGAATGTGTTCCTCAGGTGCGGTTGTTCACCGTATCCAATATTTTATAGTTCCAGAAGCGCTCAGTATCGGAAGTGTAAGCCATATAGACATAATTTCATCCATTAATCACTTCCATACAGGGAGAACGGCACAAGTTCAGTCCACCATCGAGCCAACCTGATTTAAGATTTCCTTTTTTTCCCCAAGAGATCGCTCGAGGGTTTCTTCAAGAATGCCATGCCGACCAACTATTTCTTGAAATGTATCCGCAGATGCGAATACGAACCACCTCCAGCTGTATGATGGAACGACGACAATCAGCACTCGTGCCGGAATGGGGCTCGAACCCAGATTCCCTGCTTTAAGCGAGCGCTGGCCTTAGGCGCTTCGGCTATCCGTGCACGATTCACGGCCAGATCCAGACTTCTCTATGTTGTCCTCCGTGTGTTATTTCGTTTTCGTAAGTGCGTCTTTCGTATCTTGGACGAGGTGTCAGCTCCTGACCTCCCTCAGTGGCCAGGCTACAGTTTGCACGCCCAAACGCCTCTCGCATTTCATATGAGCTGCACAAGTCGCCGGCAGCTGCGTCACGCTCCATTGTGCTGGGCCTGAGCGTCTGGTTCGGCCGCAGCCTGCTTTGCATAGGCGCGCAACAGGCGAGGCGAGGCGCCGGCGTTGTAACCTCTGGCGCTGCTGCGCCTCTTCTGCGGGACAATGGCTGGGGGGAGCGGCGCGCTGACCGGCAGGGCCGCCCATTGTGTCTCCAGCTCCAGGCTCCAGCTCCGGTCCCCACGCTGAGCCCCTGCCTCGTCTCCAGCGCAGACGTCACACCCAGGTGTCGGCCGCCGTATCGGTGTCTCGTTTCTTCCTGCCTTCTGCTGTCTGTGTGCTTTGCCATGCCGCATATGTGATGACGTATTTCTTAGACTTACATCCAAATTACGCCATCAGTTGCAATTTTATTCTCTAATACTACGACGTACCTCAGAGGATAGGTAGAAGAAGAAGAAAGTCGTGTGACTAGGGCTTCCTGTCGGGTAGGCCGTTCGCCGGGTGCAACTCTTTCGATTTGACGCCACTTCGGCGACTTGCGCGTCGATGGGAATGAATTGATGAGGATTAGGACAACACGACACCCAGTCCCTGAGCGGAGAAAATCTCCGACCCAGCCGGGAATCGAACCCGGGCCCTTAGGATTGACATTCTGTCGCGCTGACCACTCAGCTACCGGGGGCGGACAGAGGATAGGTTAAGGAAAGGCAAATGTACGTTTCTAGCATTTGTAGACATAGCGAAAGCTTTTGACAATGTTGACTGGAATACTCTCTTTCAAATTCTGAAGGCGGCAGAGATAAAATACAGGGAGCGATAGGCTATTTACAATTTGTACAGAAACAGACTGGCAGTTATAAGAGTCGAGGGCCACAAAAGGGAAGCAGTAGTTGAGAAGGGAGTGAGAAAGGGTTATAGAGCCTGCCCCCGATGCTATTCAATCTGTGTATTGAGCAAGCCGGCCGAAGTGGCCGTGCGGTTAAAGGCGCTGCAGTCTGGAACCGCAGGACCGCTACGGTCGCAGGTTCGAATCCTGCCTCGGGCATGGATGTTTGTGATGTCCTTAGGTTAGTTAGGTTTAACTAGTTCTAAGTTCTAGGGGACTAATGACCTCAGCAGTTGAGTCCCATAGTGCTCAGAGCCATTTGAACCATTTTTTATTGAGCAAGCAGTAAACGAAACAAAAGAAAATTTTGGGGTAGAAGTTAAAGTCCAGGAAGAAGAAATAAAAGTACCTGGAAGAGCAGTTGAACGGAATGGACAGTGTCTTGAAAGGAGGATATAAGATGAACATCAACAAATCCGAAACGAGGATCATCGAAAGTAGTCTAATTAAATCAGATGATGCTGAAGGAATTAGATTAGGAAACGATGAGACACTTAAAGTAATAAAAGAGTTTTGCTATCTGGGAAGCAAAATAACTGATGATGGTTGAAGAAGAGCGGATATAAAATGTAGACTGGCAATGGCATGAAAAATAATTCTGATGAAGAGAAATTTGTTAACGTCGAGTATATAGATTTAAGTGTCAGAAAGTCTTTTCTGAAAATATTTGTGTGGAGGGCAGCCGTGTACGGAAGTAAAACATGGGACAATGAACAGTTTAGACAAAAAGAGAATAGAAGCTTTTGAAAAGTGGTGGTACAGAAGAATGTTGAAGATTAGATGGGTGTATCACGTAACTAATCAGGAGGTACTGAACAGAACTGGGGAGAAGAGGAATTTGTGGTAGAGTCCGACTAGAAGAAGGGAACGGTTAATAGGACACATTCTGAGACGTCAAGGGATCACCAGCTTAATATTGGAGGAAAGTTTGGGGATTTTGGGGGTTAAAAATAGTAGAGGCAGACCGAGAAATGAATGCAGTAATCAGATTCAGAAGGATGTAGGTTGCAGTAGTTACTCGGAGATGAAGAGGCTTGCACAGGATAGAGTAGTGTGGAGAGCTGCATCAAAGCATTCTCTGGACTGAAGACCACTAAAACAACCATACTACGATGGATTTCAGCCGCCAACGCCATTTTCAAGTGGTTATCTAAACAATGTTAAAACAAAAGGGTGCAAATGAAATGTTGTTGTTGCGGTTGTTGTTGTGGACTTCAGCCGAACACTTGTTTGATGGAGCTCTCCATGCTACTCTACCCTGTGCCTCTTCATCTGTGAATAACTACTGCAACCTACCTTCTCTTGTTCTCCCTCAACAATTTTTGTACCCACACACTTCCCTCCTGGTGATCCCTTGATGCCTCAGAACGTGTCCTATCAATAAATTCCTTCTTCTAGTCAGGTTGCGTCACAAATTCCTCGTCTCGCAAAGTCTGTTCAGTACCTCCTCATTAGTTAAGTGATCTCCCACCTAATCTTCAGCATTTTTGTGTAATATCATTTTTCAAAAGCTTCTATTCTCATCTAGTCTGAACTGTTTATCGTCCACTTTTCACTTCAGATCATGGCTACACTCCAGTTAAACGCCCTGGAGAAAAGCTTCCTAAAACTTCAATCAATATTCGATGTTAACAAATTTCTCTTCTTCAGAAACGCTTTTGTTGCCATTTACACTCTACATTTTACATCCTTCATACTTCGTCCATCGTCAGTTATTTTGCTTCCAAATAGCAAGAGTCATTTACTACTTTAATTATCTAGTTTCCTAATCCAATTCTCTCAGCATCGCCTGATTTAGCTAGACTATAAACCATTATCCTCGTTTTGCTTTTGTTGATGTTCATCTTATATCCTCCTTTCAAGACACTCTCCCTTCGTTCAACTGCTCTTCCAAGTCCTTTGCTGTCCGACAGAATTATAATGTCATTGGCAAATCTCGAAGTTTTTCTTCTTCTCCCTGGATATTAATTTCTTCTCCAAATTTTTCTATGGTTTTCTTTACAGCTTGCTCAATGTACAGATTAAATAATATCGGGCTAGGCTACAACCATGTCTCACTCCCTTCTCAGCCACTGCTTCCCTTTCTTTTGCTTCTCGGCTCTTATAACTGCTATCTGGTTTCTGGACAAGTTGTAAATAGCCTTCCACTCCTTGTCTTTAACCCCTGCTACCTTTAGAATTTCAAAGAGATTACTCCAGTCAACATTGTAAAAGCTTTCTCCAAGTCTACAAATGCTATACACAAGATAAGCTGTAAGGTCAGTATTGCCTCACGTGTTCTTACACTTATCCAAATTGATCTTCGTTGAGATCGAATTCTACCATTCTTCTGTAAATGAAATAAATGATATGAAAAAGGAAGTAACAGCTAAAATCATCAAGACCAGACAGCGTAGAAAAATTAATAACATTTTACAACAATTTAAATAGGTAACGTATACAACATATGAAGTTACGAGCATAACTTCGTGGGAGCACACAGACGCCAACTGATGAGACATCTGAAGAAGCAGTGCTTAAATAGGGGAGGACCAGGTTACTACTGCGAGAGTCTGTAGAGGTCATCGAACGTGGAAAGTGGCAGCAGACTCTGATGAAGAGGTAAGTATAATGCTTTAAAAGTAAAACAAAATGCATGGCATTTAAAAGATTTACATAGGCGCATAACAGAGAACACCGCAGAAAGAAGTAATACGAAAAAAGTAAAGACAACAGACGACGCTCAGAGAACGACGAAACAAGCACCTCTGCACGCAAACAAGATGTTTACGTGATATTAGCTTCTCAGAAAACTGAAATGGATTTGTGTGGAAGCATACGGAGTTGAATGTAACGTAAAGACACAGGCACATTAACTCCAAAGACAAAGAACTAAATGGTGTCCGACACAACTGGTCAATAAAAATGTGATGACATATTTTTCCCATCAAAAGAGACTTTTTTATGCAGTACATGCTAAGGCAGCCAATAATAATTAGTATTGGGACAAGGTGGGCGCCAGCCCAAAGTACCATTATCCAAGATGGTGCCGATGACGTCATCCAAGATGGCGGCTGTGACGTCAATCAACATGGTGGATTTTGGCGGGAAGTTTGAACTTTGGAGGGAAAGTGCCATGCCCCCCTCCCCCAGAAAAATGGCGCGAAGTTCAAATTCCAACAGGATAATGCACCATACCACACTTATCTCTGCTCGGCAAAGAAAATGGCGGGAGAAAAGGACTTGTCTATATTATTTAACCAATTTCAAGCACTGGATCTGGACTCCAACTGGCTTAATTCATGTCGGTACCACCAGAGGGCGCTCTCCTGACGTCAGATCATGACGCAAGTACCGTTATTCAAGATGGCGGCGCCTGCTTTGCCACCAGACAGGAGTACTATGGGTATTTATGTGACTGTTTGGGAACCCTTTACTGTGTGTTTCTTTAGGTCTGAATTTGTTATAGTCTTCTGCTGCAATCGAATGAAACAACAAGCTTACTGTTACTAGTCACTGTTTATTTATACCCACAACGCGTTTCGAAAGTTTAAATCTCCATCATCAGGTGGCTTTACATCTGTTAGTATGACGTATGTGTGTGTTGTGTCACGATTTTAGAGCAGCTTGTGGCACTTTCTAGTGGAGAAATGAAACAATCTTAAGAACCCCCTGCTCTGGGAAAGTTTGCTCTCCACAGATCACTTATTTCACTCTCTATCTGAATCTGTTCCTATCCTACTCTCTCTCTCTCTCTCTCTCTCTCTCTCTCTCTCTCTCTCTCTCTCTCTCTCTCTCTCCTCGTTTCCACCCTTGTTCCTGAATCCCAGACAAAATTTTTATTTACGTATATAATTTTACGACTGTTGGTAACATAATTGTTGTACTTAAACTGATGATATAAGCGAGCACGAAATTTAAGCTATAAAAACATGACAGAAAAGGATTTGTATAACACTTGAAATACAGGGCTATTACAAATGATTGAAGCGATATCATAAATTCACTGTAGCTCCATTCATTGACATATGGTCACGACACATATGGCAACGATTCCAGCAGACAGGAATCGTGTCCAGGCGCTACAGTACGGGACGTCCACAGTGTACAACACCACAAGAAGACCGATATCCCATCATCAGTGCCCGCAGGCGGCCACTGAGTGCTGCAGGTAGCCTTGCTCGGGACCTTACCGCAGCCACTAAAACAGTTGTCTCCAGACACACAGTCTACAGACGACTGAACAGACATGGTCTATTCGCCCGGAGACCTGCAGGGTCCGGTCCACTGACCCCTGATCACAGGAGAACCCGTAAAGCCTGGTGTCAAGAACACAGTACATGGTCATTGGAACAGTGGTCCCAGGTTATGATCACGGACGAGTCCAGATATAGTCTGAACAGTGATTTTCGCCGGGTTTTCATCTGGCGTGAACCAGGAACCAGACACCAACCCCTTAATGTCCTTGAAAGGCACCTGTATGGAGGTCGTGGTTTGATGGTGTGGGGTGGGATTATGATTGGTGCACGTACACCCCTGCATGTCTTTGACAGAGGAACTGTAACAGGTCAGGTGTATCGCTACGTCATTTTGCACCAGTATGTCCGCCTTTTCAGGGGTGCAGTGCGTCCCACCTTCCTCCTGATGGATGATAACGCACGACCCCACCGAGCTGCCATCGCGGAGGAGTATCTTGAAACAGAAGATATCGGCGAAGGAGTGACCCGCCTGTTCTCCAGACCTAATCCCCATCGAGCACGTCTGGGATGCTCTCGGACGCCGGCCGGAGTGGCCGAGCGGTTCTAGGGGCTACAGTCTGGAACCGCGCGACCGCTGCGGTCGCAGGTTCGAATACTGCCTCGGGCATGGATGTGTGTGAAGTCCTTAGGTTAGTTAGGTTTAAGTAGTTCTAAGTTCTAGGGGACTGATGACCTCAGAAGTTAAGTCCCATAGTGCTCAGAGCCATTTCAACAATTTTTTTGCTCTCGGACGAAGTATCGCTGCACATCTTCAAACCCCTACGACACTTCAGGAGCTCCGACAGGCACTGGTGAAGAATGGGAGGCTATACCCCAGCAGCTTGTCGACCACATGATCCAGAGTTCGCCAACCCGTTGTGTGGCCTGTGTACGTGTGCGTGGTGATCATATCCCATATTGATGTCGTGGTACATGCGCAGAAAACAGTGGCGTTTTGTAGCACATTCGTTTCGGGACGGTTTTCTCAAATTATCACCAATACTGTGGCCTTACAGATACATGTCGTGTGTCTTCCCTATGTGCCTATGCTATTAGCGCCAGTTTTGTGTATACCACGTTGTGTGGCACCACATTCTGCAATTATCCTTAATTTATGAGCAGGAGTGTAGTTAAATCAAGTGATGCTATAAGAATTGCACTAAGAAACAGTAGAACCGGTAGGCGAGTAATGCTGTTTGCACTGCAAGTTTAGTGTTGATGGCCGAAAGATATCAGGATAAGCGGACCCGTTAGCATAAAAATAGGTGGTGAGTATTACACTGTCAGTAGAGAAGCAGCTGTAAGGTGGTCATGCCATTTGGTTTTTGTATGTCATCGACGTGCACGTCAGAGAGAGAGCAAGTCACGTTACTGTTAAACATCTTTGGTCTTGTCGTGGCACAGTCTTTGCCTCTGCGCAGTCTGATCCATTTTTAGTTGAAGTGTTGTAGCTGACGGCCGTATTCAGTAGCGCTGTATTGATTTGTGATTGTATCTGTTAGATGAAGAATATCGTAAAGAACAGCAAGAATATATAAGATGGGTATACTAGGAAGTGAAGAGAACATAAATATTGAATAATGTTATGTTTTGAACAGGAGTTTGAAGTAAGACTGCAGTACTATGCAGTATCGTCCGCTAGTCAACTTACGCGGAGCTGAGAGAAAGATCACCGCACTTCCCTGAGTCATGCATTAACATATTAATTGATAAAACTACTTTTTATAGAAATTATCTGTTAGCATAGTACATTTAAATCGTTGTTCACTTTGTTAATCATAGTACTGTTCAGACCTATGCTATGTGTGGACATAATGCAAAGCATATATTCTGTCTCTTTGAATATATAATTCAATCTAAAATCGTTGTCTCGACATATCATTTCGTAGGAACAGTACTCTCCCCATTCCACTGTTTGACATTACGCACTACCACATGCAATCGTTAGAATATGCATTTAGAAACAGAAATCTGTCCTAGCCACTGCCTGCTTGCTGTTGTGCTTTCGAGAAATCTGAAACAATATCGTCAAGACGCGAGGTAGTCGGGAATTTTAATTAGGGGCAGATAATTGTTTTACTTCAGTTACGCATTTAATATAAAGACAAGCTGCATTCAGATCAGTTACAGTTCAGTTCAAATTAGGTTCTGTTTATGAAAGGATAGCATAGGAGCTTAAGTTGGATTACAGTTTCTGGGAACATAGTTTTGGTAACATGTAGACTTTTGGGTAGAGAGGGAGGTGAAGTTGGGCTAAATTCCATACAGAACGCTATTTAAATTTAGGGGGAGGTTACGCAGTAAGTCTGCCCCGATAGCTGAGTGGTCAGCGCGGCGGTCTGTCACGCCAAGGGGCCCGGGTTCGATTCCCGGCTAGCTCGGAGAGTTTCTCCGCTCAGGGACTGGGTGCTGTGCTGTCCTCATTATCATTTCATCATCACCAGTGGAAGGCAACGGGAAGCCACCACTGGATTCACTTCCCTAGACGCTCATGCTGTGGAACTCTCTGACGAAGCATCACCTATGACAAGACCTGCCGTCAGGCAGAACACAAAAGTTTTACGCAGTAACGACAGAGTGACTTGGAACGTGGACTAGTCATCGAATGTCAACTGAGTAACAAATCCGTCAGCCACATTTCAATCCTTGGTTCAAATGGCTCTGAGCACTATGGGACTTAACATCTACGGTCATCAGTCCCCTAGAACTACTTAAACCTAACTAACCTAAGGACATCACATCCAGCCATCACGAGGCAGAGAAAATCCCTGACGCCGCCGGGAATCGAACCCGGGAAGCCGGGCGTGGGAAGCGAGAACGCTACCGCACGACCACGAGATGCGGGCATTTCAATCCTTCTGATGCTACCCACCTCAGTTGTTGCTGGTATGGCTGTGGTTCTCATGCATATCGTATACTTATTATCCCTCTCTCCCTATAGCTTACACCAATTTTCTTGAGAATTTCGAATATCGTGCACCTTTTTACCATGTCGAAGGCACTTTTTAGTTCGACAAATCCTATGAACTTATCTTGATATCTCTCAAGTCTTGCTTCCATTATCTACCATCTCTCCGTCCGCAGCTCGTGGTCGTGCGGTAGCGTTCTAGCTTCCCACGCCCGGGTTCCCGGGTTTGATTCCCGGCGGGGTCAGGGACTTTCTCTGCCTCGTGATGACTGGGTGTTGTGTGCTGTCCTTAGGTTATTTAGGTTTAAGTAGTTCTAAGTTCTAGGGGACTGATGACCACAGATGTTAAGTCCCATAGTGCTCAGAGCCATTTGAACCATTTCAACCAATCTACCATCCACAAGGATACAAAGACTTTATCGCCAGTTTGTCCTAACGGGACTGCGGGATTCAGTACTCCACCTCGGTTCAATCTGGGTTCAAATGGTTCAAATGGCTCTGAGCACTATGGGACTTAACTTCTCAGGTCATCAGTTCCCTAGAACTTAGAACTACTTAAACCTAACTAACCTAAGGACATCACACACATCCATGCCCGAGGCAGGATTCGAACCTGCGACCGTAGCGGTCGCGCGGTTCCAGACTGTAGCGCCTAGAACCGCTCGACCACACCGGCCGGCGGTTCAATCTGGGATTCCGACGTTGCTGTCATCGGGTGGCAATGAGGAGAGGAAGGATTTCAGATGACATCGCCGTTGCAGCAAAGTAGAGGATGTAGCAGCTATCGACTTCGCTTCGGCCATAGCCCACGATTCGACAACTGACAGGTAGCTTGCGTTACCTCAGGAAGCCAGTGCGAGCCTTTGTGAAGACGTATTGTAAAGACCTGTTGTCGGCTCAGAGGTACGTTGTAGAGAGCAAATCCCAGCGGTGACGATGCCAGTATTCATTACTTGAGATATTTCGTGTAGTCCTAATGCATGTAGCAGTTTTGCAGGACTTTGAAGAGAAACTGAAAATGATGAGTGTAAGAAAATGAGAGCTGCCTTGTTTGCGGACTTTTGTATAAAAGAACTGACTGAGTTCTTACGGCATCCCCATATGCTATCATAAAATGCAATTCCATGAAATACATATGTGTGTGACTGTATGAAATCAGCGGAACACTTGATGTGAACATGTGGACAAACTTATTATTAAAAACAATTAAGCCTGTAAATCTCATTCACGTACTTACGTAGCCATAAGAGGTCTGTAACCGTATATGTAATGGATTAACTGTTAAAATAGATGATTGTTTAAAACTGGTTTATTAAACGGTTCGTTACGTATATAGGTTCGAACCCAACAAAAATACATCAGCCACAATTTATATTAATGGACTTTAATCACGGCAGACCTAAAAAACTAAATAATAATCAAAGTAGTAACCAATAACCATTACAACATTTTCTCATTAACGGTAACATCTTTTAGAGACACACTAATACTGGAGCCCTGTAACTGTGGAGGCGATGTAATTGTTGTAATAGATAAATGTACACTGTTGTATATGATAACATTACATGTTGTATTAATTACGTATATGTATGTTTTTCCATGACTATTGGATGAGATCACGCGTGGGAAGAATGAGCATAACCTGAGAGGAATATTGAAACCACGAGATTAATAAATACCGGGTACGGACGCCAATGTACAATTCCGACAGCTGTATAATTGCAAGAGCGTATGTACGGGAGGTAGCTGGTGCAGGTCTTGTAAACTGTAGTGATTGTACGGCACTAAATTTGTGGATTTTGTTTTAACTACTTGCTGTGTTACGGTGACTAAACTATTGGTAGAACAAAGACCCGATAGACCAGCAAGTTAGTCAATGCTTAACTGTAACAGATATTATGATGAATCTGACATAGATAATTTATCAGAACCTTTGAAGTCGGAATTCGGCGTGAAACAGATGTAGTAAATGAAGTAGGTGTTCCGTCATTCACCTAAGGTTTTCAGATGAAAGCACAGGTGAACAGACACGTAAAAGACAGATTAACGAACATGAAGTAGATAGTCAATATAGCGTGCCTATATGCTCGCCTACTCCTGATACATTTGCGAAATTATTACGCAAGCTGGAAGAGCGTGATGAAGAGGGCGTGTTGGCATGAGTGCGGAACGGAAGGCGATGAAAGATTAGCGACTGAGGTACAGAAACAATCAGACGAAGGCTAAAATAAAATTGAGTTTACGGAGTTACAGGATGCATATAAGGACTTGCCAGAATTGGTGCAATATCTGTCCACATAGAAACTCTGAAAACTGATCGTTTAGCAGTGAAATAAAGAGTAGAGACATTAACCGGACAGTTCGATAGGCTTGTAATCGATGTTAATAAAGACGTAGAGAAAAATTTTTTCGAAGAAACTAAGAACAGAGATTTTCAGTTTCAGAATTGATTGGATACTAAAGATACAGAGATTACAGAGCGCATCGAGGTACAAGTGAAAGGAGCGATGCACCGTTTAACAAACGGAGCTCCGAACAACAATGTTGGCAAAGCTACTATCTTTGGAGCTGAGTCGGACGACACAGCTAATAAACAGAAGCGAATCAGCACGGTGTGGCAGCGTGCCGTTACAGGATGTTTTGGTGCAAATCACAGCCCAGCAGTCAGTAATAGATGTATAACAAACAGTGATGTAGCGTGTGATGACATGTGCGGCAGTATACGAAGAGTTCCATACAGCTTCAGATCACATTATACGCAGGTATATCAGAAAGTAATAGCCATGTAGAAAGACAAAAATCTGTAGGTAGGGAGGCTGCGCTTCCAGTTTCAGATAGGTTACTAGAAGAAAGTTCAACTGAGCATAAACAGTTCTTGCTATTTACAGATGAAAAGATTTACACAGTGGTTTTTTATTAAAGGCTTCAGAGATATTTTGCTCAATGCATGGAATGAAAAAAAAGAGAATCAGGCTCAATCTCTCACATACTCAAGGCGAACTGTCACTCAGGACAACACAAGCAGCAGACTTGTGTACTACACAAGATCAATTTGAAAAAGTATTTCTGGTCAAATTTTGGTCATCGATCATTCAAGAATGTTTAAGAAAGCAAGTCTACAGGCATTGAATAAGTATTTCTATTGGTATATTAATAAACTGCGGTTTTGGGATGAATCCTCTCCAAAAGGGATGTGATCCTCTTGTTAAAAGCTAGATTACCACCCAATATTCGTGAGAAACTAGTTAATGTGACAGAAAGTGAGTTATATCCGTTCTTGTCTGTGTTCGATTCAATCGATCTAAAACAGCACGACTTAAAGAATGGGGGCGAGCATGGAAACCACGGTTCATCTCCTTCGAAAAGAGAAAAACGTAACCATTCACCACATGGAAATGGTTATGGTAATGGGAACGAGTAGAATGATTATAGTTACAACGGAAATAGGCAACAAAACGGGAATGGCAGTCAATCATTCAACAGAAAACGACACGTGGGACAGAACAACTCAAGGTGGAACCACAATGCAAAGTGGCGAAACATGCGACAAGGAAATTACTCGTGGTCGTGGAATGATACCCAAGAAGTGTCGAATAACGACCGAAACGCGTCAATTAACAATAATCAGTGGAATGCAAATGCACTAAATTCACATGCACAGCAGTGGCATCACACGAACCAAAATGTGCGTACTGGAGAATTTACAGATGACAGCCAACT
Organism: Schistocerca americana; assembly: GCF_021461395.2. NCBI lineage: Eukaryota > Metazoa > Arthropoda > Insecta > Orthoptera > Acrididae > Schistocerca > Schistocerca americana. The sequence continues at coordinate 1,135,837,609 of NC_060119.1, forward strand.
AGGCCTATCTGTACAGTTAAACCAAATGCGGCCAGAAGCCGCTCTCCATTGTTGGCCGAACAGAGTAACGAGAGCAACGTTACATAGGTTATTGACAATGACATATCTATGTTAACCTATAATGAAGATGTTAGCATGCCTGAAGTTAGAAGGAACCAACACCATTCATGTTTAAGGTCAGACACAGAACTTGTACAAGACATGGTGGTATGACCAACTTAATTATAGATACAGGAGCTACTGTTAACCTAATGAGTGTAAATTTCTTTCGGAAAATCTCACAGGCCCAGAAACGACCTATACTACCAGTAAAAAATTGTAGAGTGGCAGGCGCTATTGGCGCGCCGCACAAATAATTAAGCATCAGGTACAGATAGTCTCTAGAAAAAGTGATGAAGTTACTTCTTAGTAATTTGGGGACTCTGGATTGCCTGTACGCTCAGCTGCGAATTCCTCCGTGAGAGAGAAGCAAACATTAACCTCTCGAAATGAGACGTCAGTACTGTGAATGAAGGGAGAAGGATTTCATTGGTAATGGTTAAAACCAAAGAGGTGCATGGCAAATACTTTCAGCACGGTCAGTGATGTGCAGGGGCCCAACTGTGCTGCAAATTTGTGATACACAATACATCGAAGGAATCTACTATTCTGAATATGAGAAAAAAGTAACTGACCTCAGGTTGAAAGTTCGAGTGTCTTGGAAACTCAAGAGTCGGAATATCCTGCCACAGGCCAGTAAGTTCAATTATCACAACTGTTATGTAAATACATAGCAGTGTTTTCTGACAAACTAGGCACTATCTAGAGTTACCAATACAAAATAGAGGTAGTCCCACATGATACTTACTGTCATGACACCTGCTCTGTACCGTCTGTTACAAAAGAAATTCGGAAGATGGTGGAATGGGGAACAATAGATCTATCCCTGTCTCTATATAGCAATCCTCTAGTAGTGATAGCTAAAGCCGGAGGAAAGATCCGACTGGTTTTAGACATCAGGGATACAAACAAAATTATCGTACCTGCTCCAGTCAGGCCAGAGAACTTGTACGAACAGACACAGAAATTCTATAGGGTAAAGTACCTTACCTCCATAGATTTAAAATGGTCCTACTGGCAAATTTCAATAACAGAGGATTCTAAAAAATATACAGCCTTGATATTCAGTGCATTTCTTCTTGAGTAAACCAAATAGTGGTACGCTGTTTAGGAACTGATTATGCAGGAAACGCTGAAAAATGTCACGAGTCCAATGAACACTTTCAGTTGTTTCTCGGTTTGCGGTTGAGAAAACTCCTCAATTTCTCACAGTTTCTTTGGGTCAGGGGTAATGCCCAATGGTGAAATTATATGTCCTAAGAACTTTATTAGCTGCCTGTCGACCTTCGATTTTTCGAGGTCTCGTCTATCGTGAGGCATGGATGAATTCACAGAATCAATAGAGCAACCATCAGAATACGAAGTATTGTTGATGCAGGGTCGATGTACAGCCAAAAGTTTTCGTAGATGTGTTGAAATAAGTCCAGTCTTGAGAATGCTGATCCACTATGGAAAGAAATAATGACAAAATTGACCGAGCGAGGTGGCGCAGTGGTTAGACACTGGACTCGCATTCGGGAGGACGACGGTTCAATCTCGCGTCCGGCCATCCTGATTTAGGTTTTCCGTGATTTCCCTAAATCACTCCAGGCAAATGCCGGGATGGTTCCTCTGAAAGGGCACGGCCGACTTCCTTCCCCATCCTTCCCTAATCCGATGAGACCGATGACCACGCTGTCTGGTCTCCTTCCCCAAAACCAACCAACCAAACAATGACAAAATTGTCACAGGATCCGACATGTCATTCAAACCAGAATATAAAGTTGAAAATTCAATCCCGTCCCACCAGAAGAATACGAATATCGAAAATGATGTGTGTGTGTGTGTGTTCATATGGTATGCGCACATGACTTAGGGGCACGTCGGCATAAACAAGCGCATGACTATTATGAAACAGTATTACCACACAAATACTGTAAAGAGACAAGTGCAAAATACTGTAAGAAAATGCGACATCTGCCAAAAGTCAAAACACATGAGCTGATCAAACAATAGTTCAGGCGTGTGCAGGCGTTATTGTAACAGCTCTAGATACTGTGTGGGGCCCAGAATTGCTGGACAGAATAACACTGTACAAAGACTATTTATAGATCTACCTAGAAATGGGAGGAATACCTATACCTACCAGAAAAGGTTCTAAAAATTTTGCAGAGGCTAGCATAACTGCGAACCTCAAAAAATCGAAGGTCCACAGGCAGCAAACCAAGTTCTTAGGACATATCATTTCACCACTGGGCATATCCCCTGACCCAAAGAAACTGTGAGGAATTGAGGAGTTTCCTCAACCATAAACCGAAAAACAACTGAAAGTAGTCATTGGACTCGTGACATTTTTCAGGCGTTTCCTGCATAATCAATTCCTAAAGAGTGTACCACTTTTTTGTTTACTCAAGAAGAAATGCACCTTGGGTATGGACAACAGAATGCCAACAAGAATCTGTGACTCTCAAAAGAATGTTGTTGGACACAAACTTGTTGTACTGAGTTGAAACGACTTTTGCATAGCAACTGAAGCGTCTTTCCACCTTTCGACTGGGATGTTACTTGTTTCAAATAGAAGTAGTTGATAGTGGAAAAGAGATACAGGTAATCAGTTTTCAGAGTAGGGTACTCACAAGCTGTGAGCGCTCATGTTCCGTGATGAAATTAGAAGCCTTAGCGGTGGAGTAGGCAATAAAGAAGTTCCACTTTTACGTTTATGATAAACCTGTAAATGTGTACTGCGAACACCAAGTGCTAGGTTTTCTATTGACCTATAAGCTATTACAGGGTCGATTAGCACAATGGGTTCTGACTCTCCAGGAGCACCAGTTAAGAACCATTTGTACTACAGGAGGTGACAATGTAATAGGAGACATCTTGTCTCGCCTATCGTGAGGCGTGGGTGAATTCACAGAATCAGTAGAGCAACCATCAGAATACGAAGTATTGTTGATGCATGGTCAGATGTACAGCCAAAAGTTTTCGTAGATGTGTTGGAATATGTCCAGTCTGCAGAATGCTGATCCACTATGGAAAGAAATAATGACAAAACTGTCACAGGATCCGATATGTCATTCAAACCAGAACATAAAGTTGAAAATTCAATCCTGTTCCACCAGAAGGATACGAATATCGAAAATGATGTGTGTGTGTGTGTGCGTGTGTTCATATGGTGAACTTAGGGGCACGTCGGCATAAACGAGCGCATGAGTATTGTGAAACAGTATTACCACGCAGATACTGTAAAGAGACAAGTGCAAAATGCTGTAAGAAAATGCGACATCTGCCAAACGTCAAAACACATGAGCTGATCAAACGAATATGTATTGCACACAGTCGTACCCACATATCCAATGCAGTTAGTATCAATCGACCTTGCAGGATGCTTAGCACCTCTCGAGAGGCAACATTAAGTTTCTGCTTGCTATATGTGATACTTTCACAAAATAAATGAAGCTATATGCACTAAAAGCATCTACTGCTACGACTGTGATAAGGTACTTAGTGAAGGATTATGCACTAAGATCAGCAAGCCTCAGGCGATCGTGACTGACAATGTTGCATACTTTTTCCGGTTTGAAATGGAAACAGTTCTTCAAAGAACAAGCAATCTAACAAGTAATGATCTTTTGCTTCCATCTAGAGGCTAACTCAGTTGAAAAACTTGAAAAGATTCGTAATAACTTACGTCATCCCACAACTGGAAATGCACCAGTTGAGGTATTGATGGGGAAAGCTAATAGGAAAGAATGGCTTAGTCCATTACCACACTTATCTAGGCAGGCAAAGCAGCAATACTACATCCATGCTGAAGTCTTGGTTAATTTGTCTCGATGTATGTAATGTATGACTCTCATGTAACAGGACACAAGCACTTTAAGTGAATGATGTCATCCAAAATCATCTATATTACAGAGAAAAAATAAGAAATGGCAACTGTTATATGCATGTCCATACAGTATTATCATGGATATAGCCATGTATTAGCTGACATCAAAACTGGCAAAGTCAAGAGACTTTAGCCATATAAAGATATTAAGAAACATATACATGGCGTGTAAAACTTGTAAATAGTAGATGTAAGTGTAATACTGTAAATATTTTACTCACCACTTTTATATATTTAATTGTTTGCTGCTAGTCTGTAAGAAAACCTAATTGGCCGTCAGCCAGAAGAAGTATCTGAAAACATGAACTGCCTTCAGCAGTACTTCATAAACTTCATGTCATAAAGCTGAAGTATACATTTTAGACGAGCAAAAAGAAAGTTATGTACGAAAATAGAAATCTCAGAAGTGAGCCTGCCTTAAGCAGTACTCGACAATTGTCAGTTGAAGATTTAGTGAATTTGCAACGTAATATGTTTATGTGTTGAGAAATGATAGCCATGTCAGTCAGCATAAGAACCTTTAAATAATGAATAGAGGTAGCAAGAACCAGATATCTTTTATGCATCGCTCAGAGATTAATTCGAATGGGAAGGGTACGTACAACATCATTTGGATGTATTTTCCCCTTCTTGGTTGATAATTATACTTTAGTTCTGGGACGCGTGTGCTTCGTTTAATTTGAGGAACATAGACAGCCGTCCTAATGGAGATATCTCCATAGGAATTTTAAATTCAGTGATAATATACTATGCAAATTATTGTAAAGTCAGGCCAGTCTGTAGCCAGGACGCAAGTTTTGTGGTCCGATATTTCGCACTGATGTACGAATATATGACTGGAGCATGAATACTTAGGGCAAGATACAGAACTACGTATACCACGAGGATTCAAAAAAACGTTGTAATAAACGTAAGACGAACACAAACAAAAAACTGTGTAGATAAAAATTTATACGCAGCTTGTGTAGTAACAAGAACTTCTAGTAAGTGTTTCAGTGTCACTGAACTGTGAAGCTGTGGATATTACATATGGTAGTGACGTAGACTACGCTAGTAATGGTCAACCACGTAATGATTTGAGTAGATTTGTTCATCATGAGAACACAATACAACATGAAACTTTACAAAGCATGGCGCGAGAAACGTCCGAGGAGATCGACAAGTCAAAGAAGTCAGTGTAGAGGAGAATAAAAAACCAGCGATTATGCTTTGCCGTGGTCGACACTCGCCACAAAGTAAGGACTGTGTAAGTAAAAAGAAAACACATCTTGACAGAGGACAGATCAAATATTGGACGTTATTTCAAGAACTCCCTATGTCGAAACGACAATATAAACCTGTTTATTTGTAATACCGAGTTGTGACGTGAAAACCAGGTGTATACAACCTTTGTACAAGATGGGTAATAACCGTGAGACAGTGGTGACGTAAGTAAAGGATTGCGGCCTACGTGTTTGGAACTGCTTGAAAATATTCGCAGGAACCAATCGGCATAATTTTCATACTTTTGTAACAGCCAGCGGTGGAGTATCTATAGCGCACCATCGCAAATCCGCATTACTCGTATTTGAACTGCAGAGTACCAGCGAGTCCGCGCCAGCTGTGTTCTGTCAAACAAGACAAACTTTACCAAAACAGTGTGCATTTACGAATACTGAATTGTACGTAGCGCATGACAACGTGTCAAAGCAAAACAGCAAATGAGTGACAAATATTCTGCAGTACTGGTCCTGAGTGAACGTTAACAAGTAAGTGACCACCGGCGCGCGCGGTAGCTGTGCAGTCTTGAGCGCCTTGCCACGGTTCGCGCGGCTTCCCCCCGTCGGAGGTTCGAGTCCTCCCTCGGCCATGGCTGTGTGTGTTGTCCTTAGCGTAGTTAGTTTAAGTAGTGTGTAAGCTTAGGGACCGATGACCTCAGCAGTTTGGTCCCATAGCATTTTTTTAAAAAAAAAAAAAAAAAAAAAGACAACTCCGTGTGTTTCCTCCGTAGCGTGTAACGTCTGCGTTAAACTGCGTCTAATACCATGTTTAATAATTTCATGAACACGAACGCCGGAGATGGGCAGAACAGCAGTACCAAGACACATCACGATCAGCAACAGCCAAGCTGTCATCTGTGGAGCACGCGGAGTTCGACCTTCGGTTCTGTCCGGGTGTTAACGCGACATCTAGGCGGAGTAACTACGATACAGCGTCACACCTTCAACCTCGTCGAAGAAGACTCCAATCACTTAAAAGATCGACGCAAAGAAACAACTTTTGAATTGTATAATTTTGAATCAATCTCTACGGGGAAACTTTGTAAATATTTTTCAAACCAAGGACATTATAGCTAAACAGCCTCGGGTAGTATCTAATAATTGTCAAAGTTAGCAGCCGCAAGATCTGTACAAAGCAATCCACAGCAAATTTTGATAACCAATACGACTTAAAAGTTTGAACTGTCATGATAAATGACTTGACGACAAACAATGTGATTAAACCAAAGAACAGTAAACGGACTAATTCCACGTATGTTATATATGAGGATCTGCGAATAATCTCATTGTGAAAAAGTGTAATACACTACTGGCCATTAAAATTGCTACACCACGAAGATGACGTGCTACAGACGCGAAATTTAACCGACAGGAAGAAGATGCTGCGATATGCAAATGATTAGATTTTCAGAGCATTCACACAAGGTTGCTGCGCCGGTGGCGACACCTACAACGTGCTGACATGAGGAAAGTTTCCAAACGATTCTCATACACAAACAGCAGTTGACCGGCGTTGCCTGGTGAAACATCGTTGTGATGCCTCGTGTAAGGAGGAGAAATGCGTACCATCACGTTTCAGACTTTGATAAAGGTCGGATTGTAGCCTATCGCGATTGCGGTTTATCGTATTGCGACATTGCTGCTCGCGTTGGTCGAGATCCAACGACTGTTAGCAGAATATGAAATCGGTGGGTTCAGGAGGGTAATACGGAACGCCGTGCTGGATCCCAACGTCCTCGTATCACTAGCAGTCGAGATGACAGGCATCTTATCCGCGTGGCTGCAACGGATCGTGCAGCCACATCTCGATCCCTGAGTCAACAGTTGGAGACGTTTGCAAGACAACAACCATCTGCACGAACAGTTCGACGACGTTTGCAGCAGCATGTCATGGACTATCAGCTCGGAGATCATGGCTGCGGTTACCCTTGACGCTGCATCACAGTCAGGAGCGCCTCCGACGGTGTACTCAGCGACGAACATGTGTGCACGAATGGCAAAACGTCATTTTTTCGGATGAATCCAGGTTCTGTTTACAGCATCATGATGATCACATCCGTGTTTGGCGACATTGCGGTGAACGCACATTGGAAGAATGTATTCGTCATCGCCATACTGGCGTATCACCCGGCGTGATGGTAAGGAGTGCCATTGGTCACACGTCTCGGTCACCTCTTGTTCGCATTGATGGCACTTTCAACAATGGACGTTACATTTCAGATGTGTTACGACCCGTGGCTCTACACTTCATTCGATTCCTGCGAAACCCTACATTTCAGCAGGATAATGCACGACCGCATGTTGCAGGTCTTGTACGGGCCTTTCTGGATACAGACAACGCTCGACTGCTGCCCTGGCCAGCACACCCTCCAGATCTCTCACCAATTGAAAACGTCTGGTCAATGGTGGCCGAGCAACTGGCTCGTCACAATACGCCAGTCACTACTCTTGATGAACTGTAGTATCGTGTTGAAGCTGCATGGGCAGCTGTACCTGTACACGCCATCCAAGCTCTGTTTGACTAAACGCCCAGGCGTCTCAAGGCCGTCATTACGGCCAGAGGTAGTTGTCCTGGGTATTGATTTCTCAGGATCTATGCACCCAAATTGCGTGAAAATGTAAACACATGTCAAATGTAGTATAATGTATTTGTCCAATGAATACCCGTTTATCATCTGCATTTCTTCTTGGTGAAGCAATTTTAATGGCCAGTAGTTTATATACCAGTGACTCTATGCAGGAGCGATCGTAGAATGATCGCTACAAGCTCAATTAATGCTTGTGCTTGGTCTTCTAGGGGGCTTTAAGGCGTCGTCGTATGTCGTCATAAAATGCAGTTTGACGAAATACTGTATGTAAGAGACTGTATGAAATTAGCAGAACACACCATGTGGACATATGGAGAAACCTATTGTCAAAAGTAATTAATTTTGTAAAACTTATATGAATATACTGAATCACAGGCGATATCCGTAATATAGACATATTATGGTAATTGTGTTAATGAGAATTATTATCTGGGCGTTTTCTATATCAGCTGGTCTTGCCTCGTTGGTCGTTTCTCTTGTTCCATGGTACTCGTATTCTCGCAGATGTGACAACAGGTCTGTAACCGTATATGTCATGAATTAACTTTCAAAATAGATAACTGTTAAAAAATGGTTATTTCGTGCTTTTATTTCGTAGATTTGTGTGCCCTGTGTCAGATACCTGCATTATTGCAGCATTCATAGCAGGCCGACGCCAAAAGAATCTAGTAGCGCCTGATCGACCAGTTTAAACCTTTTTCTTTCTAGCAGCGCTCGTATGAGCGCAACAGTTACTAATATTTTCATTCACAGGACTAGGCGGATCTGGCGCAGCCAGTATTTTATGGGCTTTTCCAAGAAGGTCGACTGTTAATCCAAACTGTTTACTGTTTGGTTACGGTGAGAGATTTCCCACGCAATTTCGTGTCGAGTAGTGTGTTAGGACTAGCCAAAAGATGTGTATTATCCCCTGATTTTAAAATCATGTACTTATGCTAGCTAAGGCAGAAAGTATTATTAATTGCAATATTCATTACAAGACTCATTTAAATAATCCTGTGGTAAATTAGTAAACAGCACTTTATGTATATAGGCTCGAACGCAACAAAAATACATCCAGCCAAATTTCTGTTAAGGGACTTTAACTACGTAAACCTAAAAAGATAAATAATAACCAAAAGTTATAATCAATAACCATTAAAATATTTTCTCATTAACAATAACATTCTTTAGAGACTATTCTCTAGAAAATCCTGATGAATGAGTGACTATTAGGCATTTAGACCACGTTCATGAACATGAAGTAAAATAGGAACTTCTGTAAATGACTACTGTAATCGTTACTTAGGTGCGTGTGGGTACATTTGATCAGATAGTGTTAGTTCACATTTAATGTTAACTTGTTTCTTTTTTGAAAGCTGTCTTGGTATTCACTCTCTAAATTTTACATTTTTTTTCGGTCATAAACAGTAAACTTGCCAACCAAACAACAATACTCGTGTACTGGTTTTAGTATTTTTTAGTAAACACCACACACTGGACCTACAACTGGAGCTATTGCCTCGGTTGAGATTTCGTTTGACAGTAGGAGCATTCTCGTGACTATCCCACGCACCCTGAATGCAAACCTGTACATCAGTGTGTTTCTTCGACCTTTTGTGTTGCCATTCATGAACAGCTTTCGAGGGGGTGTTTTCTAACAGGATAACCCTCGCCTGCACACCGCTGTTGTACCCTAACTTGCTCTGCTGAGTGTCGACATGTTGCCTTGTTCTACTGGACCTCCAATCGAGCGCATATGGGGCATCACCGGACGACAACTCCAGCGTCATCCACAAACTACAATAACTGTCCCCGTGTTGACCGACCAACTGCAACAGCCATACAACTCCACCCCACAAACTGACCTCCGGCAGCTGTACAATGTAACGCATGCACGTTTGCATATTTGCAGTCAAAAATCTGGCGGTTACACCGGTTATTAATGTACAAGCATTTCATATTTGCAATGGCTTGTCTGGCGCTTATGTTAAGCTGTTATCTTGCAATGTTAATCAAATGGTTCAAATGGCTCTGAGCACTATGGGACTTAACTTCTGAGGACATCAGTCCCCTAGAACTTAGAACTACTTAAACCTAACTAACCTAAGGGCATCACACTCATCCATGCCCGAGGCAGGATTCGAACCTGCGACCGTAGCGGTCGCGCGGTTCCAGACTGTAGCGCCTAGAATCGCTCGGCCATTTCGGCCGGCAATGTTAATCACTTAAGTATGTTGTCTACACAAACGTATTCCCGAAATTTCATTAGTCTACATTAATTATTTTTTGGTGTTGCGACTTTTTACCGTTAGTGTATTTACAATACCCAATTGAGCATCAGGTCCTGGTTTCGAGTAGTTTCTGCGTCAATTTATGGCATATCTCTTTCTTCGTTTGGGTCACGTGGAAATCCAAAGACGCGAAAATAATTTTTGCAGGGATTAGCGCAATCAACAGGCGAGCAGCGACCCATATTTACGACGAATTCGTCTATACATTTAATTAGAAACCTCCATCCGCATCGTGGCTGTTAGGTAAATAAGTGTGAATCTCGTATACTTTGGTAAAAATGTGGCGGACTGTTCAGGTCAGGTTATTAACTCAGGCGGTGACATCACTAGAGCCAGTCACACACCAGCTTTCGCGCAGGTCTCATTTCGGCTCTCCCAGCGGTAGTGATGCCCGGCAATGACAAGCCACAGTGCCGCACCTAGATTCTAAAAGGTGGGTAGGCCTCCTACCGTCACGAAGCAGCTCTGCTCACCTTCACAGTAAGACACAGTAAGGTTCAAATGGTTCGAATAGCTCTGAACACTATGGGTCTTAGCATCTGAGGTCATCAGTCCCCTAGCACTTAGAACTACACTACTGGCCATTAAAATTGCTACACCAAGAAGAAATTCAGATCATAAACGGGTATTCATTGGACAAATATATTATACTAGAACTGACATGTGATAACTTTTTCACGCAATTTGGGTGCATAGATCCTGAGAAATCAGTACTGAGAACAACCACCTCTGGCTGTAATAACGGCCTTGATACGCCTGGGCATTGAGACAAACAGAGCTTGGATGGCGTGTACAGGTACACCTGCCCAACAGGTTCAACACGATACCACAGTTCATCAAGCGTAGTGACTGCCGTATTGTGACGAGGCAGTTGCTCGGCCACCTATGACCAGACGTTTTCAATTGGTAAGAGATCTGGAGAATGTGCTGGTCAGGGCAGCAATCGAACATTTTCTGTATCCAGAAAGGCCCGTACAGGACCTGCAACATGCAGTCGTGCATTATGCTGCTGAAATGTAGGGTTTCGCAGGGATCGAATGAAGGGTAGAGCCACGGGTTGTAACACATCCTAAATGTAACGTCCACTGTTCAAAGTGCCGTCAATGCGAACAAGAGGTGACCGAGACGAGTAATCAATGGCACCCCATACCATCGCGCTGGGTGACACGCCAGTACGGCGATGACGAATACACGCTTCCAATGTGCGTTCACCGCGATGTCGCCAAACACGGATGCGACCATCATCATGCTGTAAACAGTACCTGGATTCATCCGAAAAAATGACGTTTAGCCGTTCGTGCACCCAGGTTCGTCGTTGAGTGCACCATCACAGGCACTCCTGCCTGTGATGCAGCGTCAAGGGTAACCGCAGCCATGGTCTCCGAGCTGATAGTCCATGCTGCTCTCGTGGACGTGCGGTAGCGTTCTCGCTTCCCGCGCCCGCGTTCCCGGGATCGATTCCCAGCGGGGTCAGGGATTTTCTCTGCCTCGTGATGACTGGGTGTTGTGTGATGTCCTTAGGTTAGTTAGGTTTAAGTACTTCTAAGTTCTAGGGGACTGATGACCATAGATGTTAAGTCCCATAGTGCTCAGAGCCATTTTCCTTGCTGCTGCAAACGTCGTCGAATTGTTCGTGCAGATGGTTGTTGCCTTGCAAACGTCCCCATCTGTTGAGTCAGGGATCGAGACGTGGCTACACGATCCGTTACAGCCATGCCGATAAGATGCCTGTCATCTCGACTGCTAGTGATACGAGGCCGTTGGAATCCAGCACGACGTTCCGTATTATCCTCCTGAATCCCAACGATTCCATATTCTGCTAACAGTCATTGGATCTCGACCAGCGCGAGCAGCAATGTCGCAATACGATAAATCGCAATAGCGATAGGCTACAATCCGACCCTTATCAAAGTCTGGTACGCATTTCTCCTCCTTACACGAGGCATCACCAGGCAACGCCGGTCAACTGCTGTTTGTGTATGAGAAATCGGTTGGAAACTTTCCTCATGTCAGTACGTTGTAGGTGTCGCCACCGGTAGCAACCTTGTGTGATTGTTCTGAAAAGCTATTCATTTGCATATCACAGCATCTTCTTCCTGTTGGTTAAATTTCATGTCTGTAGCACGTCACCTTCGTGGTGTAGCAATTTTAATGGCCAGTAGTGTACTTAAACCTAACTAACCTAAAGACATCACACACATCCATACCCGAGGCAGGATTCGAACCTGCGACCGTAGCGGTCGCGCGGTTCCAGACTGAAGCACCTAGAACAGCTCGGCCACAACGGCCGGCCACACAATAAGGCACCCACCTCACTGTGATGGCCGGTTGCCTCGATGGGGACTGTGGGAGTTGCACTACGTGATCTCATCGCAGAACCGGCAACCATGTATTCATTGCATTGTTCCTTTCGTTTTGCAGGTACAGTAGGTTGCCTATGCTGCATTGGTTAAAGGACGTACTAGTGCCCGCTGGAAGAAGGTGCTACGTGTTGCCAGTACCTCAGGCCAGCCCCCTATCGTGCAGCACTCTGGTAGTCGCTAACCGTGACGCCACAGCAGACTGAATGAGTTTGACGTAATGCCTGTAAGTGTACCCGGGGCGCACCGAGGGCCGAGAGGGAAGTCGCGGCCGAGCGGGGGCTTGCCTTGTCTTGTCCGGCCTGGCTATTTTCGCCTTGAGCCGGTGGAGTGGAGAGACCACTCGAGTGGCGGCGCTGCGATACGGCAGACCGGACTCTGGAGGGCCGCCTGCAGCTGGCTACTGGCTGATGGCTTCTGGCTGCCGCTGCCGCGACTGGACGCCTGGGTGTCTCACTGCGCGCTCTCTGGTCACTGCCGTACGTCTGTAACCACCAGCGAGGGCAAACTCCCCGTGATTCTTCACTGTTACGACGGTTGCAAGATCCCGTTGCTTCTAAGCTGATACTGTTATTACTCAGCTTAGCCGCGAGTCCGTAGAGGCTGGTATATGTGACGTACAGTATAACTAGTCAGCATTTCCACCCGGAATTTGCGTGTGTAAGTCGGACCTTCCTTGACCCGCCTCGGTGGGTCGTGTCGTCGGATTTCCTCCTCCCGTGCAGATTCTTCATTGGCGCATTGGATGTCTCTGTCGGTGGAAGCTCTGAAATTGCTCTCGATCAACGTTGGGGTATCTATTTACTTAAAATTAACATTCAGAATACGGTAATATCACTTTTATTCCTACTAGATCAACAATGAAACACTTATGTCACAAACTAACCGAGAGCATGGCTACCATCGAACAAGACAGGAAGAGCTCTTAACGCCGACTGCCGACTTTGGCGTGCAGTGTGTATCTCTTACTAGTTTCGTCACAGTTCGTCGATTTCCGATCAAGTTCGTACTTACTAACAAGGGAACCTCCCCATCGCAGCCCCCTCAGATTTAGTTATAAGTTGGCACAGTGGATAGGCCTTGAAAAACTGAACACAGATCGATCGAGAAAACAGGAAGAAGTTGTGTGGAACTATGAAAAAATAAGCAAAATATACAAACTGAGTAGTCCACGAGCAAAATGGGCAATATCAAGGACAGTGTGAGGTCAGGCGCGCCGTGGTCCCGTGGTTAGCGTGACAAACTGCCGAACGAGAAGTCCTTGGTTCAAGTCTTCCCTCGAGTGAAAACTTTGACCTTTTTATTTTCAGTTTATGTGACAAACTCTTATGTTTCCATTACTTTTTTGGGAGTGATTATCATATCCACAAGAAAACCTAAATCGGGCAAGGTAGAAGAATATTTTTACCCATTCGCAATGTGTACTAGTTAGGTGGGTCGATAACATATTCCTGTCATGTGATGCACATGCTGTCATCAGTGTCGTATAGAATATATCAGACGTGTTTTCTTGTGGAGGAATCGGTTGACCTATGACATTGCGATCAAATGTTTTCGGTTCCTATTAGAGGCACGTCCTTTCGTCAACTAATCGCACGGTTTTGCGGTGCGGTAGTAAAACACAGACACTAAACTTATTACAGTGAACAGAGACGTCAATGAACGAACGGACAGATCATAACTTTGCGAAAATAAAGAAACTAAAATTTTCAGTCGAGGGAAGATTTGAACTACAGACCTGTCGTTCCGCAGCTGCTCACACTAACCACGGGACCACGGCGCTCCTGACTTCACATTTGTCCTTAATATTGCCTATCTTGCACGTAGACTACTCAGTTTGTATATATTGTTTATTTTTTCATAGTTCCACACAACTTCTTCCTGTTTTCTCGATTGATCTGTGTTCAGTTTTTCAAGGCCTATCCACTGTGCCAACTTATAACTAAATCTGAGGGGGCTGCGATGGGGAGGTTCCCTTGTAAGATATGCATTTGTTAATGAACGGGTGTGAATTTTAACGAGGCAAAATTGTGATACATAGCTTTAAACATCCAGAGGCTCCTCCTAGTATTCATGTTGTCATAAATGACTTTAATTATTAAATATAAATAAACAAAATCGGTGACTTTGGCGCCAAGGTGGCGGTACTTCCCGTCATGTATTTTTCCCAGGCTGACGGTTGTTACGGTCCAGCGCCGAGCCCCATCCCACTACGCGCGACATATGGTCGCTTCGTCACCTAGCCAGCCAGCGTGGGAAATGCTCTCCGACTCATGGCCGGCTACGGACTACAGCACCTCCTATCGTGAATACATCAATAAGAGACAATAATTTATTAAAACTGGTAAAAATGTCTTCCTGACGTAAGAGGCACCTTGCGGTCTTTGGATAAATAACGGCCCAAACGTTTTCTTGTAGCCATTAATATACATAGGAAAACGTCCTTTCAGCTGCTTTACATTTAATGCTTCCTCTGCAACGTGTGGAGAAGTTTCGAAAAATTTCGACAGTTTGCACAGTCGTAGTGAACCATCAAAGTGGCGTCTATGCAAGACACTCATTACAAGCAACATGCTGTGATTGAATCCTTGGTTGTGGGTGAAGAAACCTCGCTGAACATCCGTAAACAGTTCAGTTTTACAAATAGTACTCTATGGCATTGGCTCCTTACATAGCTTGCATCACCGTGAATCTTCCGCCCAGCACAATGTCCCATGTGACTGAAAGAAGCGCAGGTGACTCCAGTGTATGAGAAGTGTAAAAGAGCGGACCCGCAAAATTACGGACCAATATTCAGAACTTCTGTTTGCTGCAGAATCTTTGAACATATTCTCAGTTCGAATATCATAAACTTTCTTTAGACTGAGAAGCTTATGTCAATGAATCAGTATGGTTTTGGAAAGCATCGCCCGTGCGAAACTCTGCTTCCCCTTTTCTCACATGATATACTGAAGGGCAACATGCAGATTCCATATTGCTTTATTTCCGGAAAGCATTTGGCACGGTGGCCCATTTCAGGCTGTTAACGTTTCGTATTGACCAAGGTGCGCAACTTATTGAACAGTGGTTACCTGTGTGAATGAGGTTTGCCTGTTTTGGACGCACTTGAGATAAAGAGTAGTGTAACACCCCAAATATAGAACCCGTAATGACCACCCTTTTGTTGCAAAAGAAATAGCAAAATTAGTCATCCTGACAGTGACGGCAGCTACTGACAACAAAATTTACACTCTTGTCAGTTTGATTAACAGGGATGTTATATAACTACTAATGATTATCATAAAGAAAGGACTGAATGAAAGAATAACATGTCAAACAAAACAGAAACTTTAAAGAAAAAATTCAAAAATTATTATTTACGAAGATTAAAGCCCAGACCATAAATCGACCAAACATAACATTTATCCTAGAAGAGAGTTGTAGCGGCATCGAGCTGTAAGTCTGCTGTGACGGCAGTGTAACGCAGCAATGGAGATGTTAACTTCACTTCTCTCTTGTTTTCTGCAACAGTAGTACGCATGTTAAGCGCTGTTAGATGGTTTTGAAACTGACTTGAAGTTTAAATTTTTACGATATAGCCTAGAAATATTAGTCAGAAGTCGGACTGAAGTAGGATCATATTTACCGTTTGACAAATAACGGGATTTTGATGTATGTGACAGAAAAGTGAATCGTGTGATTACTGATTTGCGATGGTACTTAGCCTTCGTGGTACTTAATAGTCACGAGCATCATAGGACACAGAAAGGGAGTGATCGCCGACATAAACTCTATTATTAGACTTGAATAGGCCACAACTAAACACAATCACAAAGAGATTACAATTTCGCCGTTTTGTCAGAAGTTATCGTCAGGATTTCTGATGTTAACTGACATAATTCCCTAAATAATTACGAAGAACAATAAACCTTAATTCAACTTCAACTGGCCTACATCATTTCATGGACATTTAAAGTGTATTCGTGAAATTAAATGATTATTCTGATAACATAAAAGTGCCAAGTGAATTAGTGATGATTCAGATGTGAACCGCAATAACTTTATACCAAAATTAGGACGCATTCTGAACATTGCTCAAGGGTATGTTATCTCTGGAGTTGCGTCGTGCAGTTGTTGAATACGCGACGTAGCGACGCCTTGACGACGGAATAATAATTAACTCAATACCCTCGCAAAATTCATAATGTGGCCTCGGCTTGGGTGAGGGACTGATGATTCAAGACGCTATTTGCTAACATCTGAATAACCATTCTCAAACCCGGCATAAGAACTATAGCCACCAAGTTAGCGTAAACTGAAGGGTCTGTCGCGAACACGCAAAGGACTTTTGATTATTTAAGGTCAATGGAGGCATCGCATTATCGAGTGGTGCAGTCCCTACGTTTATAAATGAAGAAGATCGACAGACAACGAACACAATTGCCTTCATTACAAGCAAGGGCGGCCTACACTCCGGCGTGCTGCTTCATCGAGACAGTGATATCATTTTCGAGATACAGTATCTGAAAGTAACCAAACCACACGAGGAGTTGTTGTTTTTTTTTTTTTGGAAGTTACGGATTGACGTTGTCGTGATCGACGGACACCGTTCCACGCCATCTCGACTGGGACACCCATCACCATCGAGCCGAGAGAGAACAACGCCACAGTAAAGAGTGTACGTCTAAGTGCGTGTCTGTGCACTCCGAAATAATCACAGGTTCGATTTTCTGGCTGTCTGCCGGTATTCTGGTACTGTGTTCAGAGGTAAACAAGCAGCGGCTTAATGATGAAACATTTATTGTGTGCCGGCCGCGGTGGCCGAGCGGTTCTACGCGCTTCAGTCCGGAACCGCGTTGCTGCTACGGTCGCAGGTTCGAATCCTGCCTCGGGCATGGATGTGTGTGATGTCCTTAGGTTAGTTAGGTTTAAGTAGTTCTAAGTTATAGGGGACTGATGACCTCAAAAGTTAAGTCCCTTAGTGCTTAGAGCCATTTATTGTGTGCTAGAGTCCTGTCGTATTTTATTTATTGAATATGTGTTCATCGAATATACATAATATAATTAATTACATTCTGAATGTGAGTGGCTTGTGGGTCTCTTGTGTCCGTATTCCCGTTTTGAAATTTTTCTAATGTTTTAAGGATTGTGTTATTCTGGATACAGTTGCTGCGTGGTTTTATGTTGTTTCAGTGGTATAATCAGCGGTGCGCGTCGTCCGTTGTAGTTTGTAGTTTAACAGGGAGGCGACGCCTTGGCGGCGGCCAGTTTGAATTGTAACCGAAAGCGCGGTCGCTGTATATATCAGTAGACGCCATTTCTTCGGCGAATTTGAATATTTTATCATTTGTTTCCGGTGACGCCGAGGCGGCCGTTTTTCCTTCTTCGCCGTTCCTTTCAGCTTTCATTCCGGCTCGGTCTAAGTTGTAATTTCCGCTCACCTCTGATGTGCCATTACTTGTCCCTGAAATTTTGTAATACGAGGGTTGACTGAAAAGTAATGCCTCCACCTTCGTAACTCTTCAACAGTTGGCAGCATTGGTATGCTGCAGGCACTGGCTTGTTCCGTAGCCTCTTCTCTACAGCTCCAGTTGGCGGGAAGCCTTAGCATTGAACGGTTGTGTTATAACAGTGTGAAGTTTGGAACCCTGCGCGGACGGTCGGTCAATGCGATTTAAGCAACGTGCAGTCATTGAATTCTTGACAGCAGAAGGTGTCACCCCAAAGGAGATTCATAAGAGAATGAAAGCAGTTTATAGTGATTGTGTTGATGTGAGTACTGTGCGTCTTTGTGCGACTAAGTTTAAAGATGTTGAGGCGGGAACATCTGACATGCGTGACAAACAGAAATGGACGTCCTGTGACAGCAACCACCGAGTTTCACAAGCAAAATGTTGACAGATTGATTCAGAACGATCGTCGTATCACTCCGAGAGAAACTGCAAGCAAACTAATTTTCAGTCAACCGTCGTACCTGAAAGATGCCTATCATTGTACTGGGTTTTTAACATCTTATTCAGAAAGAGAAATTCAAAGTTGTTTCTGCCGTTATATCTTAAAGGGTGTCTTGCTTCTGTGGAAGTGTTCTCAGTAAACCATTTATTGTTTTTATGGTCCTTAGATTTATTTAAAGAGTGTTTTAAAATTGTTTATTGTTTGGGGTGTCTTTGATTCCCGTAGACAATTTGTCTGTTTAGTAATGTTTCAAATTCTAGGGCAATTATGTATATTATTCTGGGCTAACAGCAGTTTGCTGTTGTCATGCGATTGTTAAATAAAATCTGTTGGAAGTTACAAGCCAGAGTTTGTGTTTGATTGGTAGTTATTGCTTTGTCTTTATTGTAATTATTGCCTTGTCTTTATTCAGTTGAAGTATCCTTGAGCGTGTGTCCCACGTCTCAGACATTGTGGAATAATTAAAGTTTTTGCTAATTAAACTGGTCAAGGAAAAGAAAGGTCCGAGTAAAGTTTGTCACTATATGAATCTTAAATTTTCAGAGGCATTTGTGAAGGTTATCAACAGTATCAAGAACCGTTTACGACGGATTCAGTCTGACGAGAAATCAAGAGAAATTTTGGCTTAAGGCTTGTTTACTAAATCCCTTCTGATCATTTAATTTCTATAAAAATAAAACTAAGGAATAGTTGCATCAGTAGTTATAACCATGCATTGCACTCTGCATGGATCGAAGTATTTCTTTTGAATTATTTTAGCACGTTGCTGGATACATTTATGCGATTGAAGCGGTAAGTCGATATAAGTTGTCTGTTGGGTGCAGGAGCATTGCAATATAATTGTTAGGAGATGTTAGAGAATATTTACAAAAATCACAGTCAGACACCAGAGAGTTGATTTTTCAAGATTTATAGGAAGGGTAATTAATTTCTGCTTTTGTCCTCTATCAGAATGTTGGCATGCCGGAATAAGGGTTTTCGTAATACATATTTTATGATAATGATAATAAAGTTTCATTGTACTGCCTCGCAGTTTTAGGGAAAAAGGATAGGTAACGGAAATATTGTCAGTGATAGAGCTTTACTCATTTCCGTACGTCTTTCACCAGGCGAATAATAACTACAGTTTTCGACTGCAAAACTTTCAGGGTCACTTAATGATTATCTGCTTAGGACACACTTTGAAGGTGATGAGAGCGCAGCTGATGCAGTGAAAACCTGGCTACGAACAGAGAACAGACAGGACAAGAGCTTTTACACAGCGATGACGAAAAGCTGTACAATGTGAAGTAAATTATGAAGAATAGTCCGCCTTCATAGCGTAGCGGTAGCGTTACCGCCTACCTCGCAGGGGGCCCGGGTTCGATTCCCGGCAGGGGACTGGGTGTTGTGTGTCCATCATTTTCATCATCGTTGACTCGCAAGTCGCCGATGTGGCGTCAACTAAAGAGGATCTGCAATACGGCGGCCGAACTCCCCCGAATGGAGCCTTCCGGCCACCAATGCCATACGCTCATTTCATTTCATTTTTTATGAAGAATAATAAGATACGAAAAAGAAGGTTCAGCTAATACTCTTACCAACTTCTAATTCTTAAAAATAAATGTGTTGCTGTGTCTTTTGTAAAGCGAAAATGTGTAACTTACCACAAAAACATATATTGTACACTCTAGGACAAAAAAAAAAGACGCACCACGAAAGAGTTATGCAAATAAGTCACAAACTGATATTTGTACAGGTATCGACGGAAAACGCAAAATTGTATACTTTGGCGGCTGATGGATAAATGGGTGACGCTGTGGCTCAGTTTGACCGTGCGGGCCGGCAGGGTGGCCGAGCGGTTCTAGGCGCTACAGTCTGGAACCGCGCGACCGTTACGGTCGCAGTTTCGAATCCTGCTTTGGGCATGGGTGTGTGTGATGTCCTTAGGTTAGTTAGGTTTAAGTAGTTCTAAGTTCTAGGGGACTGATGACCTCAGAAGTTAAGTCCCATAGTGCTCAGAGCCATTTGAACCATTTCACCGTGCGGCTGGCGAGGAAAGTAAACAGGGAACATGTCGATAGGAGAGCATCAAGTGTTTCCGAATTCCATTCCTTGCACTCAGGTGGACAGTAACTGTGATACCTCGTAGGCAGGCGTGTCAACATTATACGTAGATGCCAGTATTTGAGGGAGGACGTTTAGTAGGACTCAAAGAAGGCGCTTGGAGTAATCGGCGAATCGCTCAGCATTTGAGTGCGAACAATGTCACTATTCGGCGATGTTTCACTGTCTTGCAAGATTGTACTTTTATTTATCTTTAATTATGGCGGTGTGAATCGCGTTTTTACATGTGCGCTGTGACGTTGGCTCTTCACGTCATTTTATGTAAATACTGGCATCTTATACCTACTTCAAAGATAATGTAACCATCTTGTATGATAAAGAGTTTCACTATCTGTCCCCATGACATACCACAGATCAAATGGTGCAAACTGGGGTGCCTTTATGGTGGTCTTTTACGAGTGTTTCACTTATGTTTATGTCGGTGGCTGCTTAAACAAAGTAAGCAAAGTTTAAAACCTGTGATTTGGTCATCTATTTTACTCCACAACCATATCAAGTGAAGGAGTCATGCTAATTGAGGCGTTGAGATCAAACAGGGGATATGTCACTCAACTGATGTTCTGAGATATTTTGAAAAAACTGTGTAACTCTGAACACCATTATTCCAAAACCTTATAGTTAGTGCCACAGACTCGTGAGGAAGAATGCAATGTTATACCAACAATCCGTAATCATAGGACGAAGCCAACAAATAGAAAATGGTAATAGAAAATGACTGAAATATCCCATTTTTAATTTAAACAACAGTCATTCTACTGAAATGTTATATAACGAAACAAAATACCATATCTACAAGCAAAATGTTATTTTTAATTATTTCAACATGGTCATACACATGTAACACGGGAGTGTTAATACCACATGCTTTACTTATTAAACAACCCTTTTTATATTGACAGAGATACTTATTCACAAATTTCTCACTCTTGGTCACTGTCCCAAACTTCACTTCCTGATTCATTGGCATCCTCTCCACCAGTCACTTTATTAATGCCGCATCGCTTTAGTGGCTGTCAAAATATTCACGAACCTGCAAAGGGATAACGTCAACCATGCATGCAATTTCCTTCAGTTTCAGTGGAATGACGACCATGTATGCTCTCGGCACATTATGGAAATGAGGGACTGTCCCAGCCGTAACCAGATGAAAACCATCTTTCACCATTCCACTGCTATTAGGTGAAACAGAGACGAATTTTTACTGGTCAGTGTACTCAAATAGTTTGTAACATGTAACAGCCCATTTTTCTCCTATCACAGTTACAGACTTCTTAAAAAATGAATCTAGATGTTTCTGATAGTCAAGAAATGCGTCTTGTGTGTATAGTTCAATATGCATGCGTTTCCTTGGTTTCTGTAGTACTGTGAACTATTGGTGGGGAGTATACAATGTGTCCTATTTCCTTTTCCGTAATTCCAGACTTGTAAAGTCCCCATCACAGTCATTGTAGGAATGCCCACGGGTTGAGAACATGTGGAAAACGTTGGAAAATCTACCACTATGAACTAAAGTGTACCAAAATTGAACCATTGCGCGATTCCTATTGTGTCCTGTACAGGCATCTGAAAATGCATATAACGTTTTCACACTAGAGGCCACATGTTTAGTTATGAAATCCATAAGGAGAGAAACCACTGCATTAGGACCTTGCTTAGCGGTTACTTCATCAAACACATAAATGAAAGCTTTGTTATCAGAAAATCTACGAATACCAAATATAAATACCCATGGCTGCCGCAAATAGAACGTATCAGTTATCGGTATGTGTGGAACAGGCGCGTTCTGCATGAAATCGAATGTGATCATTTCTGATTTTCCCACCTCTTCTCCTTGTACAAGTTTTTCACAAAGTGCTCTTGACCTTCTTTTGTTTAATCACATTCCTCTTCCACAATTGGGTGCGTCTTTTCTTCCTTCTAAATTCATGTAAATCGTCTTAGGACTCGTCTGACGGTTCCATCCCCGAAGCCGTTTCGAAATCTCACAGCTGATTACTGCAAACCGCTACAGTGCTGCCCTCACGCCTCACGTTCTTTCGTGCTATATAGAGACTTGCCTCTGTGACAATTCCTCTTTCTGCACGAAACGTAATTTCAACACTAGATTTGACAGGAAAAAAAAACACTGAACTAGTCCCATTTTAGAACCAACAGATGCGGAATCGTGTGAAAATACCAACTATAGTAATAACTCATACACCCCAAAAGTGATGACAAGTCTCTTTTCTGGTCTCACGCCTCAATTTCCAGTAAATTAGCCTATTACACAAATTTTTCGCATTTACTTTTGAGAAAATTGTTAATATAAGCGAAGATACGTGTTTTGACACTGAGTTGTGTTCTACTCATGTTTATCAATTTTAGTATGTAAGTAAGAGAACAAATCATGCAGTTCGTAAATTTGTGTGTTTCCCCTGCTATTGGTTCAAATGGCTCTGAGCACTATGGGACTTAACATCTGAGGTAATCAGTCCCCTAGAACTTAGAACTACTTAAACCTAACTAACCTAAGGACATCACACACAGCCATGCCCGAGGCAGGATTCGTACCTGCGACCGTAGCGGTCGCGCGGTTCCAGACTGAAGCGCCTAGAACCGCTTGGTCACACCGGCCGGCTCTCCTGCTATTTTTGTGATATTTTACATGCTACTTTTACAAGTAGTGTGCTTTAATCTGCGGAAGTTGTAACACTTGGTAATGGCCTAAGGCCAAAATCTAGATTGTGGGGAAAAAAACCTGCTGTACAGTGAAACGGCTATTATATCATTCAAAAAATTTTATGTGACTTTGGCTCCAAGCAAAAGTAAAATCATTAATTCAGTTTCTAGTTGCGACAACGGTGTCCAGAGATGTGTAGTTTACCAGAAAGGAAAAGGAAAGGCCGTGAGTTGAAATCTGCGGTGGAGCGCGTAGCAAATGCGCCACTCGTAATTTCAAAGTGTCGCCTACCGGTCTCCGTGTATTACCTAGGCTACCCGAGCGTGACTGAAGGTTGTGCGCAGGGCTCTAATTTACAGGCACGCCTAGATTCCTTTGTTCAAGTTTCACAACAGCTGCCCGGCCTTGCTGCGGGACTGAGGTTCAAGGAGAAGGAATATCACGGCGTATAACGTGTCCACTGTTAGTTGGTAAATGAATGAGATCTTCCGCACAGCAGAGCTGATTTCGTTAAATCTTTCCTGACACACTACAGATCCGCACCGCCCCGGTCTAACTCAATATATGTGAAATAATCGTATCAAAAATTTGGTTTTAGGGCGAAAAGTTAAAAATGCTCAGACCCACAATAAAGAGGACTTGTTTCGACAGTGGACGGAAATTTACGATTTCGTCTATTTCAATCTGGATGAGATGGCATTACAGTACATCACGCCGTACATCGGACTCCTGTTCCGCCATATCGATTCCAGTTTCTTTTGTTTGTGCTTCCGTTAAATTCCTGTTTCCCTCCTGAAGTACGCACGTGTTTCTTCTACAGCTGTGGGGCAGTGTTCTGTTTACGTTGCTCCCTTCGCAGGAAATTGCGCTCTGTACCACCTCTTCGTTTACTTAACGTGATTTTCTTTGGTGTTTCATCTGCTTCATTGACTTCGACTTATCGGTTTTGCAACTAATTCTCACCATTTCCCAGTTGCTGAAAGTATTCAGCTTTCAAGTAGGACAAAATTCCGCGAAGAATGTCGAAACTGTTGATAGGCAAGAAAAGATTTTACATCTTGTTTGCACATCTACCTTATATTTGTCAAGTATTTGAAAATAAGAGCATTTAGCGAATTTCATTCAACGTCATATATATTTTCAGATCTTTCGAAAACTTTTATTACTGAGACTACCCACAAAATTCTGTTTCCGTTGATCCATAGTGGACCTGGGACAACAGCTTGGCAGGTATTTAACAGTGAAATTCGCCAACAGTCTTGCAGTTGAGATGTTATTTTATTTTATTTTTACTACCAGCTCGGCATTCAATTGTGCCATTTTCAGGCCCCATACGCATCTCTCAAAAACAAACGATATTGGCATACTGGACCATATGTTCCTGGATGTCGTGAATTCTAAACCGTATGCGAAGTGCTCTCTTTGAAGACTTGATTGCAACTAAGTCGCAACTGGTACTAAAGATAAAATAAAATAACATCTCAACTTCACGACTGTTGGCGAATTTCATTGCTAAATACCCGCAAAATAGTTACAGGAAAGAAGTTTTTCGCTGCTCGTGCAGTAAAATCTGAGCACCAGTCGCGACGTTTTAATTTATTACTTCCTACCTAACAAGTATATTCGCAACAGGTTTTTCAAACATTAACCAACTATACCACTGAATGTACCTGCCAGAGTATATCACTGAACGGCACATAGTTCAGGAGATATGACATTGAGGTTGGCGAAAAGCCACCTTTTCTTAAAACGGAGCGTTTGGATTGTCTCATACACGGGAGATCGATTCTTTATAGAATCGGAAGCAGGTTTCTGGTGTTCTTGTAAGCATTTTTAGATTGGGGTTGGGGAAATGTGAGGCTGAAGTTAAAGGGAAAAGAGGATCGTCAGGAATAATCAACGTGGAAAGAAGTAGGTTACTGACGTATTGAGCAATGATGGTGCACTTTTGAAGCTATTTAAGGTTGTAGATACTAAGGTAACGAATTTCACAGTGGCCAGTTCAGTTGAAGAGGAATGGTTCAAATGGCTCTGAGCACTACGGGACTTAACATCTGAGGTCATCAGTCCCCTAGAACTCAGAACTACTTAAACCTAACTAACGTAAGGCCATCACTGATCACACACATCAATGCCCGAGGCAGGATTCGAACCTGCGACCGTAGCGGTCGCGCGGTTCCAGACTGAAGCGCCTAGAACAGCTCGGGCACTGCGGCCGGCGAAGAGGAATGGAGATCTCTAAAAAGGGCACTGACAGAAGTTGGACAGACAAATACAGAGTGTGTTAGGAGGCATCTTCAGTATTTAGGGATTTGAAACGAATGATTATTCGAAGCAAAAAAGTGTAGTAAACA
The DNA here is from genome assembly GCF_021461395.2 of Schistocerca americana. NCBI lineage: Eukaryota > Metazoa > Arthropoda > Insecta > Orthoptera > Acrididae > Schistocerca > Schistocerca americana. The sequence goes on from NC_060119.1 coordinate 1,135,863,112, forward strand.
TGGGCTCTGAAACGCATGCCTTAAGAGCCATGAGCATGGAACACATCTGTTCTAGTACAAGCTCCTTGCTTTTTGTATTTTTGGAAGTGGTAGTATGGACCAAAATTAGAAAAAAATCATGTCTAGTAAACGTGGGCACTGAAGCGCATACCTTAAGAGCGATGAGCAGTTGTTCAGTAGAAAAGATGTGCTCCACGGTATCGAAAATGAAGAAGCACTCATAGCTCTTACGGCATGCATTTTAGAGCCCGTGATTACTACACTTTTTTTTTTCAAATAACCGTTCCTGTCATGTCCCTGAATATTGGCCATTCCTCCTGTGTCACCCTCACAGATTCAAGGAAGGTAACTACGAAAGTTACAACCCGTGAAAAATAAATTAATGAACAAACCGATATTATTATTATTTGAATGGATTCGAATAAATCTTCTTGTACAACTACCATTACATGACTACTCTGCAAATCACACTTAAGCGCTTGGCGGAGGGTTCATCAAACCACCTTAACAATAATTCTCTGTTACTCAGCTCTCGAACAGAGCGCGGTAAATACGAACACCTATATCCTTCCGTTCGAGCTATGATTTCCCCTATTTTATTATGATGATCGTTTCTCCCTATGTAGGTCGGCGTCTACAAAATATTTTCGCATCCGGAGAAGAAAGCCGGTGATCGAAATTTTTTCGAAAAGATCCCGCCGCAACTAGAAACGCGTTTGTGTCAGTGATGTCCACCCCAACCCTGTATCATGTCCGTGACGCTCTCTCCCATATTTCTCGATAATACAAAACGTGCTGCTCTTCTTTGAACTTTCTCGATGTACGTCGTTAATCCTATCTGGCAAGGATGCCACCCCACGCAGCAGTACTCGAAACGAAGACAGACAAGCGTCGTGTAGGCAGTGTCTTCAGTAGATCTGTTGCATCTTCTAAGTGCCCTGCCAATAAAACGGTCTTTGGTTTGCCTTCTTCACAACATTTTCTATGTGTTTTTCCAATTTAAGTTGATCGTAGTTGTAATTCCTAGATATTTAGTTCAATTTACGACCTTTAGGTTTGATTGATTTATCGTGTAACCGAAGTTTAACAATTAGATTAGATTCAGTTTTCGTTCCATAGACCCAAAAAATGAGATGATTCTCGTGGGTGTGGAACATTTCAGAAAGTATTTAATATAAAAAAACATAAAACATTTCAATATAATACTTACTACCTTTATCATTGGTCTGGAAATTGTCAAACTACGTGAATAAAATACAGTTAACTGGAACATCTAATATTTACAGAATTAATACGGTGTCAGAACGAAACATTGTTATGCACTATCAATAAATTTATCATACACAAAATACCTAATCTTGACTGCTGTGACAAAGTGCTGTCAAAACTGAAATCTAACAGGCATTTAACTTAAGCTGGCCTAACAGTCTCTGTTAAGATATTCATCTATAGAGTAAAATGAGTTGTCTATAGAAAAGTCTTTCAAACTCTGCTTAAACCGCGCTTTCTCTGAAACTAAGTTTTCCTTTCAGCACTCACGTCGATGATCTCGCACTTTTCATTATTTAGGATCAATTCCCAATTTTCGTACCATACAGATATCATATCTAAATAAATAAGGACCACACTGCAGATCCGATTTCTAATCTGGCTGGCGCGCGAGGACGATAATGCAAAACGGCTTTTTAATACCTCACTCGCAGCAGCATATGATATCACTAACACTGGATGCCACATAAAAATAATACTTTGTATTCTCAATACATAAGCAGAAAAGACTTACGGATTATTAACAATAATGGATGATCTGTGGTTCACTACAAATTAGTAAGAACGAATTATATTTTGTCTTAGGTCTATTCGGTATCTTGCACAGCAGTTCAAATTGCGTAAAACTAGATCCCCAAGTCAATGGCTCAACAGCGTATAAAATATATTAATGTATGCGATAACGGGAGCAGCCAAAACCTGCGTCGTGCTAGCTAACATATCCAGACAAGGAGACGAACACAAGAAGAGAGATAAACTCGCACGGGATAAAACAAGCACTGGGAGAGAGATTCGCATCTGCAATGAAACAGTCTTCCACACGGATAAATTTTTAAACAGAGATCAGTTAGTCAAACTAAAATCACACTTCTAAAAAGGGTGATGAATATCACACGAAGAAACCCTGATTGACACAAGAAATATAAGGAGCGGTCCAAATGAAAACGAGACAGATGGAAAAATGTAAGTAAACTGTTTGTCATTATTTTTGTTATTATTTCAAAAGCAGTCGCCATAGCTGATAATACGTTTATCCCACTGTGAGACACACCAGTCAGTGCCTACATGGAAAAATATTTGCGGTTGCCTACGGAACGATGATTGTACCCTGGAGTACACCTCTTCGTCCGAAACAAATTGACGGCTAACAATGTCTTTCTTCGTGGCTCCAGAAATATGGAAATCGCTTGGGGAGAGATCGGGACTGTGTATGGAGGATGTGAAAGGGCTTCCCAGCGAAACTCGTAGTCGGAACAACCTTGGCAACGTGTTTATTTAACAATGAAACTTGCCAAACAGCCGTGAAATTGAGATATTTTCTTATTTTATTTTCACTGCCAGTTTAGAGTCCCATATACATCTCTCAAAAATAATCGATATTGCCGTACTGGAGCCATATGTTTCTGGATGTCGTGAATTCGTAGATACGAATACTGGGGCCATATGTTTCTGGATGTCGTGAATTAGTAGCTACGAATAATGAGGCATATGTTTTTGGATGTCGTGAATTCGTAGCTACGAATAATGAGGCATATGTTTCTGGATGTCGTGAATTCATAGCTACGAATTCACGACATCCAGAAACATACAGCCCCAGCATGCCAACATCAATTATTTTTTAGAGGTGCATATGGGGTCTGAATATGGCATAATGAATTTCCGAAACTGGCAGCGAAAATAAAATAAAGTAATATCTCAATTGAACTGTTGTTTGGCGAGTTTCATTGTTAAATATTTCACCAGCCGCTGTCTCATGTCCACAATGGATCAACAGCGATTCGCAGCGTCTATGGTGGTAGAAGTATGTTGATACCGTACTGAAAGCGGGATTTGCTCCTCACAGAGAAACCCACTGCTCTCTTAATGGGGAACCCACTGAAGCATTGCTTCAGGCTCGTGGCTTTAATCTGTCCCCCTTTTCATCTGCGCTACAGCTCTTGTGACAATAACCGGAGGCGAAGGACTGTCACAGATGCTGGTCATTCCGCGCTCAGAAATTTTCATTTTCAGTCTGTGTTTTGCGATATTCGATTCATCTCCTGGGGTATCCCTTATCTCAGAAGTGCTACGCTCAAACGGTTTACAGGGTGTTCTGACGATTTTGTAAAACCAGAACAAAACGTAACCTCTCGACCGGATTCCGCCAGGAGCAGAACGAGGTATCTTGAATGCAGTGTATCTTGCGTACTGAACGCTGATACGCTTCACGTACTAATACACTACGCATTTTAAGTTCCCTACTAATAAAGGTCATAACAATTTAATTTAATTTTGACAAAGGTACTGATTAACCCGTTGGTCGTGTTCAATTTTTTATGCCCATGACTGTGTGCTCTAACGAATACGACTGTGGTTGAAGTCACTACCATTAGTATCTGCTACTTCTGACTGCTAAAATATTAGATAATAACAGTTCAAGTTTCACGACACTTTTTAAATTCGTTTTCAAATATCGGTCACTATGATTCTTTCTCTGACCTTCTGCATCTGCATGAGCACTCCGCAAGCTAGCTGACGGCGTGTGCTGGGATTTACTTCTGGTATCACAACTGATCCGCTCTTTCCCGTTCCACTCGCGAACGGCGCGTGGGATAGACTGGTTGTCATTAGGACTCTGTATCGGCTCTAATTTCTCGATTTTTCTCATCGGGATTATTTAGCAAGATCTGTGTGGGAGGAAGTAATATGTTGTCCAACTCTTCCTGGAAATTGCTCATTCGAAATTTCAATAGTAAACATCTCCGTGATGCACAACCTGCCGGCCGCAGTGCCCGAGCGGTTCTAGACGCTTCAGTCTGGAACCGCGCGACAGCTACGGTCGCAGGTTCGGATCCTGCCTCGGGCATGGATGTGTGTAATGCCCTTAGGTTAGTTAGATTTAAGTAGTTCTAAGTCCTAGGGGACTGATGAACTCAGCTGTTAAGCCCCATGGTGCTCAGAGCCATTTGGACCATTTGATGTACAACCCCTCTCTTGTAACGTCTGCCAATGGATTTTGTTTAGCATCTCCGTAACGATCTCGCGCCAGCTAAACGATGCCGTGACGAAACGCGCCGCTGTTCGTTGGGTCATCTCTATCTCTTTTGGTGGCCAGTGTGGCCAAGCTGTTCTAGGCGCTACAGTCTAGAACCGCGCGACCGCTACGGTCGCAGGTTAGAATCCTGCCTCTGGCATGGATGTGTGTGATGTCCTTAGGTTGGTTAGGTTTAAGTAATTCTAAGTTCTAGGGGACTGATGACCTCAGCAGTTAAGTCCCATAGTGCTCAGAGCCAATCTATCTCTCTTATCAGTCCTACATGGTCGGGATCCCAGATGGGTGAACAATATTCAAGAATCAGTCGAATAGGCGCCTTGTAAGCCACTTCTATCGTGGATAAGTTACATTTCCATAAGATTCTTCCAATGAATCTCAGTCTGGCATCTGCTTTTCCTACCATTCGTTTGTTGTTCTCATTACATTTAAGGTCGCTCTGGATAGTTATTGCTAGGTATTTTACAGTAGATACTCTTTCCAGCAATTTTTCAGCAATAATGTAGCTGTACAGCAATGGCCTTTCCTTACTATGTCATGCGCAATATGTTACATTTATTTACGTTAGGGGTCACCTTCCAGAGCCTGCACTATCCTTCAATGCTGAGAAGGTCATTCTGCAAACCGGTACTGTCGGTACTTTCTCATAGACAACCGCATCATACGACGCTTTCTACTAGGTCATTTATATACATTGTCAACAGTAACTATTCAAATGTTCAAATGTGTGTGAAATCTTATGGGACTTAACTGCTACGGTCATCAGTCTCTAAGTTTACACACTACTTAACCTAAATTATCCTAAGGACATACACACACACCCATGCCCGAGGGAGGACTCGAACCTCCGCCGGGACCAGCCGCACAGTTTATGACTGCAGCGCATTAGACCGCTCGGCTAACCGCCCGCGGCTCAACAGTAACGTTACTATCATACTTCCTTGGGATACTCCGCAAATTCCCGCAAGTCTGTAGATTTTGTTCCGTTAAGAGGGACGTGTTAAGTTCTGCCAGGAAGTCTTGAATCCAGTCGTGAATCCGGTCCTATACTCGGTAGGCTCGTATTTAGCTCACTAAACGGCAGTGCGGGACGGTCTTAAATGTCTTTCTGAGGGCCGGTGTCTACGGCGCTGTGGATCTTATGGAGGAATAGAGTGAGCTGAGTTCCCAAAATCTCTATTTGCGGAATACATGTTGATTTTTATAGAGGATATTTCCATTTTCAAATAACGTCATAACAGACGTATTCCATGATACTACACAGACCAACGCCAACGATTTAGGCGAATAATTACGTGCATCTGTCTTACGACTCCTCTTGAAAACGAGAATGACCTGCGCTTTTTTTCAGTCGCAAGGTACGCTTATACTATGTCTGATGGGATCGTCCTGTTATCCTGGATGTGTGACTGATAATGGCAGAGGGTAGTTTCATGCCATCGTCCTGTCGGACGTCGTATTTGTAAGAGGGTCACTGAAAAACTGGAAAACTATGGTTTTACTCTAAAGCCTCAGAAAGTGTGACTACCGGGCTAGGCAAAGCAATGAATATAGCAACAGGTACAACACGGGAAAAAATTACCCTGTGGCTGTCTGCCTGTTGCAAGAGACGCAGTTCAACACATTTGCGGTGGGTCGTGTGTGAATTTCAATGTTTATCAATTCAAGCACTTTCTCATTTGTCCGTACGAGGCTATGTGGGCACCACTCAAGAGCTTTACAGCCGAGAAACCTCTGAAGGGGATCACGAAAGTCCGCTGGAGAAGGTCACTGAGAATCGGCCCGGGAGCTGCGCGTTTATAGTTGGAGCTGTTATCAACTTTACAGCTTTTACAACAGATTTTGAGACTAAGAATAACGTTTTGCTCTTGGACAACTGCCACGTGACAACGAAGAGGTCCGCAGCTTCAAGGAAGGCAAAGGTGTTCGGAAGTAATTCTTCCCTGAGGTTTAGCAACGTAAGGTACGTTGGGTGTAGTACATACACTGGACTACATACTGCTATATACGAATAAATGGAAAAAAAGCATCAAAAATATATACAAAGACCCAAGCAATTTCAAAGTACTAGGCGCAGTATGGGTGCCAAATAATGTGTCTTGGATTTTTTCCAGGAACATGATAGCCTTAATAGGACACTCTGTTCACGATTCATGTATCAGTTACACTGTACTCGAAGTACGCACATGAGGACCGTAAGCTATTAAACAAGAACGCTGTGAATCGTTAATGCTTCAGTGTTACATCTGTACAAGGATACCATTCACTGCATGCCAATTATGCCTGAAGCATTTGTATTTTGCACAAGTCTTAGTTTCAATTAACGTTATTTGACAGAAATACTACAGTATTATTATTAGCATTTTGCAATTCTGTCTTGCTAGTAAACGAGAGTGGAAGAGCAAGAACGAATTACACACATTAAAAAGGGACAAGGGTGTAGTCTTTCTCCGCTACACTTCAAACTATACTTCGAAGAAGCGATGACGGAAATAAAAGAAAGTTTCAAGAGTGGGATTAAAATTCAAGGTCAAAGGATATCAATGGTATGATTCGCTGATGACATTGCTATCTTCAGGGAAAGTGAAGAAGAATTAAGGGATCCGCTGGATGGAATGATCAGTCCAATGAATACAGAATATGGATTGAGAGTAAATCGAAGCAAGACGACAGTAATGAGAAGTAACAGAAATGAGAACAGCGAGAAACTTAACATCGTAACTGGTGATTGAGAAGTAGATGAAGTTAAGAAATTCTGGTACCTAGGCAGCAAAATAACCAATGACGGACGGATGTCAAAAGCAGACTAGCACTGGCAAAAATGGCATTCCTGGCCAACAGTAGTCTACTACTATTAAAAATAGGTCTTGATTTGAGGGAGAAATTGCAGAGGATGTGCGTTTGGAACAAAGCATTGTATCGTAGTGAGACATGGACGGTGGGAAAATCGGAACAGAAGAAAGTAGAAGCATTTGAAATGAGGTGCTATAGATGAATTTTCAAAATTAGGTGGAATGATAAGGCAAGTAATGAGGAGGTTCTCCGCAGAATCGACGAGGAAAGAACTACTTGGAAACCACTGACAAGGAGTAGGGACAGGATGATAGGACATCTGTTAAGACATCAGGGACTGACTTCCATGGTACTAGAGGTAGCTGTAGAGGTTAAAAACTGTAGTGGAAGACAGAGATGGGAATACATCCAGCAAATAATTGAGGACGAAGGTCGCAATTGCTACTCTGAGATGACATGAGGAGGAATTCTGGCCTGAAAACAAGCCAGAAGACTGATGACTCGAAAACAAAAGAAAGAAAATGAGAGCTTAAAACCCTGTATCTGAAGGAGCGTGGTCTATCTACCAGCAAATAATTTGTTTTAGCTAGTCTCTTACAAATTTCACTAATGTAAGCTGCTCTCGAACTGAGGTGTTTGTCGTGCATCTTCGAGTTCTCCTCTCGAAAACATATTTCCCCACCTAATATTGGTTACTTTTTCTGCTGCTGTTGTTGATAATTCGTGATAATTAGTTTGAAGCTGCTTACGACAACACTAAGTATTTGAGCTAGCTACAGCAACAGGATCTGCGACGTCTACCGCTGTCGCTGTTTTAAGTGACAGTAGCACGAAAACTGGAATTTGTCCTCCTCACAAAAGATATTTGCTTACATTTTTGTTGCTGAGGATTCCAAACCTACGGCTTCAATCTAGTGTTCTAACTTGGCAATGTACGAGGTAGTTAAGCTCTCTTTTGTAACATAAACGCCTAAATATACTAAAAACCATTTGTAAGTAAGCTGTTTAGGATTTTATGTTGGTAACGCCATATAGCGCTCTATATGAAAATCACTGACTGCTGTGTGCAGCCTGTGGGTGGTTTGCATTGTTGGAATTTGCTATTGTAGTGTTGGGGAGTAGGCTGTTAACAGCGCATAGCGTTGCGCAGTTGGAGGTGGGCCGCCAGCAGTGGTGGATGTGGGGAGAGAGATGGCGGAGTTTTGAGAGCGGATGATCTGGACGTGTGTCCATCAGAGACAGTAAATTTGTAAGACTGGATGTCATGAACTGCTATATATATTATGACTTTTGAACACTATTAGTGTAAATACATTGTTTGTTCTCTATCAAAATCTTTCATTTGCTAAATATGCCTATCAGTAGTTAGTGACTTCAGTAGTTAGAATCTTTTATTAAGCTGGCAGTATTGGCGCTCGCTGTATTGCAGTAGTTCGAGTAACCAAGATTTTTGTGAGGTAAGTGATTCATGAAATGTATAGGTTAATGTTAGTCAGGGCCGTTATTTTCTAGGGATTATTGAAAGTCAGATTGCGTTGCGCTAAAAATATTGTGTGTCAGTTTAGTGTTGATCAGAATAGGTAAAGAGCGAAATGTCTGAGTGCGTTCAGTTCTGCTCAGCTGTTTGAAAATCAAATAATGTAAGAGGTTTATCAGCACAGTAACTCATTAATTTTTCTAAGGGGACGTTTCACATTTAACAGACAAGATCGCATAAAATATTTATTTATTTAACACAACTGGTTTCAACAGACTTTGCTGCCATCTTCAGGTCTTAAAAAACTTTCTGTTGCGAAACGTGCTCATTTTACACAGAATCTCACGCCATGATGTAAAGTGGATAAAAATGACAGCAAGGTCTATTAAAACCGGTTGTCTTAGATATTGAACTTTTTTTGCGATCTTGGCTGTTGACTGGTTGTTGGCAGTTAGAACAGATCGCCCTTCTGTACTCTCATAAAGGGAATAATCAACCTAAATGTACAATAGAAGTCAATGAGCGGCAATGCGATGGGCCAGAACTGTCAGCCGCATATAAACTGGCCATACCCTACACAAAGGAGAGAAAACGGGAGTGCCATCTGTCTATGGGTTGTGAGAATTTTTCCTGTGTCTATTTTAACTGTTCGTGCTTAATATTTTTTGATGCGCAGTCGAGGACCAGCCTAGCATTTGCCTAAATGAGCATGGAAAGTCGTGTTTGTAGTATTAAGCTACGAGGAATATTGTCATTGGCATTCATCGCTGTCGTCCTTGTTACAAAAACATTGTGCAAAATTTGGTGAGCTACTTTAATATTATTGCTAATTAATGTATGCATCGATGGGTGATATCATTTCCAACAACTCAGGAATTTGAGGGGCATGACGATCAATTCAATCGGCAATCATTGACCTTTAATTCCCTAGGCAACAACCATGTCACAAACACATGGTATGTAACACACTGCCCACTCACAGATCACAGACCATCTCTTCGCAGTCTTTGCTCAGACCTTTGCTGCTAATACCTGTAGTGGCGGGCAAAGGACATGCAAAGCGTGTATCAGGAAGAACAGCAGCAGCTGTAGCGTTACGAGGACGTACTAACACGTCACACGGTGGGTAACTTGCATGAACTATTTTGTTGTTGTTGTGGTCTTCTGTCCAAAACTGGTTGGATGCAGCTCTCCACACTACTGTATCCTGTGCAAGCCTCTTCATCTCCAAGTAACTACTGCAACCTATATCCTTCTGAATCTGCTTAGTGCATTCATCGTTTGGTCTCCCTCTACTATCCCCCCCCCTCCCCAGCCTCCCCCCCCCCCCTCCTCACCCTCATCGCTTCGCTTCCCTCCAGTATTAAACTGGTGATCGCTGATGTCTCATAATGTGTCCTACCAACCGATCCCAACTCTTAGTCAGGTTGTGCCATAAATTCCTGTTCTCACCAATTTTGGTTCAAATGGCTCTGAGCACTATGGGACTTAACATCTGAGGTCATCAGTCCCCTAGAACTTAGACCTACTTAAACCTAACTAACCTAAGGACATCACGCACATCTATGCCCGAGGCAGGATTCGAACCTGCGACCATAGCGGTCACTCGGTTCCAGACTGAAGCGCCTAGAACCATTCGGCCACACGGGTCGGCCTCCCCAATTCTATTCAGTATCTTCTCATTAGTTACATGATATACCCATCTAATCTTCAGCATTCTTCTGAATCAAAAAATGGCTCTGAGCACTATGGAACTTAACATCTGAGGTCATCAGTCCCCTAGAACTTAGAACTATTTAAACCTAACTAACCACTCCCGAGGCAGGATTCTGCGACTGCACCCACCGGTCGCGTGGTTCCAGACTGAAGCTCCTAGAACCACTCGGTCACAAGGCCGGCCTCTTCTGTATCACCACATCTCAAAAGCTTCTATTCTCTTTTTGTCTGAACTGTTTATCGTCCATGTCTCACTTCCGTACATGGCTACACGCCACACAAATAGTTTCAGAAAGGACGTCCTGACACTTAAATCTATACTCGATGTTAACAAATTTCTCTTCTTCAATAACGCTTTTCTTGCCATTGCCATTGCCTCCCTACTTAGACCATCATCAGTTATTTTGCTCCTCAAATAGCAAAACTCCTTTACTACTTTAAGTGTCTCATTTCCTAATCTAATTCCCTCGGCATCACCCGACTTAATTCGACTACATTCCATTATTCTCGTTTTTCTTTCGTTGAAGTTCATCTTAGATCCTCCTTTCAAGACACTGTCCATTCCGTTCAGGTGCTCTTCCAGGTCCTTGGCTGTCTCTGACAGAATCACAATGTCATCGGCAAACCTCAATGTTTTTATTTCTTTTCCATGGATTTTAATTCCTACTCCGAATTTTTCTTTTGTTTCCTTCGTTGCTCGCTCAGTATACAGATTGAATAACATCGGGGATAGGCTACAAACCTGTCTCACTCCCTTCCCAACCACTGCTTCCCTTTCATACCCCTCGACTCTTATAACTGCCATGTGCTTTCTGTACAAATTGTAAATAGCCTGTCGTTCCCTGTATTTGAACCCTGACACCTTCAGAATTTGGAAGAGAGTATTCCAGTCAACATCGTCAAAAACTTTCTCTAAGTCTAAAAATGCTAGAAACGTAGGTTTGCCTTTCCTTAATCTACCTTCTAAGATAAGTCTTAGGGTCAATATTGCCTCACGTGTTCCAACATTTGTACGGAATCCAAACTGATCTTCCCCGAGGTCGGCTTCTACCAGTTTTTCTACTCGTGTGTAAAGAGCCTCATCTACTACTTCAAGTGTCTCATTTTCGAAGTGTCTCAACATCACCTGATTTAATTCCACTACATTCCACTATCCGCGTTTTGCTTTTGTTGATGTGAACTTGTTTTATAAAGACTGTATTCCAGTAGACACACCGGTAAATATGAAAAGTTACATGAACGCAACGCGGCGTCCAGACCGTGACATTTAAGACGTAGTTCGCAACCTCAGATCAGATGATGAAGCGGTGTGGTGGGGTGGAAGCGCTTGGAGTCAAGGACGCTATAAAGTTGCAGCACTCGCCAAGATTGGAACCTCTCCGACCACAGTCGCGCGTTTTATCGCTAGACCAGCAGACTGTCCCCTCTAGTGCACAACTCTCTCGCTCTTTCCCCCTTTCTGTGCACAGACGTACGCAGCTATGCAGGGTCAATGCCGACGCTTTAATTTCTGGCAACCACCAGCCGGAACATCCTGCATAATTTACTCGGGCCTCTGGAGAGAACTCCAGCGCATCCATGTTGGAAGAGGTGCGCAGCCATCAGCGTCCGCCTTGCCGTCAGCACCACTGTCACTCCTGAAGAATTCAGGCGCTCCGCCACTGCGGGCAACGGTGTCCCGAGGTCGTACGTGCGAACGTACGACACTGTCCTCCGTTTTTATCTCAACAGGAAAAAAAAACTACCTCACTGTCTTAACTTACCATCCCCTACCCAACGTTATCTGTTCGCTAAACTGAGTACACTATTGGCCATTAAAATTGCTTCACCACGAAGATGACGTGCTACAGACGCGAAATTTAACCGACAGGAAGAAAATGCTGTGGTATGCAAATGATTAGCTTCTCAGAGCATTCACACAAGGTTGGTGCCAGTGGCGACACCTACAACGTGCTGACATGAGAACGGTTTCCAACCCATTTCTCATACACAAACAGCAGTTGACCGGCGTTGCCTGGTGAAACGTTGTTGGGATGCCTCGTGTAAGGAGCAGAAATGCGTACCATCACGTTTCCGACTTTGATAAATGTCGGATTGTAGCCTATCGCGATTGCGGTTTATCGTATCGCGACATTGCTGCTCGCGTTGGTCGAGATTCAATGACTGTTAGCAGAATATTGAATCGGTGGGTTCAGGAGAGTAACACTGAACGCTGTGCTGGATCCCAACGGCCTCGTAGCAGTCGAGATGACAGGCATCTTATCCGCATGGCTGTAACGGATCGTGCAGCCACGTCTCGATACCTGAGTCAACAGATGGGGACGTTTGCAAGACAACCATCTGCACGAACAGTTCGACGACGTTTGCAGCAGCATGGACTATCAGCTCGGACACCATGGCTGCGGTTACCCATGACACTGCATCACAGACAGGAGCGCCTGCGATAGTGTACTCAACGACGAACCTGGGCGCACGAATGACAAACGTAATTTTTTTTCTGATGAATCCAGGTTCTGTTTACAGCATCATGATGGTCGCATCCGTGTTTGGCGATATCGCGGTGAACGCACATTGGAAGCGTGTATCCGTCATCGCTATACTGGCGTATCACCCGGCGTGATGGTATGGGGTGCCATCGGTTACACGTCTCGGTCACCTCTTGTTCGCATTGACAGCACTTTGAACAGTGGACGTTACATTTCAGATGTGTTACGACCCGTGGCGCTACACTTCATCCGATCCCTGCGAAGCCCTACATTTCAGCAGGATAATGCACGACCGCATGTTGCAGGTTCTGTACGGACCTTTCTGGATACAGAAAATGTTCCACTGCTGCCTTGGTCAGCACATTCTCCAAATCTCTCACCATTTGAAAACGCCCGGTCTATGGTGGCCGAGCAACTGGCTCGTCACAATACGCCAGTCACTACTCTTGATGAACTGTGGTATCGTGTTGAAGCATAGACAGCTGTACCTGTACACGCCATCCAAGCTCTGATTGACTCAGTGCCCAGGCGTATCAAGGCCGTTATTACGGTCAGAGGTGGTTGTTCTGGGTACTGATTTCTCAGGATCTATGAACCCAAATTGCGTGAAAATGTAATCACATATCAGTTCTGGTGTAATATATTTGTCCAATACACACACGTTTATTATCTTCTAATTCAAATTGTTCTTTATTAGGCTCCCCCCGATTTGTTGCTCAAACAATTTCATATCAAGTTAGTTTAGCTTTGATTTTATTGTCTTTAATTATTTTAATTGGTAATTTTGTTTGATTTTATAAAATATCAGCTTTATTGCTGATTTATTATTATTTCTTTTCCCTTAGCTTTAGCTTGTTTTGCTTCTTGTTTGGCCGAGACTAATCGTACCCCTTTTGATTTTGCTAATGGTGAGTCTGAGTTAGTTTCAGGCTTTAATATTTAATTTCTTCTTGGTGTAGCAATTTTAATAGCCAGTAGTGTATAAAGTGCATACAAAGGTAAGGTAATTTCTGAAAAAGACGGAACTATGGGCACTGCTCACTCTTGACCAAAAGTAGAATTATCTGAGACAGTCCTAGCAGATGTGGAACCCCAAACCATAGCATGTTAGTTCAGAACCTGTATCACAGCGATGAAGCATGATCAGAGTATTCCTTAACAAACAGCAAGAAATAAGAAAGTAATCGATTTTACCTCGTTGAAGTAGCAAAACTGTTCCACCACCAGCAAGTTATCTTGATAAGAAAACGACTTCATTTAGCGAAGAAAATTGTTCTCCATCAATAGATCAATGTACCTGCTCGTGTATCTATAATTTCTGTGGCAAAATTAATAGAATGTTTGCGGAATTAGAAGTGATATTTGATTTTAAGGATCGCTGCAGAAGCAGAATTGGCACTTGAAGTTAACGATCGCTGGAATGTAATTTAATTTGAAACCCTGTTTTTACTGGCGTGTTAAAAGCATTAAACAAGGTTTTGTCTGCTAGCTAAAACTGACATCGACCGAAAAATAATCGATCGAAAGGATGAAGAGAAAAACGACCTCAGACGTCAGAGGGGCGTGGAACCGAGCTAGATTCTCCAGGTACACGGAGGTCGTTAATTAGCAGCCGTGGGGCTAAGGCCATGGAACGACAACCAATGAGTGACGAGCGTTTCGATAAGTCTAAATGAATTTTTCAGAATGCAGCAACCATTCACAGTATGTTAGGAATTTTCTATAGTAGTGCCAATCGTTTCTTCGACGACATCAGCAACGTTAGAAGCAGCAATTTCGAGCATTTGGCCGGTCGGAGTGGCCGAGCGGTTATAGGCGCTACAGTCTGGAACCGCGCGACCGCTACGCTCGCAGGTTCGAATCCTGCCTCGGGCATGGATGTGTGTGATGTCCTTAGGTTAGTTAGGTTTAAGTAGTTCTAAGTTCTAGGCGACTGATGACCTCAGAAGTTAAGTCACATAGTGCTCAGAGCCATTTGAACCATTTTCGAGCATTTGCTGGAAAAATATGACCTGATGGAAAAAAAAAGTTTAACATATAGTCTCTGTTTTTCTTTTTCACCATTGTCTTGGTTCACACTTAATAAAAGTTCATTCATGTTCTCTCTGCACCAGCAAAAACGATAACATGTGGACTACAGATTTCATTATTAGTAACACTGAACCTTAATGCAACAGAGGACTTGGAAAAGTTACACATTGTTATGGTAGGCCGAGTGACTTTTATCGAACTCTGCACTGCACTTCAAAGTGGCGCAGATGTATGACACTATTGTTTCAACATAGACGACAATTCTCTGTAAACAACTGTCGAAATGTCCTACCAATACTTCAACTTTCTTTCAACGTTATCTTCGTCTTCTTCGCTTCATGTATCACGCAAATTGCCTGTTACGGTACTCTGTGTCTTGTATGGGCTTCCTACATTCCTTCTTTCATTGCATTTATAACTGAGAATATTTACCAGCAGTCTTTCCCCACCCATACGACCTACATGTACCTTCCATTTTCTCCTATTTTTCTTTATTTTTTCGTTTCCTTATATCATTTATTTTTCGATCTTCCCTCGTACATCCTTCCACTCACCTTAGAAATCACTTCTTGAGCCTGTGTTCTACTTTCTTGGTGTCTTGTTGTTGCCCGTGCTTCACTTCCATAGGTACAGGTTAGTACTGCTGTTGTTTTATGAAACTGCAGCTAGGTTTCTTTCCGGGCTAATTTCTGCAAACTTTTTATGGGGGTTCCACACGCGAAAGTAAATTTATTCAAGTCTTTCAGACCCATTAATGGTGTACATTAACTTTTACTGTGTCCTAGGTGCAACAGAAATATTTTCCCTCAATGGAAACCTCGTGTACACGTTTGTGAATGTTCAGTCTGATCATCATGCACAAGTGCTGCGCCTGTTGGGCACAACTATAAAAATTTTAGCAAGTGAATGTAGCAGTACGCAGCATCTTGTGGCCTCCAGAATACACGGAAGTGGTTGGTTAGTTGTATTGCACTGTATAGTTGAATAGTTTTATTGTTATTTTGCATGGTAATTATTGAATGATTAGTTTGTTTTAAAATTAATTATTTTAGTCCATAAAAAAAGTCAAGTGTACAAAGTATATTTTGAAAACGGGTACATATATGTGTATACGCCTTTCATATAAAATAATTAATTATAATAATTAATAATTAAGTACAGGGTGTACATAAAGTCCGGGAACGCTTTCAATTATTTATTGCACAAGAACCAAATATTGTACAGATATCATACATATGTGATTTTGAAGAGAAATCCTGAAAGGTTTTTCTTTTTCATGTAATTTGGTAATTTGCCGATAGTCAGTGCTAGTCGCAAACATGGCCGTGCTACAGAAGGGGACAGATGTTTCATGAACTGGCCTCCCCGATCACCAGATCTCACTCCTTGTGCCTTTTTCTGTGGGGACACACTAAAGGTCTGGAGTAAGTACCGCCTCTACCACGTAATGCAGCAGAGCTCCGGGAGAGAAAACGGGAAGCGACTGCCACAGTCGACGATGCTATGTTGGGACCATATGGCAAGAATTCGATTACCGTATTGACGTCTGCCGGGTCACTAATGGTTCGCATATCGAATGTTTGTAAAATAACTTTCAGAGTTTCTCTTCCAAATGCAATATGTATGACATCTGTACAGGTGGTCAGGGTGGCCGAGCGGTTCTAGGCGCTACGGTCGAAGGTTCGAATCCTGCCTCGGACATGGATGTGTTTGATGTCCTTAGGTTGGTTAGGCTTAAGTAGTTCTAAGTTCTCAGAAGTTAAGGCCCATAGTGATCAGAGCCATTTGAACCATTTTTGAACATCTGTACAATGTTTAGTTCTTTTGCAATAAATAATTGAAAGTGTTCCCGGACTTCAGCTCCACATGTTATCTTTTTTGGTTCTGTTATAGCTGCAAATCTACTTCCTTTTGTGTGAAATGTTTAGATAACTCTTCTTCCTTAAGAGCAATTCCCCTAACGTCGTAGGTGGCAATTTCCGAAACTCCACTAAACCATTTTCTCTTGTTCCTGTTTCTCTCCCACGTCCTATCCCTGCAATCCGTCCTGTTATCGAGGCCAGACTGAATACTTCAAGTACGTTTATTGAGACTCTGAATGGGGCACTGCTCCAACGCAGATAAAATTGGTGACGGGACTGCCGCCTCTGAGCTTTACTAGTCAACACCTCGTGGCTCACCTAGGTGATTATGGTATGGCATTTCCTGCGTACTCGGAGCTACGGTTATACCTTCAATACTCGGTCGCCAGAGCCCCGTGTGCTTGGTTGGGTACACCACTGGCAGGTGAGGTTAACAACTAGATGAGAGAGGTTGTACACTACTGGCTATTAAAATTGCTACACCAAGAACAAATGCAGATGATAAATGGGTATTCATTGGAAAAATATATTATACTAGAACTGACATGTGATTACATTTTCACACAATTTGGGTGCATAGATCCTGAGAAATCAGTACCCACAACAATCACCTCTGGCAGTAATAACGGCCTTCATACGCCTGGGCATTGAGTCAAACAGAGCTTGGATGGCGTGTACAGGTACAGCTGCCCATACAGCTTCAACACGATACCACAGTCCATCAAGGGTAGTGACTGGCGTATTGTGACGAGCCAGTTGCTCGGCCACCATAGACCGGACGTTTTCAATTGGTGAGAGATCTGGAGAATGTGCTGGCCAGGGCAGCAGTCGAACATTTTCTGTATCCAGAAAGGCCCGTACAGGACCAGCAACATGCTGCATTATCCTCCTGAAATGTAGGGTTTAAGGATCGATTGAAAGGTGGAGCCACGGGTCGTAACACATCTGAAATGTAACGTCCACTGTTCAAAGTTCCGTCAATGCGAACAAGAGGTGACCGAGACGTGTAACCAATGGCACCCCATACCATCACGCCAGGTGATACGGCAGTATGGCAATGACGAATACACGCTTCCAATGTGCGTTCACCGCGATATCGCCAAACACGGATGCGACCATCATGATGCTGTAAACAGAACCTGGATTCATCCGAAAAAATGACGTTTTGCCATTCGTACACCCAGGTTCGTCGCTGAGTACACCATCACAGGCGCTCCTGTCTGTGCTGCAGCGTCAAGGGTAACCGCAGCCATGGTCTCCGAGCTGATAGTCCATGCTGCTGTAAACTTCATCGAACTGTTCGTGAAGATGGTTGTTGTCTTGCAAACGTCCCCATCTGCTGACTCAAGGATCGAGACGTGGCTGCACGATCCGTTACAGCCACGCGGATAAGATGCCTGTCATCTCGACTGCTAGTGATACGAGGCCGTTGGAATCCAGCACGGCGTTCCGTATTACCCTCCTGAACCCACCGATTGCATATTCTGCTAACAGTCATTGGATCTCGACCAACGCGAGCAGCAATGTCGCGATACGATAAACCGCAATCGCTATAGGCTACAATCCGCCCTTTATCAACGTCGGAATCGCGATGGTACGCATTTCTCCTCCTTACACGAGGCATCACAACAACGTTTCACCAGGCAACGCTGGTCAACTGCTGTTTGTGTATGAGAAATCGGTTGGAAACTTTCCTCACGTCGAAACGTTGTAGGTGTCGCCACCGGCGCCAACCTTGTGTGAATGCTTTGAAAAGCTAATCATTTCCATATCACAGCATCTTCTTCCTGTCGGTTAAATTTCGCGTCTGTGGTACGCCATCATCGTGGTGTAGCAATTTTAATGGCCAGTAGTGTATATTCGTTCATCATCTTATCAGTACACCTGTTCAACTTCTCAGTGACAGAAATCCTTTCCTTCGTCACGGGGCCGTTCGAGGAACGCTGTGTGAACGTTCTCTTATCGTTAGCAACTCTCGGGGCAGTGAGTCGAAACCTTCTGCAAAGCTTTGGCATTTTTGGACTTTGTACCTCTCTGGTGCAATCGCTGGTTGTGAGGTATCTCTTTGCCAGAGAGGTTTGTGGTGCGAATTTGGCCGCTAGGTGGCGTGAGACGGAGCAACGACTGGAGTCTTTGA
Organism: Schistocerca americana; assembly: GCF_021461395.2. Taxonomy (NCBI): domain Eukaryota; kingdom Metazoa; phylum Arthropoda; class Insecta; order Orthoptera; family Acrididae; genus Schistocerca; species Schistocerca americana. The sequence goes on from NC_060119.1 coordinate 1,135,881,914, forward strand.
GTTAGCTGTGGCACTAGGAAGGTGACGAGCGGGGATCCTGCGCTGCGAGCAGTTCGTGTGTGTGCCGGAAAACTACTTGGCCGCACCTGGAGTGATAGCGCAGCCTATTGTTCTCGAGAGCCATTGTTTGGAGACCTAAAATTTGCAAAGGAGCTTTCCTTTTACGTGCAAGAGCGCTTCGGTTGCACAATACTGGTGTTGCCCGAAGGAGATCGGCGATTAAAGCAACCGGTTGGAAGTCTGTACAACCTCCAGTATACTGACGCTGCGGCCTGGTCGCATTGACACACGATTACTGGATAACTCCACGTGAAGCTGAGTGACTTTAGTATTGAATACTTGCCCATCTGTGTGTTTTAGTTGTTCGTCTTACAGCATCGTTACTCAGTTGCCTTTGCGGGGTGCCATTAGTTCCAATATTTCGTGACTGGTCGTTTGTTTTAACTGTTCACGCTACAGGGTTGTCACTGAATTTGCCCTGGTGGTGGGTCATTATTTTGTATGCACGTGTGGGACCAGTGCTAACTGATCTATGTTCCAGGTCTTACCACGCCAGTTTAGTGATGTGTGTAATACGAGGGTCACTCCAAAAGAAATTCACACAATTTTTTTAAAATCCATCTTTTGTTCTACATGTTTGAAACTTTTACAGTGTGTAGATACATCCTTTAGGAACAATATTTTCATTTCTCCACATAATGTCCATCCCTTTCAACTGCCTTACGCCGTCTTGGAACCAGCGCCTGTATATCCGCACGGTAAAATTCTGGACCAACCTGTTCGAGCCACTGTTTGGCAGCGTGCACAAGGGAGTCATCATCTTCGAACCTTGTTCCACGAAGAGAGTCTTTCAGTTTCCCAAAGAGATGATAGTCACATGGAGCCAGGTCAGGAATGTAAGGCGGGTGTTTCAGTGTTGTCCATCCAAGTTTTGTGATCGCTTCCATGGTTTTTTGACTGACATGTGGCCGTGCATTGTCCTACAACAGCAAAACATCCTGCTTTTGCCGATGTGGTCGAACACGACTCAGTCGAGCTTGACGTTTCTTCAGTGTCGTCACATATGCATAAGAATTTATGGTGGTTCCACTTGGCACGATGTCCACAAGCAAGAGTCCTTCGGAATCGAGAAACACCGTAGCCATAACTTTTCCAGCAGAAGGTGTGGTTTTGAATTTTTTTCTTGGGTGAATTTGCATGATGTCACTTCATTGACAGCCTCTTCGTCTCTGGTGAAAAATGATGGAACCATGTTTCATCACCTGTCACAATTCTTCCAAAAATTCATCTCCACCATTTTCGTACTATTCCAAAAGTTCGCTGCATACCGTTTTTCTTGTTTCTTTGTGAGCCACTGTCAACATCCTGGGAACCCACCTGGCACAAACCTTTTTTAACGCCAACACTTCCAATATTCTGCAAACATTTACTTCCCCTATCCGAACGTAGCGTGACAATTCGTTCACTGTGATGCGTCTGTCAGCAGTCACCAATTCGTTAACTCTCTGCACATTGTCTGGAGTGTGTGCAGTACGAGGCCTGCCGCTGCGAGGACAATTCTCAATATTGCCGTGCCCACTTTCATCACGTAACCTGCTTGCCCACCGACTAACTGTACTGCGATCGACAGCAGCATCTCCATACACCTTTTTAAACCTCTTGTGGCTGTTTCCCACTGTCTCGTACGAGGCCTGCCGCTACGAGGACAATCCTCAATATTGCCGTCCCCGCTTTCATCACGTAACCCGCTTGCCCACCGACTAATTGTACTGCGATCGACAGCAGCATCTCCATACACCTTTTTAAACCTCTTGTGGCTGTTTCCCACTGTCTCGTTTTCACAGCACAGGAATTCTACGACAGCACGTTGCTTCTGACGAACGTCAAGTGTAGCAGCCATCCTGAAGACATGCTGTGACGGCACCACTAATGGGAACGGGTTGAACTAAGTTTGAAAACAAGCGGGAGGGATGTATCTACACACTGTAAAACTTTCAAACATGCAGAATGAAACTGTATTTTTACAAAAATATTGTGCATTTCTTTTGGAGTGACACTCGTATATTGCCAGGATGTGTGCGCAAGACTGGCGTGTGAAATTGAGTAAGATTGCAAGATTACGGCTCTGTAAACCCACTGAGATAGGAGCTGATGAATCCTAATGCTGCAAATTTGTTCTGGAGTTAAGTAATTACCTTTTGTAATCTGCACGAATTTTGCACCTGAACTTGTTTTGAAATTGTTGGGATCTCCTGTTCAGTAAAATAGCAAATTTTAAATTGTGTATCGACGAGAGAAAGTGGTGTGCACAAAACGTGTGATAAGGGTGTTGCGCTGTAATTTGTTCTCGTGTACTTCAAGTGCTTTTGGTACATTGCATTTATCTGATTATTGTTTTTAGGTTGGAATTGCTGTCAGTTTGTTATTGTAAATTTCTTTAGGGGTTAGTACATGCATTTTTAAGATAGTATTGGGATTTTAAATGTTTTATCAATTTTTTTTTTACCGTGCTTGATTTGATACTTTTAATTGGTGTTACACTTGCTTTGGGCTCAAATTTGACACTACTGTATCACCGATATTTTACCACTGATGATGGATCAGTGTAAGTATTATCAGTTAAGAGTAAGCCTTACAATTGCTAACCTTTAAAGGAGAAAACGATAAAAGGGATAGGACAATAAGTTTTTTAATAACTGTTGAGTAAGAATTGGTTGTTAACAAATTTGTTTGACAGGATACCTGAATTAATGTTAGACCAGCACCTGACCACTCCTTCATAGCTTCCACCACACCAGTCCCTTTCCCCTGATGTTCTTCCTCGATAGCCCGGACTCGGTTCTCTGTGGTAGCTGCCGTTGGCCTTACTTTCCGATCCCCCTCACCAAAGTCTGTGCAGTACTGCGCAAATTACTGGCACCATTTCACTACGGCTGGATGCGACAGAGCATTCGGTGCGTATACCGACAGAATTTCGCAGAGACTCTGTGTAATGCAGAAGTTTCGCCCACAGGACTCGTACTGTCCCGCCTACTTCAGCTGTGGAGTACGTATCCACACTGTGGTGCCATTCTTATCCGTACCACACCAGAACTATGTCTGCAGGAAAGCTGGAAAATGCACTCTCTTCCAACAATGAGCCAATCTTTTGCCCAATGATTTTAGCGTGGGACGACGTCCCTACGTACCACATCACTCCTGACTTGCTGGTGCACTGTTTCCGCAGAACAGCGTATTCCAAATTAATGGCGTTACGATACTTTCAGCTATACTCAGTAATCGTCAGACAAAATTTGTGTCTCATGTAATCAGCAGATTCTGGGTTTCTACGCAAATGCCTGTAGCATGCGTGTTGTGATGAACAGGGTTGATATGTTATTCTGCGCAACGGATTAATCTGAGATGTACCCTTCACCCTGTGGCTCCTGCAAGACGCAATTTGTACCCCCACACTACTACAGAAGTCAGACAGACGCTCCTAACTTTCTAAAGAGAAATGCATGAAAAACTTTCAGCAATAAATATCTTCTGGAGTCGTCCGCTGTAAAGAAATGACACAAAAAGTCACAAAATTTCTTACGTAACTAGTGGGATACTTGGGTACTGGAGTAGTGCTAGTTAGTGTAAGAAAAACATGAAACTAACGAAAATTATTATTTATTTTGCAAAAATTCTGAGAAATCACAATGGCACTTTTAGTTATGAATTGAATAAGTTATATCCTGGTTCTTTCCGGAATGTGAAGTTACCTCTCAAGGATAGGATTCGCTAATGAAATTTCTATACAAAGTTTAAAATTGTTGTTGACTTGGAAGAATGGCTGAGAGGTGCACCTACTCAACTTGAATAATTATTCTTTAGAATGTTGCTAGGTATGGTCGAGGCTGTCGCGTGTGAAATGCAGTGAAGTGTACTGTTGTGGACGAAATATGGAGCTCGCAATAGCTGTAGCGCACAATACCGTAAGCTGCAATGACTGCTGTCTGCGTTGCTCGCCGCTGACAAATAAGATAACTCTCGTTCTCTCTGGATTGGCCTTCGCCAATCAAACTCCCCCTACGCCTTGATGAAGTCAAGGGTTCCTATTCGCCCCTAGTCTAACTATTGGTGTGGTACACCAGTCAGATAACCAGTCCACCGCAATGCCACTCAAAAATTCGTTCACAGGCGTTTAACTATAACTCTGTCCGTTCACACCACACAATAATTGTGTCAGCCAACACAGTGAACAATGCTTAATCGCAAGGACTCAATATCAAGTCGCACTTTGATTCGCTCTCGACAGAGGTGCTCTCCCAGTGAAGTACTGAGGAGAGACTTGTTTGCTCCAAGAGAGACAACGGAACGGCGCCTCTCCACGCCAGACGTGAAGGGGTATATCTTTCAGTCTCTTACATTACTCCTTCAGCTCAAGCCGTCAGAAATATCGTCTGCCAATCAGCATTGCTCTTCTAAAATGGGAGAATGACGTTTCGTTTAAGGCGACCAATCTGGAAATCTGTAGTATCGGCGTTTGGCGTTTGCTGTCTCCCTGTGAAAATCTCTGAAACTGCGTGCTATGTGTAAAGAATGAATAGGTTGGACGCTCCCACACATTGTAGCGGAATTTGCTTTAAGCCGAACACGGGGTTGTTCCCCCTTTCACTCGGGCACACGCTGTCTGCTCCACGGGCAGCCGAGGTTGACTTGTCCTCTGAAGGGACCGACCTCCCGGTGTGTGGTCTGCCCCTCTCGAACTGAAAGCTCCTGTGACTGTTGTGTCTGGAATGTATGTGTATACGCCAGCCTCGAGTATTTCAACCCCAGTGCACACTTGTTATTCGCATATCGTTTACATGAATTCATACAACATTGACTTTATCTTATCGAGTTTGGGTTCGAATGAAGCGTCTTGATGTGCAGAATATGATTGTGAGGGCGAAATATGTAAGCAGTGAAGGTCAGGAGACCACAACGTCTTACAGTGTTTGTATGTTTTGACCGTCTTGGGAGTAAATGCATATTTAGATGGTTTCATCGGTATAACTGCAAGAGTTTAGACATTACGAGTACAATACAGGTTATATCACTTTCCTAGCCCCGTCGCATATACTGCAATAAGTTGTATAATAGCGCTTTCTATTTCTTTAAATGAATTACGCTAAAAGAGCAGAACCTGAGTAATTCCGCGCATTTGTTACAGTCTGTATGCTTCATAGTGAGCTCAGGCTCCCTAATTCGTGTCGGTGGATGCCAGCAGAAGTCAATATTCTTCATGCCAAGAAATTTAATCACAAATGGGGTCCTATTGTAGTTATATAGCGCTGCCCCGTATACGATGAAGGCCGAGAAAGCAATTACAGTATTTTACCCTAACCTAAAGCAAGTTACATGTTTGTTCCACACGCTACATTGTATAGCTGAAACAGTACGTCTGAAATGTGACAATGTGAATATGCTGATGTCTTCCACAAATGAGGAAAATACGAGGGAGTGTTGATATGTCTTTGGATTTTCCTGGTTAAAACTAACATAGAGTAATTTTGAACTTTTAGCGTTAAACTTAATTCTTTACAGTATATGTGATTGTAGCTCCACGGCAGCAACACTGATTTTCATTTTTCTGTGCGAGTTTGAAGTGAATGTGAAAGAAGAAAACAGAGAATCCGCAGTGAAAGAGAGTCGTGTTGTGATTAAGCATCGTTTTTTAAAAAAGGGAGCACGGTCAAACAAATTTATGCTGAAACTTCCTGGCAGATTAAAACGGTGTGCCGGACCGAGACTCGAACTCGGGACCTTTGCCTTTCACGGGCAAGTGCTATACCAACTGAGCTACCCAAGCACGACTCACGCCCCGCCATCACAGCTTTAATTCCACCAGTACCTCGTCTTCTGCCTTCCAAACTTCACAGAAGCTCTCCTGCGAACCTTGCAGAACTAGCACTCCTGAAAGAAAGGATATTGCGGAGACATGGCTTAGCCACAGCCTGGGGGATGTTTCTAGAATGAAAAAATTCTAAAAGTTATGCTAATATGTCTAGTGCAGTGTGTGGTAAATGTACTTCCTACTCCACTATCAAAAATGGGGTTGCTGCATTTAAACAGGCCATTTCAGCACTGAAGATGGTCCTGGAAGGTCAACTCAAGTCACAGTTCCTGAAACAGTAGGTGCTGTTCATTCCTTGATCCTGGGTGATCAAAACATAACGACTGAAAAGATAAGCAGGGCGCTGGGCATATCCAGAGGACATTTTGGCCACAATTTTCATGAGATGTTTGACATGAAAAATCTCTCAGCCTAAGGGATTCCCATATGTCTAAATGCAGACCAAAAGCGTGAATGAATCGTTACTTCACAGACCATGCTTCCTGCTCTAGCATTACCTTTCCTCAACAGTAGTTACCGATATCAGTATTATTTTTCGAATGTTGGAGAGATCAATATTATCTCAGTTGCTTTCCTGAAAATTTTCATATATTTTCGTATACTGTATGTTATATTTCAAGCTAAAACTTTTGAAAAGGAATTACTTTATAAAATATTTTAGTCTCGATGTTATAATCGATAAGTACTACTTCTGAATGTACAGTTAAAACTGTTTTTTTTAGAAGCATTTCAAATTACGATTTATTGGCACACTTAAAATTTCTGTTATTAATCACGTAATTCTGTACTGTTTACTATGTTTATTTCTGGATTCATTTATGAAATAATAATCGAAATTAATCATTTAATTAAAACTAGTAGGAATTCGTTTTTTAAAAAACTTGTAAACCTTTTGGAATATTGTTATTTCCTCCTAGTGTGACAGTCGTAAGCATGCCTCTGATGTCATGGGATGTGTTTTGTATTTTTGTGCGAACAATGTAATTTCGCCTTTGTTAATGTGAAAAATCAAAAGAATGTTTGATATACTAAAATGTGAGAAAATATATTTACGTAAAAACAAAAATCCTGCAACAACAATCTTCAAATTTATTTAGTTCAATCCAACCGTGAAGACCTAAAAATATGCGTTTTCCAGCTTGAAGAATCAGACCTCTAGACAAGAAGAACTGGAGCCAACTCAACATGACAAGCTAAGTAAACTAGAAAGTTTATTGTTATCTTCGCTCCTCTCAATCTTCATAAAAGACTTTGCTTATTGTTTAATGTGGACAATAGATGGAAGTAGGAAGGAGGGGGGAGATTGCAATGATAAAACCATAACGAAAAAGTACTACGTTGAACTGGTCTCCAAACGTAGAGGAAAGTTGAAAAAATGAATCTTGTTTCTGCAAGAAAATCCCTTGCCTTACTAGGCGGCCATCACGCAGCAAAAATGGGCAGGTCTTCACTTTGAAATCCTCGACCATCCATCCTATTGACCTGACTTGGCCTCCTCAGACTATTATCTGTTCCCAAAACTCAAGAAACATCTCAAGGGAAGATTTGTGAACACTGAGGACACCAGAAAGGTGGTTTACAGCTCAACCAAAATATTTTTTTTCTGTGGGCCAAACAAGCTGGAATAAAGATGCCATAAACGTGCTGAGCACAGTTGGGAGTATGTTGAGGAAATAACTTTTTTCGAGCCTATAACAGCATTTTGTCTTTATAAAGCCTAGGAATTAACAGCATCCTCTCGTAGACGCACAAAATATAAATGTTTGATAATCCGGGCAGCATTAAGTAAGTCCGTGTCGCCGCATTTAAAGATATACTGTCAGATTTAGCTTTTCCACAGCAACCTATTTTAACCAGATTGGTTACCTGGATAAATGCTGCCACCTTTCACAGGGTTAATTCTGAAGTTAATTCGGTAACAGATCGTAAAGTCCCGCAACTTTATTGAAGCTAACATCTGTTTGCTTCATTCTATTGAAAAGCCGTTAGTGACTACCCCCAAACTGCTTTTGTGCGGTTTTCGATCGTAGACACATTCGAAGCCACTAATGTAACTTACATTACAGACGCGAAAGCGGCATTCAAGAAAACAGATCTAAAGCAAGACGTAATTTACATGAAATCGAATTTTACGAATTTGCCTAAGGCAATAAAGTAGTTCGAAGCCACAGGTGACTGGTGGAACCTCTGACAGTTACTGAAGAGGTTGAAATTTTTTTGCAGTCATTCTATGGAAAAGACAGGGTGTACAAAGACATCCGATGGAATTCTGATTTCTATTTTATGTAGCCTTCAAAAAGATATTTCGTGGCGAAAATGTAAAAATCTTACAACTTGATCTGACTTTGTATCATATTCCTTCACTTAAGTATGCAGCTGTCGCTTCGTGTAGAAAGGTCATTTTCTGTGTACAAACATATTCTTTGTGATAAACGCATGACCTAAGTGAAGAAAATTCGGATAAATTGGTTGTTGTGTACTGTTTTAGAAGGAAATAAAAGTAAACATAGATTCGAATTGTGATACTGTATATTGTTATTGCTATGTTACCTCTTTGTGCATGTTTAATGATCTGATAGTGCATGAATGCATGCATGACTTATGGTTTGATAACGCATGAAAATCTGGGCTCTATTAATCAGCTGTGGGCAGGAATTTAGGTTTCAATATTTAAAGCCATAAAAAAAGCACTCCATCTTCAGGCCACGACTGGCCTACCGGGACCATCCGACCGCCGTGTCATCCTCAGTGGAGGATGCGGGTAGGAGGGGCGTGGGGTCAGCACACCGCTCTCCAGGTCGTAAGCTGGTATTCTTGACCGAAGCCGCTACTATTCGGTCGAGTAGCTCCTCAATTGGCATCACGAGGCTGAGTGCACACCGAAAAATAGCAACAGCGCATGATAGCCTGGATGGTCACCCATCCAAGTGTCGAACTCGCCCGACAGCGCTTAACTTCGGTGATCCCACGGGAACCGGTGTATTCACTTCGGCAAGGCCGCTACCTATTTAAAGCCATATTGACTGTTAAACTTCCGAGACTGTTTCAAAAATATGATAAGATTTTTTATAGACCGCTGCAAGTCACAGAACACTTTGATTAGTAGCGGTGTCTGACAAACCTTTTCAAAACTTTGCCTAGCTTTGACAGTTGGTCTGAAACCATTACTATCAGTGAATTTAATTACTAACTCCTTTCTTAAACATTACAGGCATTAAGTGTGCGGGTAAGTTTAAACGCACTCCCTTCGGCGCGCACGTCACTGATTATCCGTAGCTCCACCACGGCGAATTTCCGATCTCTAGCTATCTGCAGAATTTTGCTCGATTCGGCACTTCCTCTACCCTCTTTATCGTCCCGCTTGGCCGGTGTGACTCTGTATCTACTGGTTGAGCCACTTTCATTAGCCCCCTCGCCGAGAGTCTTCTTAAAGGGTGCGCATACTGCGATTCCGGAGGTATTCACTGTGGTCGTCTGGTCGCTAGTCCGAACCGCTAAACGGCTAAAGCAGGTCACCCGGGCATCAAGTACCAGCTGCGGCTTGCAAGTTGCAAGTTAATTCCACGAAGAGCAAAAACTTGATTTTCAATATTACACATATTGAACGATTTTACGCTACAGTCTTGAACCGCGCGACCGCTACGGTCGCAGGTTCGAATCCTGCCTCGGGCATGGATGTGGGTGATGTCCTTAGGTTAGTTAGGTTTCAGTAGTTCTAAGTTCTAGGGAGCGCATCACGCGTGGTCTAGGGGTAGCGTCCTTGATTCATAATCAAAAATGTCTTCGGTCCCGAGTTCGATCCCCACCGCTGCCTGACTTTTGATAAATAATCAGCATTGGCGGCCGAAGACTTCCGGCATAAGAAGTCAGCCTCATTCTGCCAACGGCCTTGTCAAAGAGGGCGGAGGAGCGGATAGAGGTTCAGGGCACTCTCTTGTCCTAGGGGTGGGAAATTGCCCCTAAAGGCGGAAGAATCAGCAATGATCAACGACACGAGGGTGCAGAAGGCAATGGAAACCACTGCATTAAAGACACGCAATGTGCATCCACAGGACATGTGGGCTGTTTTTGAAGAAGTGTCATGATGATCTCTCCATTGGCAAAAGATTCCGGAATAGTCCCCCATTCGGATCTCCGGGAGGGGACTGCCAAGGGGGGGGGGGGGGGGGGGGGAATACCATGAAAAAAAGATTGAATAATCAACGAAAGGATAACGTTCTACGAGTCGGGGCGTGGAATGTCAGAAGCTTGAACGCGGTAGGGAAACTAGAAAATCTGAAAAGGGAAATGCAAAGGCTCAATCTAGATATAGTAGGGGTCAGTGAAGTGAAGTGGAAGGAAGACAAGGATTTCTGGTCAGATGAGTATCGGGTAATATCGACAGCAGCAGAAAATGGTATAACAGGTGTAGGATTCGTTATGAATAGGAAGGTAAGGCAGAGGGTGTGTTACTGTGAACAGTTCAGTGACCGGGTTGTTCTAATCAGAATCGACAGCAGACCAACACCGACAACGATAGTTCAGGTATACATGCCGACGTCGCAAGCTGAAGATGAACAGATAGAGAAAGTGTATGAAGATATTGAAAGGGTAATGCAGTATGTAAAGGGGGACGAAGATCTAATACTCATGGGCGACTGGAATGCAGTTGTAGGGGAAGGAGTAGAAGAAAAGGTTACAGGAGAATATGGGCTTGGGACAAGGAATGAAAGAGGAGAAAGACTAATTGAGTTCTGTAACAAGTTTCAGCTAGTAATAGCGAATACACTGTTCAAGAATCACAAGAGGAGGAGGTATACTTGGAAAAGGCCGGGAGATACGGGAAGATTTCAATTAGATTACATCATGATCAGACAGAGATTCCGAAATCAGATACTGGATTGTAAGACGTACCCAGGAGCAGATATAGACTCAGATCACAATATAGTAGTGATGAAGAGTAGGCTGAAGTTAGAAGAGATAGGGGATCCAGTATTAGAATCGGAATTTAAAAGAGATTTGGAGGACTTACGGTCAAATAAGGCAGAGGGGATAGATAGCATTCCACCAGAATTTCTAAAATCATTGGGGGAAGTGGCAACAAAACGACTATTCACGTTGGTGTGTAGAATATATGAGTCTGGCGACATACCATCTGACTTTCGGAAAAGCATCATCCACACAATTCCGAAGACGGCAAGAGCTGACAAGTGCGAGAATTATCGCACAATCAGCTTAGCAGCTCATGCATCGAAGCTGCTTACAAGAATAATATACAGAAGAATGGAAAAGAAAATTGAGAATGCGCTAGGTGACGATCAGTTTGGCTTTAGGAAAAGTAAAGGGACGAGAGAGGCAATTCTGACATTACGGCTAATAATGGAAGCAAGGCTAAAGAAAAATCAAGACACTGTCATAGGATTTGTCGACCTGGAAAAAGCGTTCGACAATATAAAATGGTGCAAGCTGTTCGAGATTCTGAAAAAAGTAGGGGTAAGCTATAGGGAGAGACAGGTCATATACAATATGTACAACAACCAAGAGGGAATAATAAGAGTGGACGATCAAGAACGAAGTGCTCGTATTAAGAAGGGTGTAAGACAAGGCTGTAGCCTTTCGCCCCTACTCTTCAATCTGTAAATCGAGGAAGCAATGATGGAAATAAAAGAAAGGTTCAGGAGTGGAATTAAAATACAAGGTGAAAGGATATCAATGATACGATTCGCTGATGACATTGCTATCCTGAGTGAAAGTGAAGAAGAATTAAATGATCTGCTGAACGGAATGAACAGTCTAATGAGCACACAGTATGGTTTGAGAGTAAACCGGAGAAAGACGAAGGTAATGAGAAGTAGTAGAAATGAGAACAGCGAGAAGCTTAACATCAGGATTGATGGTCACGAAGTCAATGAAGTTAAGGAATTCTGCTACCTAGGCAGTAAAATAACCAATGACGGACGGAGCAAGGAGGACATCAAAAGCAGACTCACTATGGCAAAAAAGGCATTTCTGGCCAAGAGAAGTCTACTAATATCAAATACCGGCCCTAATTTGAGGAAGAAATTTCAGAGGATGTACTTCTGGAGTACAGCATTGTATGGTAGTGAAACATGGACTGTGGGAAAACCGGAACAGAAGAGAATCGAAGCATTTGAGATGTGGTGCTATAGACGAATGTTGAAAATTAGGTGGACTCATAAGGTAAGGAATGAGGAGGTTCTACGCAGAATCGGAGAGGAAAGGAATATGTGGAAAACACTGATAAGGAGAAGGGACAGGATGATAGGACATCTGCTAAGACATGAGGGAATGACTTCCATGGTACTAGAGGGAGCTGTAGAGGGCAAAAACTATAGAGGAAGAAAGAGATTGGAATACGTCAAGCAAATAATTGAGGACGTAGGTTGCAAGTGCTACTCTGAGATGAAGAGGTTAGCACAGGAAAGGAATTCGTGGCGGGCCGCATCAAACCAGTCAGTAGACTGACGACCAAAAAAAAAGAAAAGTTCTAGGGGACTGATGACCTTAGCAGTTAAGCCCCATAGTGCTCAGAGCCATTTTTTTGAACGACTTTAAAAATTCAGTATACTAGCACAATTTACTAATTAAAAGGTACAATGTTTTGTTAAAAATTTAAAGCAGTACGTTAAGTATTGAAGACAGAACTTGTGTGTATATTTTGAGGCAGCATAACACACTAGGCGAAAATTTCCCAGACTGCATTCATCCAGTATTTTATAATAAGAACGCTTAGCCACTTCCAACAACATTTACGCATAATTTCAAAATTTTCCTACATTTTTATCTCGTGGGCATCCCCCACAAAATAATGAAGTCATAAAAACTTAATGAGTAAAAGTTTATCGCTTACTACATTTTCGTTGTTCAGTAAAACTTCAACATCGGTCATGACGTCGTTTTAATTTATTACTTCTTTACTACCGATTCCATGCGCAACACATTTTGCAGACAGTTCCGCATATAAGACCGTATGTACTTGCAAAATTATATCATTGTACGACATGGTCCAGGATATATGACGTCACACACATTGAGAAAAACTTGCTTTTCTGAAAACCGAGCACAAATTACCTAGACTATAGCCATCCATATCGTAATATTTCCAGGAATTTATGTTGTTAAGTTTCAGTTCAATGAATTCGCACTTATAACTCGAAACAGGTCTATTAGGAGTGTGTTATTTGGATCTCTGGAATTTGTACATACTTTGGATGTCTCAAGCGCTAAGCGACAATTCTGAATTGCTGATTATTCGCGCACAGTCTTTGGTCAGAGGAGATGTGTCGAAGGGCGATGTGTTGGTTTTGTCGTCTCTGCTTGGCAGCATAGAGTAAATATCTCTGGAGTGAACATTGCGTTCTGCGCATGTTGTCAACATTAAACCAGGATTGTCACGTGTTTTCGGGACTTCGCTGTGCGTGTGTGCTTTCCGCAGAGTTTGAATTTTATAATATCAAGAGTTTTTGTTGTCTTTTCACCGTTTGTTGGTAGTGTAATAGCTAAGTTGAATTACTGTTGTTGCTACGGATGCAAAGAAAAATATGTGAAAGGAGGGATAGTAACTTTTCATGGGTTCTGTGTTTAAAAATTTCGAGACGAATTATAATTAAGGCTTGTTTCTGTAGGCCTATTTTTCTACGATTTTATGACTATGTAATAGATATTACGGCTCGTACAAAAGCTTACAAACAATCGCTTCCTCTCGTAAATTTGCTAGTGGAACAGGAAAGGGAATGGTTAGTTGTTTCAGCAAATACTATCCTACATTCATTTATCAGTGACTTGTCGATTATGTATGTAGATTTGAAAGATGGGAGATAGATAAATTCAATAGAGTGGGAGTCTGTAATTGTCTTCGTATAATATGTGTGTCCGAACCTTTTTGTTTACTGTAAAGTTACAGTAGAAGACCATGTTAAGTGCGTCTAGGACATGGAGAATGATCATGTGTGATTTATATTTTAGTTTCCGAAGGATGAACAACGAGTAAAAATGTAGCTCCAGGAAAAAATGAGGAGTAATTTTGTCCCCACAAAATGTTCCGAAGTATGTTCAAAACACTTTGAAGAGGAATGTTTAGACAGAGAAAAATTTGGACGTGTGTGGCTGAAGGTGGATGCTATACCAACTATTTTTAACTTTCCACAGCACCTACTACCAATTTCTGCATTCAGCTTAAATACATTTTCTGCACAAATCAAATAAAAAACACAACAGTGTAGCTAATCAAAGTACACATTCATCCTCTTTAGTGTATTTTGACTTCAATTTATTTTCTTCACCATTTGATTAAGAAGCCTAAAATAGTAGTAAACATGTCCCCAAACTCTTTCATTTGTGTCACTTTCCACTTCCCTTAATGGTATTATATGGGTTGACTGTTACATGACCAACTGTATTTGCTTTACAGTACATTTATTCTCCGATCGCCTTTTTTCCCCCTTCTTACTCAGTCTACTATTTAATTAATAAACTGGGAGCAAGTACGTAAAATGCGTTAAATAAACACTTCAAAGTGTCACCAGTAAGAAAAATTGTGCTTTAGGTCGCAAAAATGAGAAAATAAATATGCAGAAATAGCAGAAAAAAGGGCGAATTAGCAGGGATATAATCGCTAATGTGTGGCAAATTCGGTGTTTTTCGGACACTTGCAAAAGTACTAGCGTACTGTCAAGTCTTTTTGCAAGACTATCGCTGCAAAAATGTACGCCAGGCTCTGTAATACTATAAAGTGCCGTATCATACCGAAAACTACCAAAACTCGAGTGCATCTGAACTGTGACACCTATCGCAAAGAAGCAGAAGGCAATATCACTTGCCCTTAGAAGTTACATTGCTAGTTTATTCTCGGTATCAAATGGATACTGTTAAAATGTCTGCGCAACATACATAAATAATCCACGACATGTACAAAAAGAATCCGTCTGTACTAAAGTGCGCGTCATTTATGTTGGCGGCCGAGTTTAGGTTCGTTCTGCGCATCTGACGTCACAAAACACAGTCAGCCAATGAAAAGAGAACGACGTTGCCAGAGCTCGACTGTAGTGCAGAGCACGGACGAGTGTCTTCAGTTTTAGAAACGTTCAGTCATAAATAAAGTAATAGAACAAAAGCAATGTCTTGATAGCAGACTTTCTTTTATAGAAAGTTTGGAAAAAGCATTCTTTATACCAATTGCTTCATATTCTATTAATTAATTAAACCAAACAAGCAATAAGACTCCTAATTCAGGCGATAGTAAGGAAAGGTGTTTGTATCACTCTCACGAACCGCTTTTTCACAATAAAGAACAGCGGTAATTGTTTATTTCCTATTGTACTTCGACGAAGCGTGAGTAATTCATAGTCATACCAACAGTGTCTGTCAGTATTTTGCATGACGTGTTATATTCCTCATGGCGGTATGTCGTTACACAAGGTGAGTTGGCGTAATGGTTAAGGTGTTGGGCTGCTACGTGAAAGGCTATGAGATCAAACCTAGCCGGCACAGTAGCTCAGCGTGTTCGGTCAGAGAGTTACGTGCTCTCTGTAATAAAAAAACTGAGTCAATCGATCAACAACGAACATAAATGGAAGTCTTACGACGTCCGCCCCGAGCAGATGCAACGAACAATAGCGAACAAAACGAGATTTAAAAAAAAAAAAAAAAAAAAAAAAAAAAAACCTTGTGCGATGCGTAATATTTTCATTATTTAAAAACAACATCGAAGTGCCTTACTTCACGAATTATATTCGTTTTAGTGCAATTTTTTGAAATTTCTAGTGCTTTGTCTCTTCATTAACCCTTTCGCTGCTGCAGACACGTGCTCGCCGCATTCCGCACTGTGCGCGATTTTGTCATCACTGTACTGCTCGCCTCTGCAGTCACATGGTGTTCCCACTGCTTTGACACACTTATCATTCGGTTTCACAAAAACTATTTGGCCCAAAAATTTGATTTTTACGCGTCTTCTTGACTGATACCTTCCGCCCATAAATGACTTAATTTTGTTTCGATGTTCAATGCAGTTATTATGCAGCATTAAATGTAGTAAACCATTGCACGAAATTTTGAAGAGTTTGCAGAGGTAGAAGTCCATAGCGTATACTTTCCGTATGGTCGATTTTAGTTGCCATAATGTTGAGAATGAAATGTGGACAAGATACCTAAATTTCATATAAAATTTACTGTATAACAATATGCCAAGGGGGGGGGGGGGGAATACCATGAAAAAAAGATTGAATAATCAACGAAAGGATAACGTTCTACGAGTCGGGGCGTGGAATGTCAGAAGCTTGAACGCGGTAGGGAAACTAGAAAATCTGAAAAGGGAAATGCAAAGGCTCAATCTAGATATAGTAGGGGTCAGTGAAGTGAAGTGGAAGGAAGACAAGGATTTCTGGTCAGATGAGTATCGGGTAATATCGACAGCAGCAGAAAATGGTATAACAGGTGTAGGATTCGTTATGAATAGGAAGGTAAGGCAGAGGGTGTGTTACTGTGAACAGTTCAGTGACCGGGTTGTTCTAATCAGAATCGACAGCAGACCAACACCGACAACGATAGTTCAGGTATACATGCCGACGTCGCAAGCTGAAGATGAACAGATAGAGAAAGTGTATGAAGATATTGAAAGGGTAATGCAGTATGTAAAGGGGGACGAAGATCTAATACTCATGGGCGACTGGAATGCAGTTGTAGGGGAAGGAGTAGAAGAAAAGGTTACAGGAGAATATGGGCTTGGGACAAGGAATGAAAGAGGAGAAAGACTAATTGAGTTCTGTAACAAGTTTCAGCTAGTAATAGCGAATACACTGTTCAAGAATCACAAGAGGAGGAGGTATACTTGGAAAAGGCCGGGAGATACGGGAAGATTTCAATTAGATTACATCATGATCAGACAGAGATTCCGAAATCAGATACTGGATTGTAAGACGTACCCAGGAGCAGATATAGACTCAGATCACAATATAGTAGTGATGAAGAGTAGGCTGAAGTTAGAAGAGATAGGGGATCCAGTATTAGAATCGGAATTTAAAAGAGATTTGGAGGACTTACGGTCAAATAAGGCAGAGGGGATAGATAGCATTCCACCAGAATTTCTAAAATCATTGGGGGAAGTGGCAACAAAACGACTATTCACGTTGGTGTGTAGAATATATGAGTCTGGCGACATACCATCTGACTTTCGGAAAAGCATCATCCACACAATTCCGAAGACGGCAAGAGCTGACAAGTGCGAGAATTATCGCACAATCAGCTTAGCAGCTCATGCATCGAAGCTGCTTACAAGAATAATATACAGAAGAATGGAAAAGAAAATTGAGAATGCGCTAGGTGACGATCAGTTTGGCTTTAGGAAAAGTAAAGGGACGAGAGAGGCAATTCTGACATTACGGCTAATAATGGAAGCAAGGCTAAAGAAAAATCAAGACACTGTCATAGGATTTGTCGACCTGGAAAAAGCGTTCGACAATATAAAATGGTGCAAGCTGTTCGAGATTCTGAAAAAAGTAGGGGTAAGCTATAGGGAGAGACAGGTCATATACAATATGTACAACAACCAAGAGGGAATAATAAGAGTGGACGATCAAGAACGAAGTGCTCGTATTAAGAAGGGTGTAAGACAAGGCTGTAGCCTTTCGCCCCTACTCTTCAATCTGTAAATCGAGGAAGCAATGATGGAAATAAAAGAAAGGTTCAGGAGTGGAATTAAAATACAAGGTGAAAGGATATCAATGATACGATTCGCTGATGACATTGCTATCCTGAGTGAAAGTGAAGAAGAATTAAATGATCTGCTGAACGGAATGAACAGTCTAATGAGCACACAGTATGGTTTGAGAGTAAACCGGAGAAAGACGAAGGTAATGAGAAGTAGTAGAAATGAGAACAGCGAGAAGCTTAACATCAGGATTGATGGTCACGAAGTCAATGAAGTTAAGGAATTCTGCTACCTAGGCAGTAAAATAACCAATGACGGACGGAGCAAGGAGGACATCAAAAGCAGACTCACTATGGCAAAAAAGGCATTTCTGGCCAAGAGAAGTCTACTAATATCAAATACCGGCCTTAATTTGAGGAAGAAATTTCAGAGGATGTACTTCTGGAGTACAGCATTGTATGGTAGTGAAACATGGACTGTGGGAAAACCGGAACAGAAGAGAATCGAAGCATTTGAGATGTGGTGCTATAGACGAATGTTGAAAATTAGGTGGACTCATAAGGTAAGGAATGAGGAGGTTCTACGCAGAATCGGAGAGGAAAGGAATATGTGGAAAACACTGATAAGGAGAAGGGACAGGATGATAGGACATCTGCTAAGACATGAGGGAATGACTTCCATGGTACTAGAGGGAGCTGTAGAGGGCAAAAACTATAGAGGAAGAAAGAGATTGGAATACGTCAAGCAAATAATTGAGGACGTAGGTTGCAAGTGCTACTCTGAGATGAAGAGGTTAGCACAGGAAAGGAATTCGTGGCGGGCCGCATCAAACCAGTCAGTAGACTGACGACCAAAAAAAAAGAAAAGTTCTAGGGGACTGATGACCTTAGCAGTTAAGCCCCATAGTGCTCAGAGCCATTTTTTTGAACGACTTTAAAAATTCAGTATACTAGCACAATTTACTAATTAAAAGGTACAATGTTTTGTTAAAAATTTAAAGCAGTACGTTAAGTATTGAAGACAGAACTTGTGTGTATATTTTGAGGCAGCATAACACACTAGGCGAAAATTTCCCAGACTGCATTCATCCAGTATTTTATAATAAGAACGCTTAGCCACTTCCAACAACATTTACGCATAATTTCAAAATTTTCCTACATTTTTATCTCGTGGGCATCCCCCACAAAATAATGAAGTCATAAAAACTTAATGAGTAAAAGTTTATCGCTTACTACATTTTCGTTGTTCAGTAAAACTTCAACATCGGTCATGACGTCGTTTTAATTTATTACTTCTTTACTACCGATTCCATGCGCAACACATTTTGCAGACAGTTCCGCATATAAGACCGTATGTACTTGCAAAATTATATCATTGTACGACATGGTCCAGGATATATGACGTCACACACATTGAGAAAAACTTGCTTTTCTGAAAACCGAGCACAAATTACCTAGACTATAGCCATCCATATCGTAATATTTCCAGGAATTTATGTTGTTAAGTTTCAGTTCAATGAATTCGCACTTATAACTCGAAACAGGTCTATTAGGAGTGTGTTATTTGGATCTCTGGAATTTGTACATACTTTGGATGTCTCAAGCGCTAAGCGACAATTCTGAATTGCTGATTATTCGCGCACAGTCTTTGGTCAGAGGAGATGTGTCGAAGGGCGATGTGTTGGTTTTGTCGTCTCTGCTTGGCAGCATAGAGTAAATATCTCTGGAGTGAACATTGCGTTCTGCGCATGTTGTCAACATTAAACCAGGATTGTCACGTGTTTTCGGGACTTCGCTGTGCGTGTGTGCTTTCCGCAGAGTTTGAATTTTATAATATCAAGAGTTTTTGTTGTCTTTTCACCGTTTGTTGGTAGTGTAATAGCTAAGTTGAATTACTGTTGTTGCTACGGATGCAAAGAAAAATATGTGAAAGGAGGGATAGTAACTTTTCATGGGTTCTGTGTTTAAAAATTTCGAGACGAATTATAATTAAGGCTTGTTTCTGTAGGCCTATTTTTCTACGATTTTATGACTATGTAATAGATATTACGGCTCGTACAAAAGCTTACAAACAATCGCTTCCTCTCGTAAATTTGCTAGTGGAACAGGAAAGGGAATGGTTAGTTGTTTCAGCAAATACTATCCTACATTCATTTATCAGTGACTTGTCGATTATGTATGTAGATTTGAAAGATGGGAGATAGATAAATTCAATAGAGTGGGAGTCTGTAATTGTCTTCGTATAATATGTGTGTCCGAACCTTTTTGTTTACTGTAAAGTTACAGTAGAAGACCATGTTAAGTGCGTCTAGGACATGGAGAATGATCATGTGTGATTTATATTTTAGTTTCCGAAGGATGAACAACGAGTAAAAATGTAGCTCCAGGAAAAAATGAGGAGTAATTTTGTCCCCACAAAATGTTCCGAAGTATGTTCAAAACACTTTGAAGAGGAATGTTTAGACAGAGAAAAATTTGGACGTGTGTGGCTGAAGGTGGATGCTATACCAACTATTTTTAACTTTCCACAGCACCTACTACCAATTTCTGCATTCAGCTTAAATACATTTTCTGCACAAATCAAATAAAAAACACAACAGTGTAGCTAATCAAAGTACACATTCATCCTCTTTAGTGTATTTTGACTTCAATTTATTTTCTTCACCATTTGATTAAGAAGCCTAAAATAGTAGTAAACATGTCCCCAAACTCTTTCATTTGTGTCACTTTCCACTTCCCTTAATGGTATTATATGGGTTGACTGTTACATGACCAACTGTATTTGCTTTACAGTACATTTATTCTCCGATCGCCTTTTTTCCCCCTTCTTACTCAGTCTACTATTTAATTAATAAACTGGGAGCAAGTACGTAAAATGCGTTAAATAAACACTTCAAAGTGTCACCAGTAAGAAAAATTGTGCTTTAGGTCGCAAAAATGAGAAAATAAATATGCAGAAATAGCAGAAAAAAGGGCGAATTAGCAGGGATATAATCGCTAATGTGTGGCAAATTCGGTGTTTTTCGGACACTTGCAAAAGTACTAGCGTACTGTCAAGTCTTTTTGCAAGACTATCGCTGCAAAAATGTACGCCAGGCTCTGTAATACTATAAAGTGCCGTATCATACCGAAAACTACCAAAACTCGAGTGCATCTGAACTGTGACACCTATCGCAAAGAAGCAGAAGGCAATATCACTTGCCCTTAGAAGTTACATTGCTAGTTTATTCTCGGTATCAAATAAATACTGTTAAAATGTCTGCGCAACATACATAAATAATCCACGACATGTACAAAAAGAATCCGTCTGTACTAAAGTGCGCGTCATTTATGTTGGCGGCCGAGTTTAGGTTCGTTCTGCGCATCTGACGTCACAAAACACAGTCAGCCAATGAAAAGAGAACGACGTTGCCAGAGCTCGACTGTAGTGCAGAGCACGGACGAGTGTCTTCAGTTTTAGAAACGTTCAGTCATAAATAAAGTAATAGAACAAAAGCAATGTCTTGATAGCAGACTTTCTTTTATAGAAAGTTTGGAAAAAGCATTCTTTATACCAATTGCTTCATATTCTATTAATTAATTAAACCAAACAAGCAATAAGACTCCTAATTCAGGCGATAGTAAGGAAAGGTGTTTGTATCACTCTCACGAACCGCTTTTTCACAATAAAGAACAGCGGTAATTGTTTATTTCCTATTGTACTTCGACGAAGCGTGAGTAATTCATAGTCATACCAACAGTGTCTGTCAGTATTTTGCATGACGTGTTATATTCCTCATGGCGGTATGTCGTTACACAAGGTGAGTTGGCGTAATGGTTAAGGTGTTGGGCTGCTACGTGAAAGGCTATGAGATCAAACCTAGCCGGCACAGTAGCTCAGCGTGTTCGGTCAGAGAGTTACGTGCTCTCTGTAATAAAAAAACTGAGTCAATCGATCAACAACGAACATAAATGGAAGTCTTACGACGTCCGCCCCGAGCAGATGCAACGAACAATAGCGAACAAAACGAGATTTAAAAAAAAAAAAAAAAAAAAAAAAAAACCTTGTGCGATGCGTAATATTTTCATTATTTAAAAACAATATCGAAGTGCCTTACTTCACGAATTATATTCGTTTTAGTGCAATTTTTTGAAATTTCTAGTGCTTTGTCTCTTCATTAACCCTTTCGCTGCTGCAGACACGTGCTCGCCGCATTCCGCACTGTGCGCGATTTTGTCATCACTGTACTGCTCGCCTCTGCAGTCACATGGTGTTCCCACTGCTTTGACACACTTATCATTCGGTTTCACAAAAACTATTTGGCCCAAAAATTTGATTTTTACGCGTCTTCTTGACTGATACCTTCCGCCCATAAATGACTTAATTTTGTTTCGATGTTCAATGCAGTTATTATGCAGCATTAAATGTAGTAAACCATTGCACGAAATTTTGAAGAGTTTGCAGAGGTAGAAGTCCATAGCGTATACTTTCCGTATGGTCGATTTTAGTTGCCATAATGTTGAGAATGAAATGTGGACAAGATACCTAAATTTCATATAAAATTTACTGTATAACAATATCTCATTTAATTTAAGTACGAAGTAGGTGTCGTATGTAATACTGAGAAATATTCCGTCTTTCGCGACTGTAATAAAAGTTTCATTTACACCAGACGCGTTTGGCTTTATTTTAAAGCACTTCTATCAAGGAAATGTATGGCACATACACAAAAAGGGTACTCATGTTCTCTTTCTTGTTTTTGTTCCACAGTCGCAGTTTTACCAAAGGTACTGAAATATATTCCTCTTCTGCAACTGTAATAAGGGGCTTATTTAGACCAGACGCATTTCTCTCTTTTGAAGCATCTTCAGTGGACAGTATTTTGTCTCCTCCATTGCCAAGTCATCTTTCGTAGTTTTGTGCTGCGGTAACACAATATTCAACGTTTGTGTTGGCAGATCAGTGTTTTAGCAAATAAATGATGTTCGTGTGTGCCACACACAAAAATTATATTTGACATAGCTCAGAGCACTTCACTGATAGACGGTATATTTAAGTCCTAATGTTTTTGTAAGTCCACAGTTTTGTTTAATGTATTTTGTCTACTTCCTTTTGATTGATTGAAGTGCTTTAAAATAAAGCCAAACGTGCTCAGTCTAAATAAAACTTTTGTTACAGTCGCGAAAGACGGAATATTTCTCAATATTACATACGACACCTACTTCGTACTTAAATTAAATGAGCTATTGTTATACAGTAAATTTTATATGAAATTTAGGTATCTTGTCCACATTTCATTCTCAACATTGTGGCAACTAAAATCGACCATACGGAAAGTATACTCTGTGGACTTTACCTCTGCAAACTCTTCAAAATTTCGTGCAATGGTTTACTATATTTAATGCTGCATAATAACTGCGTTGAACATCGAAACAAAATTAAGTCATTTATGGGGGGAAGGTATCAGTCAAGATGATGTGTAAAAATCTAATTTTTGAGCCAAATAGTTTTTGTGGAATCGATTGATAAGAGTGTCAAAGCAGTCGGAACAATGTGTCTGCACAGGCGAGCAGTGCAGTGACAAAATCGCGCACAGCGCGGAATGCAGGGAGCACGTCTTTGTAGCAGCGAAAGGGTTAATGCGGCCGTGGTGGCTTTACTTCATGAACTGCGCGCTCCCCCCTAAACGTAAGCTTGCGAACTATCCTATACTAAGGCGCTGCTTCTATTGGCGCGTGCGTCGTGTGCAACTGGCAACGCAGCAATCTCCCGCGTCTGGGCGGGCATGCGCGAGCCGCCAAGATAAAAGAATTGAACTATAGGGATGTAGTGACATTCGAAATATACAGGGCGCTGTAGGACAAACACACGACGTCCCGAGAACACGTGACCAGGCCGGCAGTGTATGTTGACAACACAAAATCTGTTCTGCGCATGTGAATGCTCACCCCAGAGATATTTACTCTATGCTTGGCAGCGAGGAGCGCGGGAGTTCTGTAGTTAGTGGAGTAGTGAGACAGAAGCCGAGCAGAGGACTTTTGACAATGTAGACGTAAAGTTAAGTGCATCTGTGATTAAGTAAAACGATTTGTGTTTGAATATTGGAAAACAGAGGAGAAAGATCCGATCAGTGATTTAGAATGAAATCAGATGTAATGAGATTAGAAAAGCATATGAAGAGGAATGAAGATGATATTTTTTATTTAGTTGCATTGCAGTCGCGCGTAGTTTTAAAAACATTGTTGAATGAGACATCCATATCAGGGAACTTTAAATTTTTCCATAACGACGGAGAAATTTCCATTGTACAGTATTTTTTCATGTTTGTTAATTATTTGTCTAACATTTGTGAGAGTAAAAGTTTGATATCAATGTTGCCCATTGTCAATGCTAATGAGTGTTGTAATATGAATATCTTACGAGTAATAACGTATCAGATAATTTAAAAACAGTTCGTTAAAAAAAATGTATCATCTAACAGCATTGTCCATATCCTCGATCCAAGTCATTTTAGTTTAAACGAGTATCTCACTCAGTCATGGGTCTAAATACACTTAGCGCAAAAGAAACTGGTATAGGCATGCGAAGTGAAATACAAAGATATTTAAAAACAAGCAGAATACCGCGCTGCGGTTGGCAACGCCTATATGAGATAACAGTCCGTCGCAGTTGTTAGATTGATTGATGTTGCTTCAGTGGCAGGTTATCAAGGTTTAAGTGAGTTTGAACGTGGTGTTGTAGTGTTGTAGTCGGCGCACGAGCGATGGGACACAGCATCTCCGACGTAGTGATGTAGTGGGTATTTTCCAATACGATCATTTCACGAGTGTACTGTGAATATCAGGAATGTGGTAAAACATCAAATCTCCGACATCGTTGCTGCCGGAAAAAGATCCTGCAAGAACGGGACCAACGACGACTGAAGAGAATCGTTCAACGTGACAGAAGTGCAACCCTTCCGCAAATTGCTGCATATGTCAATGTTGGGCCATCAACAAGTGTCAGCTTGTGACCCATTCAACGAAACATCATCGATATGGGCTTTCCGAGCCGATGGCCCACTCGTGTACCCTTGATGACTGTACCACACAAAGCTTTACACCTAGCTTGGGCCCGTCAACACCGACACTAGAATGTTGATGGCTGGAAACAAGTCGCCTGGTGGGATGATTCTCGTTTCAAACTCTATGAGCGGGTGGACGTGTACGGGTATGGAGAGGACCTCATGAATCCGTGGACCCTGCACGTCAGCAGGGGACTGTTCATGCTGCTGGAGGCTCTGTAATGGTGTGGGGCGTGTGAAGTTGGAGTGATATGAGACCTCTTATATTCCTAGATGCGACTATGACAGGTGACACGTAAGTAAGCATCCTTCCTGATCACCTGCATCCATTCATGTCCATTGTGCATTCCGACGGACTTGGGAAATTCCAGCATGACAATACTGGCCCCACACGTCCAGAATCGCTACAGAGTGTCTCCAGGAACAGTCTTCTGAGTTTAAACACTTCCCAGACATGAACATTAGTGAGCATATCTGGGATGCCTTGCTACGTGACGTTCAGGAGAGATCGCCACCCCCCGTACTGTTACGGGTTTATGGACAGCGCTTCAGGATTCATGGTGTGAGTTCCCTTCAGCACTACTTCAGACATTAGTAGAGTCAATGCCGCGTCGTATTGCGGCACCTCTGCGTGCTCGCGGGGGTCATACACGGTGTTAGGCAGGTGTACCAGTTTCTTTGGCTCTTCGGCGTAGTTTGCTTGTTGTCTGGAGCACTGCACTAAGCTCTCAGCAATTGTAGCTAGAAATTTGCAGCTGGCGCACAGAGAGCAGCAAGCACCGTGTTTCCAAGCAACTACATTACGGCAAAAGATATTTTCATATCAAGATCAGTTTGCTACGAAAATCACCAACGCAGAGAGACCATTTCATGAACAGCAGTGTTAGACAGATCATAAACGCACAGAGACCACTTTGCATAATTATGGAGATTAATAATAAAGTTAAGGATTTAATGAGTTTGCACATATTTTAAAAAGATTATAAACATGGACAAATTCATGTTGTATTCTCGCAGGCAGATATATTTGGTTTCTCTCGCAGTTGGAAATGCACAAAGTCACCCAAAGCTAAACAACACCAAAGTTACAGCCAACAACCAAGCCAGTACGAGTTCAAAATCAAATCAAACGAAAAGAATTTTTAAAGGAAACTTTCAAACTTATCTTCACCATCACCAAGACTAAAATAAACAGTTTGATGCTATGCACACGGTTTATCAATTTTTTGACTTACCAGTCTTGGTTTTGACTTTCCTACTACTCTGCTGGGGAATAATCCAAAACTAATAAAACAAACATATTACAGTTTTTCGACTTCAATCATAAACCTTTTCCATGATTCTCCCGTCTTCCCCTTCGGTGTTTCCCCCTAGGAAACATCCGATCTCCGGCGGGATGAAGAGAGTAGAGGCGTCAACGGGTACACTAAGAGGCAGGAGACACGTGGGGCAGGAGATGAAGAGGGAAGACAAGAGAGGGAGGGGGAGTAGGAGGGGGAAGTACTGCTCGCCTCTGCAGTCACATGGTGTTCCCACTGCTTTGACACACTTATCATTCGGTTTCACAAAAACTATTTGGCCCAAAAATTTGATTTTTACGCGTCTTCTTGACTGATGCCTTCCGCCCATAAATGACTTAATTTTGTTTCGATGTTCAATGCAGTTATTATGCAGCATTAAATGTAGTAAACCATTGCACGAAATTTTGAAGAGTTTGCAGAGGTAGAAGTCCATAGCGTATACTTTCCGTATGGTCGATTTTAGTTGCCATAATGTTGAGAATGAAATGTGGACAAGATACCTAAATTTCATATAAAATTTACTGTATAACAATATCTCATTTAATTTAAGTACGAAGTAGGTGTCGTATGTAATACTAAGAAATATTCCGTCTTTCGCGACTGTAATAAAAGTTTTATTTACACCAGATGCGTTTGGCTTTATTTTAAAGCACTTCTATCAAGGAAATGTATGGCACATACACAATGGTACTCATGTTCTCTTTCTTGTTTTTGTTCCACAGTCGCAGTTTTACCAAAGGTACTGAAATATATTCCTCTTCTGCAACTGTAATAAGGGGCTTATTTAGACCAGACGCATTTCTCTCTTTTGAAGCATCTTCAGTGGACAGTATTTTGTCTCCTCCATTGCCAAGTCATCTTTCGTAGTTTTGTGCTGCGGTAACACAATATTCAACGTTTGTGTTGGCAGATCAGTGTTTTAGCAAATAAATGATGTTTGTGTGTGCCACACACAAAAATTATATTTGACATAGCTCAGAGCACTTCACTGATAGACGGTATATTTAAGTCCTAATGTTTTTGTAAGTCCACAGTTTTGTTTAATGTATTTTGTCTACTTCCTTTTGATTGATTGAAGTGCTTTAAAATAAAGCCAAACGTGCTCAGTCTAAATAAAACTTTTGTTACAGTCGCGAAAGACGGAATATTTCTCAATATTACATACGACACCTACTTCGTACTTAAATTAAATGAGCTATTGTTATACAGTAAATTTTATATGAAATTTAGGTATCTTGTCCACATTTCATTCTCAACATTGTGGCAACTAAAATCGACCATACGGAAAGTATACTCTGTGGACTTTACCTCTGCAAACTCTTCAAAATTTCGTGCAATGGTTTACTATATTTAATGCTGCATAATAACTGCGTTGAACATCGAAACAAAATTAAGTCATTTATGGGGGGAAGGTATCAGTCAAGATGATGTGTAAAAATCTAATTTTTGAGCCAAATAGTTTTTGTGGAATCGATTGATAAGAGTGTCAAAGCAGTCGGAACAATGTGTCTGCACAGGCGAGCAGTGCAGTGACAAAATCGCGCACAGCGCGGAATGCAGGGAGCACGTCTTTGTAGCAGCGAAAGGGTTAATGCGGCCGTGGTGGCTTTACTTCATGAACTGCGCGCTCCCCCCTAAACGTAAGCTTGCGAACTATCCTATACTAAGGCGCTGCTTCTATTGGCGCGTGCGTCGTGTGCAACTGGCAACGCAGCAATCTCCCGCGTCTGGGCGGGCATGCGCGAGCCGCCAAGATAAAAGAATTGAACTATAGGGATGTAGTGACATTCGAAATATACAGGGCGCTGTAGGACAAACACACGACGTCCCGAGAACACGTGACCAGGCCGGCAGTGTATGTTGACAACACAAAATCTGTTCTGCGCATGTGAATGCTCACCCCAGAGATATTTACTCTATGCTTGGCAGCGAGGAGCGCGGGAGTTCTGTAGTTAGTGGAGTAGTGAGACAGAAGCCGAGCAGAGGACTTGTGACAATGTAGACGTAAAGTTAAGTGCATCTGTGATTAAGTAAAACGATTTGTGTTTGAATATTGGAAAACAGAGGAGAAAGATCCGATCAGTGATTTAGAATGAAATCAGATGTAATGAGATTAGAAAAGCATATGAAGAGGAATGAAGATGATATTTTTTATTTAGTTGCATTGCAGTCGCGCGTAGTTTTAAAAACATTGTTGAATGAGACATCCATATCAGGGAACTTTAAATTTTTCCATAACGACGGAGAAATTTCCATTGTACAGTATTTTTTCATGTTTGTTAATTATTTGTCTAACATTTGTGAGAGTAAAAGTTTGATATCAATGTTGCCCATTGTCAATGCTAATGAGTGTTGTAATATGAATATCTTACGAGTAATAACGTATCAGATAATTTAAAAACAGTTCGTTAAAAAAAATGTATCATCTAACAGCATTGTCCATATCCTCGATCCAAGTCATTTTAGTTTAAACGAGTATCTCACTCAGTCATGGGTCTAAATACACTTAGCGCAAAAGAAACTGGTATAGGCATGCGAAGTGAAATACAAAGATATTTAAAAACAAGCAGAATACCGCGCTGCGGTTGGCAACGCCTATATGAGATAACAGTCCGTCGCAGTTGTTAGATTGATTGATGTTGCTTCAGTGGCAGGTTATCAAGGTTTAAGTGAGTTTGAACGTGGTGTTGTAGTGTTGTAGTCGGCGCACGAGCGATGGGACACAGCATCTCCGACGTAGTGATGTAGTGGGTATTTTCCAATACGATCATTTCACGAGTGTACTGTGAATATCAGGAATGTGGTAAAACATCAAATCTCCGACATCGTTGCTGCCGGAAAAAGATCCTGCAAGAACGGGACCAACGACGACTGAAGAGAATCGTTCAACGTGACAGAAGTGCAACCCTTCCGCAAATTGCTGCATATGTCAATGTTGGGCCATCAACAAGTGTCAGCTTGTGACCCATTCAACGAAACATCATCGATATGGGCTTTCCGAGCCGATGGCCCACTCGTGTACCCTTGATGACTGTACCACACAAAGCTTTACACCTAGCTTGGGCCCGTCAACACCGACACTAGAATGTTGATGGCTGGAAACAAGTCGCCTGGTGGGATGATTCTCGTTTCAAACTCTATGAGCGGGTGGACGTGTACGGGTATGGAGAGGACCTCATGAATCCGTGGACCCTGCACGTCAGCAGGGGACTGTTCATGCTGCTGGAGGCTCTGTAATGGTGTGGGGCGTGTGAAGTTGGAGTGATATGAGACCTCTTATATTCCTAGATGCGACTATGACAGGTGACACGTAAGTAAGCATCCTTCCTGATCACCTGCATCCATTCATGTCCATTGTGCATTCCGACGGACTTGGGAAATTCCAGCATGACAATACTGGCCCCACACGTCCAGAATCGCTACAGAGTGTCTCCAGGAACAGTCTTCTGAGTTTAAACACTTCCCAGACATGAACATTATTGAGCATATCTGGGATGCCTTGCTACGTGATGTTCAGGAGAGATCGCCACCCCCCGTACTGTTACGGGTTTATGGACAGCGCTTCAGGATTCATGGTGTGAGTTCCCTTCAGCACTACTTCAGACATTAGTAGAGTCAATGCCGCGTCGTATTGCGGCACCTCTGCGTGCTCGCGGGGGTCATACACGGTGTTAGGCAGGTGTACCAGTTTCTTTGGCTCTTCGGTGTAGTTTGCTTGTTGTCTGGAGCACTGCACTAAGCTCTCAGCAATTGTAGCTAGAAATTTGCAGCTGGCGCACAGAGAGCAGCAAGCACCGTGTTTCCAAGCAACTACATTACGGCAAAAGATATTTTCATATCAAGATCAGTTTGCTACGAAAATCACCAACGCAGAGAGACCATTTCATGAACAGCAGTGTTAGACAGATCATAAACGCACAGAGACCACTTTGCATAATTATGGAGATTAATAATAAAGTTAAGGATTTAATGAGTTTGCACATATTTTAAAAAGATTATAAACATGGACAAATTCATGTTGTATTCTCGCAGGCAGATATATTTGGTTTCTCTCGCAGTTGGAAATGCACAAAGTCACCCAAAGCTAAACAACACCAAAGTTACAGCCAACAACCAAGCCAGTACGAGTTCAAAATCAAATCAAACGAAAAGAATTTTTAAAGGAAACTTTCAAACTTATCTTCACCATCACCAAGACTAAAATAAACAGTTTGATGCTATGCACACGGTTTATCAATTTTTTGACTTACCAGTCTTGGTTTTGACTTTCCTACTACTCTGCTGGGGAATAATCCAAAACTAATAAAACAAACATATTACAGTTTTTCGACTTCAATCATAAACCTTTTCCATGATTCTCCCGTCTTCCCCTTCGGTGTTTCCCCCTAGGAAACATCCGATCTCCGGCGGGATGAAGAGAGTAGAGGCGTCAACGGGTACACTAAGAGGCAGGTGACACGTGGGGCAGGAGATGAAGAGGGAAGACAAGAGAGGGAGGGGGAGTAGGAGGGGGAAGCCGCTCAGGAGGAGGGAGGGGGAGGAGTAGGAGCCCTGAGGAGGAGGCAGGAAAATGGGGTTAGAGTTGGTAGGATGGGTAGATGTCAGGGCGAAGCTCATCATCCGGGAGGGGTGGACGGTGGAAGTTGCGTTGGGAAAGGAGATGGGGGTGTGGAGATGGAGAGAGGGTGGGACACAACGGTAAAGGCGCGGCAACTGGTTGGGGGTGGAGAGGAAGGGAGACACCAGGGGGTGAGGGGGACCAAGGTGGCGGACAATATACAGTGTGTTCTGCCAGTACCTCGTCTTCAGTTTTAATCTGCCAGGAAGTTTCATATCAGCGCACACTCCGCTGCAGAGTGAAAATCTCATTCCGTGTAATGGGTGATCAAACACGGTTCGCACCGAAAAGGCTGCAGGAGCGTCTTCATTGCCCATACAGTGTGCGACCGAGAATTGTCATGAAGAAAGAAGTTCATAACAGTTATGTTATGCGAGGTTACATGAAATCATGGGAAACCTCTCGGCAGGCAAGGGTAATTAGTGGGAGACACTATTTCCTAGGTATCTTTACGTGTTCACCGTGAGCTCAGAACTGCAAAGAGCGACTTGACATGTTCGACGGCATACTGGAGGCACTGCACATTTCTGTAAGAAGCTTCATCGGATTTTCACTGCCGTTTCCATTTCACGACCAATCGTAATCTACTTTCTGGACACTGTAGCGTTGCAAGTTGTTCCGAGCGAACGTTTGTTTTAGTATAGCTTGCTATATGTAACTTCGGGGGCTGACATCTAGTGGCCTACCCGGCCCGGGACACACACGTGCATCTGTCACTGCCTGCTATGGGAAAGCTATTCAATGTATCTTAGTGAACGCGTACATTCACCACCTATAAGAATCTAAATGAAGGATAGTAGTTTTTGTGTAATGGCTTTCAAAATTTGTATACTGCACTTTGTTATTAACAGAAAGGTGGAGTGAAAATCTTAACTTTCTAGCGGGAATATTTTCGGAGATAGAAAAATTTACTTTGAAGTTTTAAGAAAGGAAATTCACCTGGGAACATTTATGACTTGTTTTTGGTTGTCAATTGAAATACTCACTTGAAATATCAGGGTATATAATTATTTAATTGAAATTTAATTTCAAAATTTCAAATACCTTACAATTTTCGTAGTATGAAATCTAGAATAACTTCAGAAAGAGCTATGAAAATCAATATTTATTTTATTATGTGTAATGTGAGCCTGTGAGTAAATGAAAGTGTGCATGAGGGACATTCATCAAATTTCAATATTGCATTATATACCGTCTTAAGTAAGGTGCAAGAGTTACACAAGCCTGTCGTGGGGAAATGATACTGGGGGATTTACCCACTTTGCTGATGACGTATGTCTACGTGTGATTGCTATTGTGGTAGAGTAGCCAGAAAGTCAGCTGGACTAAAATCTGTATCTAAAGAATATTTCCAGAATTATTTTCTCCTCGTTTTCGTTTATTAAACATTACTATAATATTTATATGTCAGATTGAAGCAAACGCGTCTGAGTATAAGGGTTGGTGCAGACCAGTTTCGGCGCGAGTATGATCATGAGCGAGTATTCTGATTGGCAGTCAGTATAGCCAGCCAATCAGAATTGAGACGGCTCCCGCTCGTTACCTGATACTTATAATGGGAGTGAGGCTGGAAGAAGGGAGTCGCTCGCTAGCTTTAAACGCGAACGGTTATGTTACTAGTGCCAGTAAAAATAATGTGTAAGACGAAGAATTACTTAGTTTTTGAGTTATTGGTGAGCTAAGTCGATAGCAGTTGTTGCTGAGGACTGCTTGGCGAAATTTCAGAGGTTTCGACTAAATCTGTTGGACAGATACTCGTGTGTGAAATATTGGCCTTCATTGAATCGGCGTGGCATGTTTTGGTATTTAACTACTGAGCATTTTTGGGGAGCAGTTTCTTTTTTAGGAATCCACAAGAAGGACCGAATGTAATAACTCATATCAGTGGTGAAATTAATGACTGTGAAAACGTTGTTTAACTTGGGTCGTCTTTGGACAGATTTCTAGCCGCTGGGCGTGTGAAATGTGTGTATGAATCGTGGACTGGAAGGAAATAACCAATAGTTTAAATATGGACTGAATAGTACCTTTTATTTGATTATCAATGAC
This sequence comes from Schistocerca americana, assembly GCF_021461395.2. NCBI lineage: Eukaryota > Metazoa > Arthropoda > Insecta > Orthoptera > Acrididae > Schistocerca > Schistocerca americana. The sequence goes on from NC_060119.1 coordinate 1,135,914,434, forward strand.
AAAATAAACATTATTGTGTGGAAATTTCGGACATTATTTTTCAGAAGCCAATCCATTTTCTTACTGCCCGATAAAATTGGATGACAGTATTTCTACAGAGCTTTCTGTCATAACGAGTTACGGGGCCTCAGTAATTGTAGATATTAGGTGGTGTTTTTTTTTTATCAATGCTGCTTTTACATCATCTTATAAGTATCTACGTTGCCGAGTGATGAGACATTGAGCAGACGCCGTTCTGACGTAGGTGAATTTTAATTTCCAGCCTGAACGGTGACAACGACACGAGGAATTAAACCCCGACCCGCCACAACACTCCTCGTAGTTCGATGACCATACTTGGGAAGATCTGCTACAGAAGGTAACAGAAAGCTTACGCAACAGAACAGACGTACAGAAATCAAGCTTTCATTCGAAGACAGTAATTACGCTGAAATGAAAGCAATTCATGATGGTCTCGTGGACATTAGAAAAGGCTAGACATGGTTATAATAGGGCGTGTAATCACCATTGCGACGGGGCGGTAAATATAGCAGAAGTGCGGTCGAAGCGGTCTCACACGAAATGTGCATATACAAATGGTGGTTAAAAAATGTTATTGCAAATTTTGAGTCTCACGTAAGTCTCAGGAGCTGATATCCACACTTGGTGCATTAGTTATACTGTTCCACACCCGAGCATTTGTTATAGTTTTGAATTAATTATTCACTCGGACATAAGTACAGTTCATGCTAGGGAACAAGAATTAGGCGATTATTATACTAAAATCAGTTTTTCACGACACAATTCAATCACTATTTATTGGCATTGTTCTTTTCTTTCACACAATGAAATTAGCACAGGTGAGACGGTTTACAGTTTTTCTTTAATAATAATTTGACTCCGACCCGCCAATAGCAGTAATGTAGGCTGCTATAAACGAAAATTATTCAAATAATTCGAACAGAACCACAAGTCCCACTGTCCTCCTTGTTCTAACAGTTTTGGCGCGAAATCACAGTTCGCCACATGTTCACTTACGACGATGTATACCTTACTCACACAAATAATCGTAGCACTTCCTGTTCACCAAATATATGCTTGCACACTTGCACTACTAAACAATACTCTTTGTAGAAATAAATCGGCGAAAAAGAATTCTCAAACGACCACATGGACCACCCTCAAGTGGGGGTTGCTCGCCACCCACGCTCCAAAACGACTGACCAACGACTGCCCCTGGCCAAGATGGCCGCTCGGTTATATAGGCTCGGATGTCCAACCCCCTGGTTATTTAAGTACCAATCTCACCAGTTAAGGTTACAAATTTTGATACATAACATCGCTCGACAGAAATAAGTACACCATCGGAACCGCGCTAAAAAGTACATCTTATTTACTATTTTACATTAATTTCTAGGATTATTCTATCGCCCGTAAATCAAGTTATAGTTTTTGCAAAATTTCGGCACTTAGCGCAAATTTGTTTGTTTACATCTGTGCTGCAAAGTTTTAACATAGAACTGCATATAGCACCGTTTTTGGACGCAATCTACAGCGATCTACACATTGCGCTGCTCAAAATCTTCGTATCTATAATAATTAATTAATTATTGGCGATAAATGTTAATAATAATTTGCAAACAATGGAAAATATTGCAAGTTAAGTGTATGGTATAACTTAACTAGTTTAAAATACGTGTGATGCCACCCAAAATATTATGTAGTGCCGTTCTTCGCGTCATGAATTTTCTATTGCATTTTGTAAACAATTATCCCTCAAACTTTGTTTATTGCTCTTTACGGGCTTAATTATTTATGAATGTTAACATATGACTACGGCACTCGATCCGCTAAGACAAAACGTTTTTAATGAGTGCTCGCTCATCCCTGTACGTTGGTATTTACTATTTTTATTAATCTTTCAGTGTTCGTGATATTAACCGATTTTAAGGTTACTATAACTTTTGCGTCTCTTGACCTGAAATAAAGATCGATCTTAAAGAAGGTGCATATTGCTGACCACAATCCACTGCCGCATCGCTCTTTAGCGTATGTCACATAGTTTTCGCGTAATGCGCGAAAAACCAAACAATCCCCCAAGCTGCAGGCCACGTGGACGCCCGGCCACCGACCGTTGCAATCTCGCGCGGGCGCAGCACGCGCTTCCACGAATCGCGCGATGTGTAGCGCGCTCGCTCTCCACAAAACAATGCTTGCATACTAGACCTATTCATCTAGTAACGGGGGTTTGTACCGTCACACCGTGGACGGCAATACATGCTCTTCAAAATGCTCCCACAAGGTTGGTTAGGAGCTCTTCTAGTAGTGTGTTCCATTCCACCACCAGCGAGGCTGACAACTGCTGCTGGTTGATTCTTGAGGGACATGCTGCAGCACCTCTGGCCAGCATATGCTCTCTGGGATTTACGTCGGGGGAAATGAGCAGGCCAATCCAGACGCCGGATATCCTCTCGTTCCAATAGCTCCTTCACCTGCTCTAGCCGGCCGGAGTGGCCGTGCGGTGCTGGGCGCTGCAGTCTGGAGCCGAGCGACCGCTACGGTCGCAGATTCGAATCCTGCCTCGGGCATGGATGTGTGTGATGTCCTTAGGTTAGTTAGGTTTAAGTAGTTCTAAGTTCTAGGCGACTGATGACCTCAGAAGTTAAGTCGCATAGTGCTCAGAGCCATTTGAACCATTTGAACCATCACCTGCTCTGTTCGATATGGACCGGCATTGCCATCCACTAGAAATGAAGCCAGGGCCGAATGCACCGCTGAAAAGACACACGATGTTGCTGGAGGCATCACGTGTCTCGACATCTCGTCGTGTGAGGGTGTGTCCAGCACTGTGGAACACGATCGTTTTCGAAATCCAGCTGTTATAGTGTGGGAAGGCAAAGTGGTACATAGGCGTGTTGACCCCCAAATCTTTGAACATCACGCACTCGGCGATCAGCATTAATGTGACACTCTACTGCTTCCCCACGTGCGCCTTTCCAGGGATGCATTCGGCCCTGATTTTATGGATGACATTACTCAATGGGTGGAAACTCGCAGGTGAAGGAGCACCAAGGGAGAGAGAGGATATTCAGTGAATGAACTGCACTGACCGTTCCCCTGACCAAAATCACATCGTGCACGTGTTGGATGTGTTGCGGGATGTATCGCAGGACGTCCACATGTACCAACGACCATCCATCAATTGTCAGGAGTTCTGGTGGACGGATGGAGCGCCCAACCACAATAACTCCTTACCAACCTCGTGGAGAGCGCGGGACCACGTTGCAGAGCTTGCGCTGCCATGCGCGGACGTCAAACACTCCATTAAGAACCATGTCTCGCTTCTGGTAAGGTCTAGGGGATTATCATAACTCGCGATGACTTCGACTGTAATTATTGTCCTTGAATAAAAGTGTAATTTCTGTTCGTCTCATTGCGTATTTCTTTCGGCTGCCTCCTATATTATAGCGTAGTGGTTCATTCTACCGTGAAGGGCCAAAGAAACTGGTACACCTGCCTAATGTCGTGTAGCGTAGCCCCCCCCCCCGCCCCCCCAGCATGCAGACGTGCCGCAACACGACGTGGTATGGACTCGACTAATGTCTGAAGTAGTGCTGGGGGGAACTGACACCATGAATCCTGCAGGATTGACCATAAATCCGTAAGAGTACGAGGGGGTGGAGATCTCTGCTGATGAGCAAGTTGAAAGGCATCCCAGATATACTCAATAATGTTCATGACTGGGGAGTTTGGTGGCCAGCGGAAGTCTTTAAACTCAGAAGAGTGTTCCTGGTGACACTCTGTGGCAGTTCTGGACGTGTGGGGTGTCGCATTGTCCTGTTGCAATGCACAGTGAACATGAATGGATGCAGTTGATCAGACAGGATGCTTACGTACGTGTCACCTGTAGAGTCGTATCTATAAGGGGTTCCATATCACTGCAGCTGCACACGGCCCACATCATTACAGAGCCTCCACCAGCTTGAACGGTCCCCTGCTGACATTCAGGATCCATGGATTCATTAGGTTTTCACCACAGCCGTAGACGCCCATCCGCTCGATACAATTTGAAAGGAGACTCGTCCGAACAGGCAACGGTATTTCCCGTCACCAACATTGCAATATCAGTGTTGACGGACCCAGGCCAGGGGTAAAGCTTCGTGTCGTGCAGTCATCAAGTGTACACGCGTGGGCCTTTGGCACCGAAAGCCCATATCGATGATCTTTCGTTCAATGGTGGTTCGCACGCTGACACTTGTTGATGGACCAGCATTGAAATAAGCAGCAATTTGCGGAAGTGTTACACTTCTGTCACGGTGAACGATTCTGTTCAGTCGTCGTTGGTCCCGTTCTTGCTGGATTTTTTTTTTTTTTTTTTTTTTTTTTTTTTTTTTTTTTTTTTTTTTTTTTTTTTTTTTCGGACGCATCGATGTTGGAGATTTGATGTTATACCAGATTTCTAATATTCGCGGGACACTGGTGAAATGGTCGTACGGGAAAATTCGCACTTCATCCCTACCTCGGAGATGCTGTGTCCCGCCGGCCGGAGTGGCCGAGCGGTACTAGGCGCATCAGTCTGGAACGGCGCGACCGCTACGGTTGCAGGTTCGAATCCTGCCTCGGGCTTGGATGTGTGTGATGTCCTTAGGTTAGTTAGGTTTAATTAGTTCTAAGTTCTAGGGGACTGGTGACCTCAGATGTTAAGTCCTATAGTGCTCAGAGCCATTTGAACCATTTTGCTGTGTCCCATCGCTCATGCGCCGGCTATAACAGCACGTTCAAACTCACTTAAATCTAGATAACCTGCCATTGTAGCAGCAGTAACCGATCTAACAACCGCGCCAGAAACTTGTTGTCTTACATACATGTTGCCGACCGCCGCGCCGTGTTCTGCCTGTTTGCATATCTCTGTATTTGAATACGCATGCCTATACCAGTTTCTTTTGCGCTTCTGTGTAATTATAGTCCGAGCTCTATCAAAGTATATCACTTGACCGTGACACATTGCGTGATAGTTTCTTCCTTAAATTTTGCACGCCAGTGTCTTTAACACATTAACTCATTTGTGAAGTACTCAGACGCTTGTAGCTGTTTTTAGCACTGCAGTTCGACGCTTCAAAGAAGATGGGATGGGAGGGGTAGGGGGAAGGTTAGCGGTCACGAAGAACGGCGGCGTAGCTTAAAGACAACGCCCCGCCCTGGCGCGGCAGGATGTGATTACATTAGCGCCGGCAGACTGGGGCGAGGTGAGGTCAGAGTCGCTTCCTCACCTGGCGGGCCCCACCCCACTGCAGCAGGGAGAGGGCTTCCGTGACGGGACGCCGTGGCAGATCCTCCAGATAGTATCTCTCTGCGCCGGGGCAAGGCCGCCGAATTATGTCTGCTGTGGCGACCTTACACCTACACAGTCCGTCCAGAAAGGTCCGAGACAGCACTTATTCCTGGCGACCCAGCGACGTCAGCGCAGTAACCACGGTGGCAGCTTGAACTAATAACTGTAGACAACAGATGTGCGTTCGCCCAGTCGGCTGTGAGAGGGCAGTGTTAAGTACAGGGTGTTTCGAAAAGAATGATCCTTTTTTTTTAATGGTAATGATCTACATATCTACATCTACATATATACTCCGCTAGCCACCAGGCGGCGTGTGGCGGAGGGCACAATTCGCGCCGAAGTCATATTTCCCCCACTCTGTTCCACTCGCGGATCGCGCGAGGGAAAAACGACTGTCTGAATGCCTCAGTACGAGCTCTTATTTCCCTTATCTTTTAATGATGATCATTGCGCGATTTGAAAGTTGGTGGTTGTAATATATGCTCTACATCCTCGATGAAGATTGGATTTCGGAATTTAGTGAGCAGCTCCTTCTGTTTAGCGCGTCGTCTATCTGCAAGTGTGTCCCACTTCAAACTTTCTATGAGATTTTTAACGCTCTCGCGATGGCTAAACGTACCAGTCACGAATCTTGCCGCTCTTCTTTGGACCTTCTCAATCTCTTGAATCAGACCCAACTGGTAACGTTCCCATACAGACGAACAATACTCCAAGACTGGACGAACTAACGTATTGTAAGCTATTTCCTTTGCTGAAGGACTGCATCGCTTCAGGATTCTACCAATAAACCGCAATCTAGAGTTCGCCTTACCAGATACTTGTGTAATCTGATCATACCATTTGACATCATTTCGAATAGTCACACCCAGATACTTGGCTGGTGTTACCGCTTCCAAAGACTGATCATTTATTTAGTACTCGTACATTAATGGTATTTTCGCCTTGTTATACGCATTAGGTTACACTTACTAATATCGAGAGATAACTGCCAGTCATTACACCACGCATTTATTTTCTGCAAATCCTCATTGATTTGTTCACAACTTTCGTGTGGTACTACTTTCCTGTAGACTATAGCATCATCAGCAAACAGTCTAAGGCCGATGTCAATACCATCAACCAGATCGTTTATGTAAATCGTAAAAAGCAGAGGACCTACTACGCTGCCCTGGGGCACACCTGAAGTTGAGGACGACATACTGTTCCCTGTCTGTTAGAAAACTTTCTATCCAACCGCATATGTCATTGGATAGACCGTAAGCGCGCACTTTTTGTAGCAAGCGACAGTGCGGAACTACGGCGAACGCCTTTCGAAAGTCGAGAAATATGGCATCAACCTGGGAGAGTGTATCTAGAGCCCGTTGTATATCATGCACAAAGAGGACCAGCTGTGTCTCGTATGACCGCTGTTTCCTAAAACCGTGCTGGTTTCTGCAGATGAGCTTCTCAGAGTCTAGAAAGGTCATTACGTCTGAACACAAAATATGTTCCATGATTCTACAACAAATTGATGTCAGTGAAATTGGCCGGTAATTATGTGCATCCTATTTTCTACCCTTTTTATAGATTGCTATGACCTGGGCCTTCTTCCAGTCCCTTGGAACTTTCCGCCGTTCCAAATGATCTCTGATAGATGACGGATAAGAATGGTGCTATATTTGTAGCATAGCCAACACAAAATCTTACGGGGATACCGTCTGGGCCAGATGCCTTTCTGGCCTCTAAGGATCTTAACTGTTTTACAATCCCAGATACACTAAACACTATGTCAGCCATCCTTTCGTTTGTTCGATAATTGAAAGGGGGAATGGTGCTGCAGTCCTCTATCGTAAACGAGTTTTTAAAAGCTAGGTTTAGAATTTTGGCCTTCCGTTTATCATCTTCAGTTACATTACCCGTATTGTCAGCAAGAGAAGGTATTGAATTATTTGTAGCGTTCACAGATTTTACGTACGACCAAAATTTTTTGGGGTTATTTTTAGAATCTGCAAATAAAATATTGCTTTAAAATTCGTTGAAAGAGTCTCTCATTGTATTTCTGACAGCTGCTTTCATTCTGCATAATTTCTGTTTGTCAGCGGGGATGTGACTATGTTTAAAACGACTGTGCAAAATTCTCTGCTTTCTCAGCAACTTTCTAATATGTTTGTTGTACCAAGGTGGATCCTTTCCCTCCCCTATACTTTTGCTAGGCACATACTTCTCTAGCGCATGGTGGACAATACCTTTACATTCCGACCAAAGATGACCAACATCTTTGTGTCCCGCGGTGAATGCTTGGAGCTGACTCTGAAAATACTCATTAATGACACTTTTATTTGCTTTCCCAAACTCTACGCTGTTTTTTTTTTCAACTTCCACTGACATAGAAGCCACAACGACATTATGGTCGCTAATACCTTCTTCTAGATTCTAGATTGATCACCAAACAAAGGACGTGCCGGCAAGGAAATGTGTGTTGTTTGAATGGGCGTGGCCTAGACTTTCAGAAATTCCCTGTTAGATGTCAGTCAATGTATCTCCTCAGTTTGCAGTAAGTCAGAAGTAAGATGGAGTCCGCTCAACAGAAGGCGTTTCGAGTGCTGCAGTTTGCAAAGAGTGAGTCACTGATTTCGGGCCAGCGTGGTTTTAGTCGGCGTTTTGGCATCGATCCGCCTGCACCCAACGTCAGTCGTCGTTCGTATCGCCAATTTGAAGAGACAGGGATGCTTGTGCCAAGGTAAGAATCCAGGTCGACCTACCACTTCAGATGTGACATAGTAAAAAGAATTCGGCAAACTTTTTGAGCGGAGTGCAATCGCGGGGCAAGCAGAGAACTAGCAATGCCTCATACAACTGTCTGGAGGGTGCTAATTCGTCGTTTGGTCTGTACACAGACTTAAGTTCAATATTTCCCTCATTATGGAGGTATGCTGACTCAGTTTTTTAGGATAGAATAGAAAATGGGAAGTTGCGGTACAGAAAATGATCACTAGTGTGTGTGTGTGTGTGTGTGTGTGTGTGTGTGTGTGTGTGTAAAGAGTGAAGTGTTATGAAATAATGTGTGTATAGTGTGTGCAGTGACTGATAGTGAGACATGAGTGAACAATGTAACATTACATTATTTAATAAGTTATTTGTAAAAAAAAGTATTGTATACCAGGAGTAAATCTAATGATTGTCTCTAACTAGAAGTCTGTAAATATATGTGTATACGAATTAGCTTATTTTAAATTGGTCTAAACTTGTAAATACTTTGACATGTCCTATATCCTCGTAAAAAGAGATCTACGGGTGCATAAAGCTACTACTACTACTACTACTACAGTTGATCTAAGATCTGAGGGTTGGTGATAAAAGGAAACAGGAGGTTAACTTCTGCAACTCTCTGCTAGAAGACATGGAAGGCGAAACATTTTTACAACAGTTAATTTTCAGTGATGAAGCAACATTTCATGATAGCGGTAAAGTAAACCGACATAACGTGCGCACGTGGAAACTCCAGAACCCTCATGACATTATTGAGCACGAAAGAGACTCGCCTAAATTGAACTTTTCTGTGTCATTCCTCGTTATAAAATGTACAGTACCTGCCTTTTTGAGTAAAACGCAATGACTGAAGTGAGCTTGTAACACCGAAAATGCAGATAAAATACGTTCTGCGCCTTCCAAAATTTTTCGCCGTTTAATATCCGTTGATCACTTGTACTGTACTTCTAATTCTGAATCTGTAAGCTTCATTACAGAAACGCTATTTAATATGTAATGGATGTAATAGTGCATTTCTTTCTGACTGTATATAATTCCTTGTAATTATGGTGAAAACACTGTGAATTGATGGGTATTAGTCAAGCGAACTTTTTTTCAGCAACGACGGAATGGCAGTAGCTGTGTCATTGTATGTCTCTGCGTATGTAGAGTGTCTGTCGCGCTGCGAGCAGAAGGAGACACAGCAGCTTGAGTGATGAAAGAGTGCGGAAGTGTTTGTTGGGCGCTCCCGCCGACGCGGTGTGTAGCTACGAGCACACCAGTGTAGACTCGCCTGATTCGTTAACCCGCGAGTATTGAGAGCACGCCGGGAGTGGACAGGTGGAGGAAGCTGCAGTTCTAACTACGGCTTGTCCCGTAGTTATCCGTGGCTCTGGAGACGACTCGAGGTTCTGAAACAGCAGCAGCAGCAACAACGGCAGCTCAGTATTGTCGTCGGCTACATCAATGGAAAATTGTACTGAAATGCAGGAGGATGTGCAGCGAACTGACGCATGGTGCAGGGAATGGCAATTGAATATCAATGTAGACAAGTGTACTGTGCTGCGAATACATAGAAAGTAAGATCCCTTATCATTTAGCTACAATATAGCAGGTCAGCAACTGGAAGCAGTTAATTCCATAAATTATATGGGAGTAGGCATTAGGAGTGATTTAAAATGGAATGATCATATAAAGTCGATCGTCGGTAAAGCAGATGCCAGACTGAGATTCATTGCAAGAGTCCTAAGGAAATGCAATCCGAAAACAAAGGAAGTAGGATACAGTACGCTTGTTCGCCCACTGCTTGAATACTGCTCAGCAGTGTGGATTCCGTACCAGATAGGGTTGATAGAAGAGATAGAGAAGTTCCAACGGAGAGCAGCGCGCTTCGTTACAGGATCATTTAGTAATCGCGAAAGCGTTACGGAAACGATAGATAAACTCCAGTGGAAGACTGTGCAGGAGAGACGCTCAGTAGCTCGGTACGGGCTTTTGTTAAAGATTCGAGAACATACCTTCACCGAAGAGTCAAGCAGTATATTGCTCCCTCCTACGTATATCTCGCGAAGAGACCATGAGGATAAAATCAGAGAGATTAGAGCCCACACAGAGGCATACCGACAATCCTTCTTTCCACGAACAATACGAGACTGGAACAGAAGGGAGAACCGATAGAGGTACTCAAAGTACCCTCCGCCACACACCACCAGTTGGCTTGCGGAGTATGGATGTAGATATAGATGTAGATCCTTCGTCGTCCGCACAGCTACAGCATCGTAAAACTGTTAGCTAACAAAAATATAACCAATATTGTAGAGGCATTACCCAGTGGCATTTCTTTCACAAAGTATGACTAACTTTCTTGAATAATAACTTGCAACAGATAAAAGTTATACGGCGCTTGTGTTGTCACTGTGAATTCTGGATATTCCTTGTCCTAGTGAGCTGGCGACAGTTTAATTATCCTCTTTTTGCCAATCAGTATTCTTTGTATTAAATATTACGTTGTACTCTTTTTCCTCCTGTGTGGTTCGTGAATTATTGCACCCATTTCAAAATTATTATCAGTATTTAGATAAGTTTCTTCGTTTGGAAGGATCTTTTGTATACTTTCTTCCTACTAATCAGTATTATAATCCTTCGATAACAATAGCCTTACTCACAGTAAAATTTCATTAGGCATATGTGATCACAGTCAGTTATACCGCAATCCAGTAGGCCGATTACTAAGGGGTAGGTTACAAACTATCTTCGAATGCTGCAGAACTGGCTTTTTTCCTCGAGTTCAAGAGGACTCCGGTGACTTCATGTTCCAACATGATTGAACTCCACCACATGGGCACAACAAAGTACATCAGTTTCTCAATGCCTCAACCCTGGATAGGGTGGACTGGACTCCGAGACACTGCCCTGCATTCTTGGCCTCCAAGATCGCCAATGATAACCCCATGCCATTTTTTCTTGTTAGGATATTTCAAGGAAAAGTGTGTTCATCTTCCTTTTTTTTAAATTGTGGTAAGTTCGTGTAGGACCAAACTGCTGAGGCCATCGGTCCCTGCGCTCACACATTACCTAATCTAACGTAAACTAACGTACACTAAGGATAACACACACACGCCCATGCCCAAGGGTGGACTCGAACCTCCGACAGGAGGAGCTGCGCGAACCGTAACAAGACGCCTTGGACCGTGAGGCTACCCCGCGTGGCATCTCCCCTTTACCTTGTGACATAGAAGAAGTGAAGAACAGAATAACAGCTGCCATTACATCCGTAAAAACATACATCTTGCGGAGAGTTTATGATGAATTTAGCTATCGTCTAGATCTTGTTCGCGCTGCTGACGGTGAACACAGAGTATTTGTAATAGCATAACCTTTCGTATGTTGCAATTCGTCCCATAGCTGTAATATGTTTTTATCACTAAATATGGAATTTTGGAACCAGGTTGTTGTTTTCGAAACGCCATGTAGTGCAGCCGTAGTACGTCGACGTTGTTCTGTCACGAATCGCAGTGGGGGCGGCACCAGGGTTTCGATTTCATTTTCTACTCGGTAAAACTGCTGCGGAGGCATCTGAGTCCATGACAAAGGCTTAGGCGGTAATTATTGTTTAAGTGGTGCACGAGTGTGTGAGTGGTTTAAAGGTTTTAAACAAGCACAGGTGTCGTTCGCAGATTAGGAGAGTTTAATAAGCCAAGCCTCAAGTTCATTAGGCAGAAACGTTGACGAATTCGCGATCTTTTGAAAACCTGTCGTCAACTCTCATGCAGAGCTATCTCTGAAGAACTGAACGTCTGTAAATCATGTGTTCAAAATGTTCTCCAAAAAAAGCTTAGGAAGCGAAAAGTGTGTGAAAAATTTTTCCCGCGATCCTTGACTCTCGAATAAAAACAATGTTGCGTGGACGCCTGCCGTGACTTGACTGAAATAGAAGACGTGGACAGTTCTTGTCTGGAAAAAAATGATCACAAATGACGAAAAGTGCTGTTGTCAGTATGAAGTTCCTTAAGAAAGGTACCTGGAGAATGGGCCTCTGAAGGTTACCAAAACCAAAGTAAGAAGGTGGACATAAAAAGCAGACAAGCAAAGGCAAAGAGCGCGTTCTTTGTCAGAAGAAGAAAGAAGTTTCTGACACTGTACTGTGGTGCCCAAAAGTATGCGAACGACCTGCATTGCGTTCTGCCTGATTTCCACGAATTCGACGTAATGCAACGATCTTGTCGCTCCTCTAATCTCTTCTACGGTACAGTAGTTTGACTGTACAAAATGGATACCACAAGAGACTACCGGAGGACACTGTTCTTTGTGACAATCAATCCAGATGTAAATCAATACCACGATGTTGCAAGTATTAGGAAACAGCATATTAGATATGAGAAATTCCTTAATGGATCTAAACTCGATATTATCACAATAAGAAACATTTCAAAAGTATTTCCACGCTCGTTAGAATATGACACCACTAACTCCATGGCACAAATCCTTCAGTAATCCGTAGTTAAAAGTAAATATTTTTGTAAACAAGAGATTTAGAGAAAATATCTGGACGCCCGTAGTTCTATGATAGTTCAAAGTATTTTTTCTCTTTTTAAAGGTTTTCCAACCGCCTAATTGTCTTTCCCGTGTCGAATGGTGCATGGGGAGCATATCTCGTACCATTGCTAGACTCTTCTTTCCTGTTCCACTCGAAAACAGAGCGAGGGAGAAACGACTGTCTATATGCCTCTGTGTGAGCCCCAATTCCTCTTGAAATGTGTACCTTGGCGGGAGTGGAACGTCCTGTAGTCACCTTCAAATGCCTGTTCCCTATGTGAAATTTAATTTTCCCGGCGAATTTAATGTCCGAAGAGATTTCGGGATTGCAGGGGGTCGTCGCAAACTTCCCTCCACGATGTTTCAACTGGACATCTGCCAATCATCTTCAGGTAAGCCATCGAAGACTGACGAAGACTCTTTTTTTCTGTGGGTGGTTGGAATACAGATTCACAGGTTGCTCACGGTGTTACTTTGTTGGTGGATGGTAAAGCTGTTCCATTTGATAGTGATGCCATTCCAAAGACATCACTGGAGTGCACTTTGAAGCTGTGGCGGTGGGACTTGAAGTCCCATACCACCCTCCAACGGTGGAAGTTCAGGTTGCAGACAAGAGGTAACATATGTGACGGAACGTCACATTAATTGACATTTAGAGAAAAATTAAAAGGGTTTTTTGTGTGTTAAAAAATAGTGACGTGTGAACTATAAATTATTGAAAGACTGCGTCCAGGTGCGCGATGAATATCAAATATTAAAAAGTGTATTTTATTATCTGCACAGCTCGCAAACAGCGATGCGTTTAACAAATAGCCTTTTGTTTATAGTATCTGTATAACGTATATGAAGAAGAACAGAGATATTTTTTTGGGTGAGAGTAGCTTGTTTCGTCTAGTGGAAGGTCGCCATTGTATCACAGTCTGATATTTGGTGAAAGTCTATCTGCAAGTTATGAGAATATATGTCCAATTGTTATTAGAAAGTGTTGGGTATTGACGTGGTGAGCACCTCCCATAATAGCCACCATTAATTGTAATAAAACAACTCTATTTCAGAGCTTCGTGTTGCGGGGAGCTCTCTTTCCCTAGCTGCATTTGGTCGGTGATTACGCTGACAATATTTTTTGTTAGAAATTCGGTCTGTGATATTAAATGTAAATGCGGGAGACTTCTCTATTTTGATCTTTTAATAGTTTCAAAGCTAGTAAAGTAAAGACAAATTCCATTCATTAATGTTTTCGTACTGAATGAGTTCAGTATGTTTAAGATTGGCCGCTTAACGGCAGATGAGACTTTCCTCAGTTTTTGCCTTGCAGATAACGAATAGTAAATACAGAAAAATGTTCCGTTTGATAAGGATAAAAAATATCTCAGTTTCTTTGTGAAAGTTGGTGCATAAATGACCAGTAGCCCCTGAGAACCAAATTAATCATTACAGTTTTCGTAAAAGCACGCATATTTTGTCTCCATAATAGCAGCGCTCACGCGAACTATCTGTTACACGGCCGTGAATCGCGCGCTGTGTATAAAATATTATTTCGTTCGTACTTGGAATAGCCGATCTCCGTACGTATGTTATCGTGGTATTGGGTTATTTCAGGGGCCCCCGCTAGCCCATAATATTGCAGTACAAATAATATTGCCGTATTCAGTATTTATTTTTTTGATTAATCACTGTATATATAGTATTTAACAAAACTCCCAATCCCGAGTACCGCGATACATAACGACGAACAACACTAGGTGTCAACATCGGTGGTTTACAATGGTCGACACCAATCGGGTGGTCAAGTCTATACTAACGCTGCGTGAGTGACCGTAGACGACGAAGACGTTCTCCGCTCCACCTTATACAGGTTGTATCATAATTAATGGCGTAAACACATACTGTTGAAAGTACACGATACTAGAAGCAAAATAGTCTCAGTAAACATAGGGTCGAAAATGCATACCTTAAGAGCTACGGGCAATTTTTCATCTTCGATACTGTGAAGCAAATCTCTTCTACTGCAAGTTCTTTGCTTTCCATATTTTGGGAACTGGTAGTATGGACCAAAATAAGAAAAAAATGTCTAGCAAACATGTCCTCTAAAACGCATATCTTAAAAGTTACGAGCACTTTGCCATTAGAAGAGTTGTATTTCAAAGTACCAGAGGCAGCGGAAAAAGCATGCGAAGTTCAGAAGAACGCGAAATCCCGAAGATTGGCTAAAATTTACAGACGCACGGAATTTGGCACGGACTTCAATGCAAGATGCCTTTAATAGGTTCCACAACGAAACATTGTCTCGAAGTTTGGTAGAAAATCCGAAGAAATTCTGGTCGTATGTAAAGTACACCAGCGGCAAGACGCAGTCAATACCTTCGCTGGGCAGTGCCGATGGTACTGTTACCGACGACTGTGCCGCTAAAGCGGAGTTATTCAACGCAGTTTTCCGAAATTCCTTCACCAGGGAGGACGAATGGAATATTCCAGAATTTGAAACACGAACAGCTGCTAGTATGAGTTTCTTAGAAGTAGATACCTTAGGGGTTGCGAAGCAACTCAAATCGCTTGATACGGACAAGTCTTCAGGTCCAGATTGTATACCGATTAGGTTCCTTTCAGATTACGCTGATACAATAGCTCCCTACTTAGCAATCATATACAACCGCTCGCTCACCGATAGATCTGTACCTACAGATTGGAAAATTGCACAGGTCGCACCAGTGTTTAAGAAGGGTAGTAGGAGTAATCCATCGAACTACAGACCTATATCATTGACGTCGGTTTGCAGTAGGGTTTTGGAGCATATACTGTATTCAAACATTATGAATCACCTCGAAGGGAACGATCTATTGATACGTAATCAGCATGGTTTCAGAAATCATCGTTCTTGTGCAACGCAGCTAGCTCTTTATTCGCACGAAGTAATGGCCGCTATCGGCAGTGGATCTCAAGTTGATTCCGTATTTCTAGATTTCCGGAAAGCTTTTGACACCGACCCTCATAAGCGACTTCTAATCAAGCTGCGGGCCTATGGGGTATCGTCTCAGTTGTGCGACTGGATTCGTGATTTTCTGTCAGGAAGGTCGCAGTTCGTAGTAGTACACAGCAAATCATCGAGTAAAACTGAAGTGATATCAGGTGTTCCCCAGGGAAGCGTCCTGGGACCTCTGCTGTTCCTGATCTATATAAATGACCTGCGTGACAATCTGAGCAGTTCTCTTAGGTTGTTCGCAGACGATGCTATAATTTACCGTCTAGTAAGGTCATCCGAAGAACAGTTGCAAAGCGATTTAGAAAAGATTGCTGTATGGTGTGGCAGGTGGCTGTTGACGTTAAATGACGAAAAGTGTGAGGTGATCCACGTGAGTTCCAAAAGAAATCCGTTGGAATTCGATTACTCGATAAATAGTACAATTCTCAAGGCTGTCAATTCAACTAAGTACCTGGGTGTTAAAATTACGAACAACTTCAGTTGGAAAGACCACATAGATAATATTGTGGGGAAGGCGAGCCAAAGGTAGCGTTTCATTGGCAGGACACTTAGAAGATGCAACAAGTCCACTAAAGAGACAGCTTACACTACACTCGTTCGTCCTCTGTTAGAATATTGCTGCGCGGTGTGGGATCCTTACCAGGTGGGATTGACGGAGGACATCGAAAGGGTGCAAAAAAGGGCAGCGCGTTTTGTATTATCACGTAATAGGGGAGAGAGTGTGGCAGATATGATACGCGAGTTGGGATGGAAGTCATTAAAGCAAAGACGTTTTTCGTCGCGGCGAGATCTATTTACGAAATTTCAGTCACCAACTTTCATCAAAATAAAATAAGAGAAATCAGAGCTCGAACAGAAAGGTTTAGGTGTTCGTTTTTCCCGCACGCTGTTCGGGAGTGTAATGGTAGAGAGATAGTATGATTGTGGTGCGATGAACCCTCTGCCAAGCACTTAAATGTGAATTGCAGAGTAATCATGTAGATTTAGATGTAGATATAGATGAACAAGTGCTCATAGCTCTTAAGGTATGCGTTTTAGAGCACATGTTTACCGGCCTGCTTTTCTTGTTTTTGTCCATACTACCAGTTCCCAGAATATGGAAAGCAAAGAACTTGCAGTAGAAGAGATTTGCTTCACAGTATCGAAGACGAAAAATTGCTCGTAGCTCTTAAGGTATGCATTTTCCAGCCTATGTTTACTGAGCCTTTTTTGCTTCTAGTATCGTGTACTTTCAACTGTACGCATTTACGCCATTAATTATGATACACCCTGCATAGCGCGCTGATAGTACTGCCGCGACAGAAGGACCACACAGCCCGGCGACAGCGCCTTCGCTGGTCGAACTGCGAAGATCCGCTATCTTCGGCGTCACCGCTGGCCGCAGTCATCGGAGTATTCTGGCGTCTCCATCTGGAGCAAATCTCGGAGATGACGGGATTCCACGCATTCTCCAGCTGGTAGCCGCTGTCATCGTTCATTAGATCTTCCGCGATAAGTATTTCAACGGATTCTTTTATAAGGGAGTCCCAAAAAGATGATGCTATGGCCAAAACTAATAATGTCATAATCCAGTGAATGCCCGTTGGAGATTCACTGGTTCGCAATTGCAGACATGATGGGCTGCAGGAGCCGAGTGCAACGTTTATGTTCTGTGCAACGTTCTTCCACTGTGCGTGTTGTTTGTCCTTTATAGGCCATACCAAACTGGTACCGTATTTTGTAACAAGTTATCTGCATCTACATCCATACTCCGCAAGCCATCTGACGGTGAGTGGCGGAGGGTACCTTGAGTACCTCTATCGGTTCTCTCTTCTATTCCAGTCTCGTATTATTTGTGGAAAGAAAGATTGTCGGTATACCTTTGTGTGGGCTCTAATCTCTCTGATTTTATCCTCATGGTCTCTTCGCGAGATATACGTAGGAGGGATACCTCTGTGATGGTATGTTCTTGAAACTTCAACAAGAGCCCGTACCGAGCTACTGAGCGTCTCTCCTGCAAAGTCTTCCACTGGAGTTTATCTGTCATCTCCGTAACGCTTTCGCGATTACTAAATGATCCTGTAACGAAGCGCGCTGCTCTCCGTTGGATCTTCTCTATCTCTTCTATCAACCCTATCTGGTACGGATCCCACACTGCTGAGTAGTATTCAAGCAGTGGGCGAACAAGGGTACTGCAACCTACTTCCTTTGTTATTGGACTGCATTTCCTTAAGGTTCTTCCAATGAATTTCAGTCTGGCATCTGCTTTACCGACAATTAATTTTACATGGTCATTCCATTTTAAATCACTCCTAATGCCTACTCCCAGATAATTTATGGAATCATTCACTGATCCCAGCAAGTCCGAGATCTTAGATGGTGAGCGAAAATCACTTCCACCTGAAAATTATTAAGGATTATTGCTATTTTGAAGGAAATATTTCCAACGAAGGGAAGAAAAGCTAGGGACTTTGCTGGCGCGTTCTCCTCTTTATCCACTTCTCGGTGCTTGGTTTTAGCTGAGAATGCCCTGTTAATTTTCCGCATTGAGTGTCCATTGTCTCTGAACATTGTCCTTAAATGTGCAAGCTCTTTAGGTAAACCACCTGCAGCTGACACTGTACGGGCCCTGCGTATAAGAGTTTTAAGCACACTCACGGTTTGGGATGGGTGATGGCAACTTCACGAATGTTCATACAAATCGGTGTGGGTGGGCTTCCGATGAACAGAATGTCCCAGAGAGTCGCGACTCTTCCGTCTAACTAAAACACACCCAGGAACTGGAGACAATCATCTTTCTCTGATTCCACGGTAAATCGAATGTTCTCATGAATAGAGTTAAGATGATGTAAAAACTCCGTTAACGTTTCTTCTCCGTGGGGCCATACTACGAAAGTATCATCCACGTATCTAAAAAAAAAAAAAGAAAAAGCGAGGGATTAGCCGAGCCGTCTAAGGCGCTGCAGTCATGAACTGTTCGGCTGGTCCCGGCGGAGGTTCGAGTCCTCCCTGGCGCATGGGTGTTTGCGTTTGTCCTTAGGATAATCTAGGTTAAGTAGTGTGTAAGCTTAGGGACTGTGATGACCTTAGCAGTTAAGTCCCATAAGATTTCACACACATGTGAACATCTGAACATCTCCAAAAAAAAAAAAAAAAAAAAAAAAAAAAAAAATAAAATAAAAATAAAAAAAATAAAAATCAGTTTGTTTAAGAACCGCTGATTCAAGTGCTCTTTCCTCAAAATCCTCCATAAAAAAGTTATCCACCAGGGGAGACGAGGGACGGCCCATGGCGACGCAGTCAGTCTGTTCAAAATATTCTTATTTAACCATAAAACAGGTTGATGAGAGAGCATGCCGAGACAAAGCAGTGATGCCCGACTGAAACTGTTTATCATTAAGTGCCAAAGAATCAGCAAGAGGTACCCTCGTAAAAAGATATAATACATCAAAACTCACTAAAGGTTCAGAACTACTTAAGTGGAGAGCTCTTAGTCTGCTGATAAAATCGGCTGACTTCTTTACATGATGTGTACCTTTGTCATCCTATGGTCTAAGCGAGAAAGCGAGATGTTTGGCTAAATCATACGTGGAGGCGCCAATATTACTCACCGCCATGTGGTCTTAATTGCTTGATGGTCTCTGGAGGTAACGAGGAAGAATTCAGGAGTGTGCACGCCATCCGT